>NC_140240.1:8834065-9336565 GCF_949987555.1 Borostomias antarcticus
ATAAAGTGCAGTGTACTGTAATAGACTGCATCAAGTGGTTTTAGTATACTGTAGTGGTACAGTAGCAGCATTCATAATGTCTCAAGAACTGGTGTTAGAGGATTGGACAATTTGCTTTCTGCTGCTCATTGAGAGGCATTGATCTATTTCTATATAAGAAGCCCAGTTTTGCTTTCAACTTCCTGACCAGCTCATCTACATGAGTTTAAAGGAAAGAGTATCATCCATCCAATGCCTGGATGCTTGTAAGCAAGGCCCCCTACAATGTGAGCACCATCCAGAGTAACCAAACCTACAGTACACACAGTATTTGGTCTTATCAGCATTTAACACCAGTTTTAACTCCATGAGTGATTTCTGTAAGTCAGTGAATTTAGGTTGCAGCTCAGAAAGAGTCTAGTCAACTGTGTCAGGGTCATCAGCATAAACGTGCAGCAGAATATGATCTTCTACATCCAATCCTTGTTGTTAATATAAATAGTCAATAAAAAACTGGATTCAAATTCAAAACGGCGCCATTGACGGTCGCTTCTCCGTGTTGGTGCGCTTTGTTTTGTCTTGTTTTGTCTGTAAATGAGAGGGTTATGGACTTCAGAAAGAACCCCAGCTCCTCCCATCACCCCGGGTGACTCCCCAGTCCACTCTGTGGAGTCCTTCCACTTCCTGGGCTCCATCATCTCCCAGCCTCCAGCTGAACATCAGCTCCCTCACCAAGAAGGCGCAGCAGAAGATGTACTTCCTGAGGCAGCTGAAGAAGTTCAACCTGCCAAAGCCAATGATGGTACACTCCTACACCTCCATCATCGAGTCCATCCCCTCCTCCATCATCACCATCTGGTACACTGCTGCCACTTCCAAGGACGAGAGCTGCAGCGTGTCATCCGCTCTGCTGAGAGGGTGATTGGCTGCAACCTGCCATCCCCTCAGGACCTGCAGGCCTCCAGGGCCCTGAAGCGTGCATGAAACATTATGGTCGACCCCTCCCACCCTGGTCACAAACTCTTTGAACCACTCCCCTCCGGCAGGAGGCTATGGTTCATCAGGACCCAAACCTCACGGGACAAAAACAGTTTCTTCCTGACTGCAGCTGGCCTCATCAACAAGGCCCGGAACCCCCGCTGTATTATTTTGTACATTATTGTAGATTGTATTGCATATTGTGTTGTATTGAATTGTATTCGCCACTTTGTTATTGTATTTTGCACTGTCCTGTTTTGTCCTTGTCCTTGTTTGTTGTTATGCACCAACAGACCAAAGCCACAGTAATTCCTCATGTAAAAACCTACCTGGCAAAAAAAAGGTTCTGATTCCAATTCTGATTCAAAATAGAATCCTGTGGGACGCCCTCTTTTAAATTCTAAAAGCCAGATTTAACTCCTCCTGAGACTACACACACTGAGATTTTTCTGTTACTGTAGACACTTTTCAAACCAGCTATATGCAGACTGGCCCAGGCCAGTAGATGACTAAACCAGTCCTGAGTTGTGAGTTGGGTGTGATCAGCTGTGTCAAAAGCGTTATAGAGAGGTCAACGAAGAGGCCCACACATTGATTACTTTCATCCATACATTTGATCACATCAGGGGGGCAGCAGAGATGATGCTTAGCCTGACACTCAGACTGAATTGCCATTTCGTTTCACTTCATAATACGGTCGCTGGAGCCAGACAGGACGGTGCTCTATGATCAGGCCTGGAACCGGACTGATGCACATTTGAAATACACTCACCCTTTACTGGGGATTTTAAACTTTGGCCAGGCAAGAAAGTTTAGAGTAAGTTTGACAGGTCTGCTTTATGGACGGTGAGCATATACTGTAAGCAGCCTTCCAAACCCTCGCAATGACACCTGGTATGATTTGGCGTTACGGCTGAGTGCTGGAGCCTGGGGCAATGACTGCTGCCGACACTGTGTGCTGCATGAGCACCATGTACTCATCAGTGAGGTCTGAAAGGCATGGAGGCAGAGGTCCACCGTTGGTACTGACTGTCCAAAATGCTTCACAGGAACCCCCCCCGTCCTCCACTCTGTCCTCGTTCATTTTGTCAGGAGATGCCTAGCGATGCTTTTTTTTTCCGAATGTCATGTTCAGCGCCATCTGAACCATTCTCCTGTCTTCTCTAAGATGCCCTGGGAAGAGATCAGATACAGTAATGTACAGTAGAGCTCCCTGGACATGATAAGACCTGCGGGTGACAGATGGTCATTAGCTGACTGTTATCAGCCTGTTCTCAGCGCCAGACCTGGATCAGACCCAAGGGAAATCAAGTGAAATGAGTCTTGGCTACTAGAGAATGCACGAAGCAGAGGCGTTTCAGAACAAGGCCAGGTCCAGCCTGGATTATGTGTGTTGGCTGGCTTGTTTCTGTGCAGGACTGGTAGGACGGTAATGTTTGATAAATAAAGATGGGTCTTGTCACCTGGACACATCAGTTCCAATGCTTCCAATGCTAATGCAGCACAATAAGAGCGGGATAGCCAGTTAGCTCATGGGCTCACAACAACTAGCAGCAGCTTCCATAACATTAATGGTAGCGGTCAGTGGCTAAAGCAGTTACACTGATGATAACATAAAGTCATCCCCACCAGGAACCCTGGGTGGGAGTCCAATGCTCTCACCACTACTCTACTTGTTCAGTGGAGATCGGCGGGTGGGTTTTGGTGTCCTTCTTCCAGTCCCTAGTGTGGGTTGGGGTTAGAATATGGGTTGGGGTTGGGACAGGATCTGATCTATAAGGCAAGGGGTAAAGGTTGGAGTGAAAGGATGAACATGTGGAGGTTTGGGGTATAGTCCCATAAAGTCATCCTCACCGGGTCTTCAACCCCAGTCTCCAGGGTGGGAGTCCAATGCTCTCACCACTACTCTACTTGTGCAGTGGAGATCGGCGGGTTGATTTTGGTGTCCTTCTTGATTTTGGTGTGCTGGGACTACTGCCTCTTGTGGTGCCAACAGAGAAATGCAGGCCAAAATTGTCCGCAGTAAGGGAGGGAGGGAGGGAGTGATAACCGGACGAACGCTATACTAGGTGCGCTGGCTTACAGCCATGCACAAAAAAGCATCAATACATTAAGCTCATTTCTCCATCACCACCTAAAGCTGTGCCAGTCAACAGTCAGTCTAATCACTGAAAATAAACCACATGTAGGCGTAGAGCGACTGGTGCATCACATCCTATACAAAAATGAATTACTACAGGATTTGAAGTGTCCTACTCCTATTGTAATGAGGACTATCTGTCTATAATGCAGTAGCGTACCGTGGGGTCTTGCACAGGGTCTTCTCCGACATTGTTATTACTCCCAATGGCCCCCACCCCCCCCCTGCCCGCACACCCCGAACACCCACACGCAGATAGGTAGAGAAACTACGCATGTAGGGGTCAGTGGAGTCTGGTGGGTCCTAGAACCGGGTAAGCCAGGACCAACGAAGCATGCAGGCACACACAGCGCGCACAATTTTTTGGGGGGTGCGCTTTCAAAGCATGCCCTGGTGGGTTTCACAACCCCAGAAGGGCGCTGAGCATTGGCATTTATATGTAAAAACATACAGGAAAACTATAGTAGCCTAGGCTACTGATGTTTTTTTAAACACATCAACAAAGGCCAATAATTTGAGAGCGAGCGAATAAGAGGGCAATATTTAGGCTGAAACAACCAAGCTTTTAGGGACACACTAAATAAAATACAGAGCCATTATATGACAATGGTCAAGCACCACGAAGAGAATGACAGGACGATAAAATACACCCCCTTAGGGCACAGCACTCAATAGCCTACTCCCCTACTTCACTAATCAGTGTTTAGGCTACTAGCCCACTAGGCTACTAGGCGTATTAGCCCACCGCTCCAGGTCTTGATTTGATTTGGTCTTGACTTCCATAAGCTAGAATCATTTTATCTGGCCTACAATGTTAAGTGAATGACGAGCTAGTAAGACCGGTGATAAGGGACCGTAACGTGGACTGTATTTTCATGAGGACTGTAGGGGGCGACGGAGCACTACCAAAATGTTCTCTTGGTCCGATGGTTGACGCTGGGCTTTGGGGGGGGGGGGGGGGGCTGAACCAGGGGAGTTGCTAGTAATTAGGGCTGAGTTAAAAAAAATCTATTAAATGATTCAGAATCGATTCATGAATCCCAAAATCGATCTTTTATTTAATGAATGAATGAAGGAATGAATAGTTCCTTTAATTCATTCAATGACTCATTCATTCATTCATTTTTGGAAATCAGTATCGATACCCAGCCGTAGTTTTGATGTGTTGCATAAATTGGCAGTCATATAATTAAGATTACAGCTAAAAAAAGGTTTTAGTAACACTAACCGAATCGATATTGAATCAAATCGAATCGAATCGAATTAAATCGTGATAATCGATTCTGAACCTTGTGAATCGGAATCGAATCGATTCTTGAAATTTGAATTGATACCCAGCCCTACTAGTAATGGCACTGCAGCACAAGGATAAATATGGAGACTGTAACATTTGTTTGACCTGAGCGATGTACATCTGGGAAAAATCTATGTTTAACCAGCGTGCATGTTTGCTTGGCCCTCAGCTGGAAGCTGCCATCCACAACCCTGTTCACTGTGCTCTACTGGGATTCTCTGCAGCAAGCACCTCTCTACCTCAAGGCTACCTCTGGGTGAGTCATCTGTACATGCACTGCTTATGGGCACACACACACACTATGTAAACACACACACATGCAGTGTATGTGTAACTCTTGTTAAGGGCTTGCCCCAGGTGGGATTTGTAACCACGCTTCTATGAGCTCTCCTGCTTGTCTCCTGCAAGTCGGACACACTAACCGTTGCACCAAGAGGGACGTCCCCCTTAGTGGGACTGTTAGTGCTCCTTTAAGAAGTGAGTTTAACCAACCAACCTCTAACCGCCACCATTATACTTGGGACTCAAGGACATTTTTGCTCAGTTAACATATGCATGTGATGAGCTGCTTTTGTACATAATGCTTTTTAATTTGAACATGTTACATGCATGCGTTCTTGTGATCATGTCTCTTTCAAACACAGTGCTATTTACTCTCCTGTATCAATAATACCCTCCACCAATTTGTGTGAAGAAGGAGGTTACTTCAAAGGGTTTAATGACGTATGTTACAGTCTCTGGATTTAGTTAGGGATTTATCAGGATCTAAAAGGAACTTCTGAACTAAAAGGAGGAGCTCCTGTGAAACAACACACAAGTTGCCCCAGAAAATCACCAGTTCATTTTTAAGCTTCAACTTTATGCAGCCTTGTCTTCCCTGGAACAGATGGGCAATTTATCAGGTAATATCCTACTTAAGCGGTGAAGATGACTCAGCTGGCGAACCTGCAGCAGAACGGCCAGGACACACAAACGGGCACACCGCCGCTCACACCGCCACTCTCACCGCCGTCATCGCTTTTGACGCTGGCTGGCCTTTATTCTAAAGAGTCGCCACCTGGCTCAGCTGTGGTGAAGCAGGAATGGCCAGCTGGCATTTAAAGGACACTGATCTGTGGGAGATCTGTGCCCAGGCCATTTGCCCCAGAGGTCCTTTGGAATCACGCGGCAGTGTACAGGTAGCTGAGTTAAACACCACCTACCTTGTTCCGGCCCCTCGGCCCTCGTGCGGCGTGCCACAGGTGCCAAAGGTCATAGGTCCAAAATGACAGACCCCCCCCCCCCGACCCTAATGGACGTAATGAATTCAGAGATCCGAATGGATCCGTTAAAAATAGAAAAATACATACCGACCAGTTTTGGCCAAAATATTACAGACCTCACCCTACAGTACATTGGTCCTCATTCCTGAACATTTTCTAAAGTGTCTTCTTAAATGTCTTCTTACGAACTTCGTAAGACCAACCCTAAGAAAGATCCCCGCCGGATTCATGAACGCGTGGAAATGTGTTCTTAAACCGCCAAAGTGTTCTCAGCTGTGCTCCGTTTCTTAAGTTGAATGCGCGTTCTCGTACACCTGAATTTACATACACAAACGCCCCTACTACAGGGTGGTGTGCACACAGAATCCCCAGACAGCGCGGAAAAAGTTGAGACGTTCCCAATTGACATGCTTGATGTTCAAGGCCACGTGCAAATTTGACGTTTTATTCGTCACATGCAACATACCAGTAAAATGAGCAGTGAGATGTTTCTCCGCTGGCTCTTATAACGTGCACACTAAGCTTAAGCAAGGTGGAAAAAAACTATACAAAATAACAATAGAAAACAAGACGGTATATGAACTTTTAATACAAAATGCTAAATATATAGCCTACATGAAAGGGATGGGACGTGCTGAGAGCAGATGATTAAAGTGTACAGTTTAGTTAAATGCAAGAGTAGGCTACTTGTGGATCCTGATATGCCCTATCTATATTATGTAGGCCTATATTGTAATTATGGATATTCACATGTTTATTTACAGAATGTAGATCTGTCCATCTGACTATAGAATATAAGGTGCTGTTGTGCTGAGTCTGAGTATAGCGACTGAGTTTAGTGCTTATTTATTAATTCACTGCCATATACAGTGTCTGTGTAGGGCTTTTATTTATTTTAGCCAAGATGCCTCGTAGAATCATGACTATAAATGAAACGTAATTGGAAATGATACAAATATTCTCGTATTTCTTTCTTTCTATTTATTTCTTGTTATTATTTCAAGCTTAGGATGTCTGTAGAATTGATGTGAACGCAATCACCTCGGATTTCTCATAAATTCAGCCCTTGCGAACGGGCGCACTCCAATCTGGCCTACCTACGACTGCATTTCCACGTTCTTAAATCCTGTTCTTAGATAAGAACAAATCCGAGATAAGAAACCATTCAGGAATGCCAGAATTGTCCCGGGAACTTCGTAAGTGGAGTTAAGAAGACATTTCTTCTTAACTTCTTCTTAACTGCGTTCAGGAATGAGGTCCATTGTTTCTATTGGTCTGTTTTCTGCTCCAACTGTGATAAATTGGTCCCACGGTGATACATTTGTCGTAATATCACATGTGGCTCTTGCGTGCTCCTCTCCTCTGTTCCTCTGAGTGATCTGTTCTGTGCTGTTGTGTTTGTTTCACCTTATTCTACGTTAGAATACGCAGCACTGACGCATTCCTCTGGTGACCAGCGCTGACCATAGATCTATTGGGATTCCACCCTGGTTCCAAACCCTCAGGAGCATCCCTGGGCAGTGAAGCGATTTGGCGCTCTGTGTAGCTCCTGGATGCTGAATGCCCTGGGGTTCCATGTTCATTGGCTGAGAATTGATTTTTTTTTACATTTCACTCTAGACGGAAGGGACATATCTTGGAATGAGAAACAGGGAGATTGAAACCAAACGGTCAGAAGCTGCATACAGTATCTTATGCTGAATCCTACGATTTACCTGCAGACAGTCTGACATAAGCACACATCTGCTTCATGTTACCAGGATGGAAGCAAAAAAACTAACTGGTGCACATTGCATCTTGGCCAAACAACTGAGGAGAGTCATTTGTGCTGTTTTCTGGATGTCTAGATACAGAGGAAACAGGAACACCCACACACTGTCAGGGATTGGTTGAGCAAGTAAAGGCAGCGTGAGGGTGTTCCTGTCCCCTCATAGTATCCGCTCCACCTTCACACCTGTCACTGAGATTTGATTCAGGTGTGCAAGAAACTTTCAATTATCTACTTCCAGAATCGAAAGAAAGTCCTCAGGGGCCCTTTTACAGTACTTATCACACAGAGTTAAGACCTCTGGGAGTTAAATACTATGGACGTACAATGAATAACACTTCAAACATTTCATATATGCATATTCATGAAAAAATAGCAAATTTCAACTCCTTCATTACTAGAAAGGAGCATGCGTTATGGGTGGAGGACAGCACGTATACGGTTGCAGAAATAAACATTATATGGAGAGTATTTGCTGCCTCTGGTGAATGTTAGCAATGTATTTGGAGGGCTTAGTTTAGGTTATCTGTACCAGGGGCACGGTTTGGTACCCTTGAACTGGTTACATTGAAAAACCAGTCAAGCAACAAACGAAAGACAAACTGTGCTTAATGTGCGTAGCTCTTCAGTTAACAAAATGTACGGCTGTACAAAATGTAACTATCCCTGGTTTCCATTGTCTCATTAAAGTCATGTATTTTGTCACAAGAGTGACATAATAATGACAGAAAAGTTTAGCAAACTAATTAAATAATTAACTAGAGGGGCTTGCACTCAGAGTGCAGACCTCCGCCCCTGCACCCCACCCCCTCAATTGCTCTCCCCCTTCCACGTCCCCCCCCCCCTCTACCTTTCCTCCCACCTCCCACCACCACCTCTCATGTGCTGTGCTCTCCTACTGGCTTTTTGAATTGGTTACCATAGCACCCCCTGTACTTTCCTCTTTCTGCTTGACATCTTTCCTCTCCAATTTCCAAAACGTTGCTAGTTTTGTGAAGATTTCCCATTCATATTCATTAACAGCCAAGCAGAGCAGTAGTGGAGGGAGGAGTGGGCTGGTTCATAGTCTGCAGACAGTAGTTTACAAGATGTACATTTGAGATGGGAGTTATACAGCCAATGACATGTTAAATCTATAGTCTATCGAGATATAGTTTTCTATGAAGTCAATCATTTTAATGTTGTACCTTATTTTATCCACCTGAAAATGTCTGCAGTTTCCTTTGAATGCTTGAAGTTTACATTATCATTTAAATGCAAGTTGAGACACTAGTCTATATAACAGGTGTCACTGTGTTGCTTGGCAGCATTGCCTTTACGCTCACTTTCCCATGCTGGGTTTGATCTTGGCTCCTCTGACTTGCCAGGCAAGTGTTTATACTGAGGAGTGAGTTTAAAGGAGTAGTAAAGGGAAAAATCAAGTTTAGCCCTGTTTAAAGGTTACTTATGATCATATACAATGGTTCAGATCAAAAAGATGACAAAACTAGCACTTTTGAGAAAGTCTGATAATTGCTCTACCACCGTTTTGGTCATACACCTTTAACGTTAGTCTTCACCACCAAGTCGTCACACTCTGGAATGTGATTGGACCAACAACATGTCAATATCTCAATCCTGTTCAGACAGGGCCAGAGGACAGTCCTCCGATGCACGTCATTTTCAGTGTTTTGGCCAATCATAAATTAGCAAGAAAAAATGGCATTGTTGATTTAATACAAAAGAACCTGCCCTAAGGGAGGCTAGCCACCCTTCCATAGATATCTAGGGGTCCTCCAACTGCACTTTTTGTAGATGTCACTGTTGGAGCTTTAGAATTTCAACAATGGGTTTTTATCCATAGGGAAAACCTGCTTTATGAACAAAACTGAGATAATATTAAATATTAATTATAAATAAATTAATGCATATATTTATATTTTAATCCCTCTCTTCTCTCCAAAAACTGAGGAGGACTGTCCTCCCCTACCTCAATGGATGAGCCTCCTCTGATCAGCAATAGCTTTAGCAGCTTGTTTGTCGCTCTCTACACTGCAGCCAGTAGTCTCGTCAGGCGCATGGCGAAATTTAAATATTGCTGATTAAATAATAACACTGTTGCAGCATCATCTTCCATCCGCCGGACGGAAAAATTATGGTAGGCGGGCTCTAGCGTTCTACCTTCCTACTTTACTGAAAAAGTAAATAGACACCAGCCTGTTGACACGAGCATAACTGATCATGGCTGGATCATGGATGTATTATAAGAAGTGGATAAGGCATGCAAAGATGGCGGCCCATTCAATCCAATAATAGTTGCTCAGTGGCGCATGAAGCAAGCCCCCATGGCCAGGAACAGACAGTTTTTGGCGTAGTGGCCAAGCTTGGTATTGCAAGTGTCGCCAAGAACCTGAAACCTATGAGGAAGTTACAGTAATATGGGTACTGTAGAGCCACCTATAAATGAATCATGGTCAAAATGTAATGGTGAGTTCCTTGGGCCATGCTGCACCCCTCCACCGAGTTTCATGCAAATCGGGCCAGTAGTTTTTGTTTAATCCTGTCCGCCTACAGACACACACACACACAGAAGACAGGGGCGAAAATATGACCTACGCCCTCCGGGGCTTTGCCCCTGGGGTGGAGGTAACAAAATTAACAATTTTCTCCTAACATCTTCTGGTTCTGTGAGGGAGGGAGAGCTACTGGATAGTTCTTAGCCTCCCTCTCTGATCTCTGGCAGGCTTGTCAAACGAGGACACTAATCGTGTTAACGTAAGATGGGCTTGTGGGATTTCTGTGAGCTTTGATCAGAGTAACAACATTGTTTCTAATCAGTCTGATACACCAGCATGTTCTCCTCGTCTGCCTACCTACACTGGCCCATCTTATCCTTGGTTTTCCATGCATTAACTCTCACCTCACACTCTGCTCTTCCGCGTTTCCCGTTAGAGATGTTATGTTCAATTGTCAGTGTCTAATTATGCTCTTAGTCACTTGTTTAGAAAGGAGATGCGTGTGTGAGTTCTGGCAAGTAGTTCTGCACTGACTGCCTACGTTCACTGCAATTATAAGTCACTTTGGATAAAAGCATCTGCTAAATGACTAATGTGATTGATGTACAGTATAGTGTATAAAATATATTCCAAATTAAACATTCTTCCTTGTTCTAGCACTGTGACTACTGGTGTCACCGGTTTACTGACGGTGACTGGGATGTACTGTCGGTTCACGTACTCTTGACAAAATATGTATGTCTTGTAAGTTGCTTTGGATAAAAGCAGATGCAGCGTGACTAAAATGTAGTGTACTGTAAATGATACAGAATTAAAAATGTGTATAATTCGTTTGGAGTGAACAACTGGCACTATAAAAATAGTGACGTTTTCCCAGGCAGCGTTAGACCGTAGACAATAGACTGAGCTTTCAACATGCGCCAATGCTCGCACGCTTCCTCCCCCCTTTCCCGATCCGTGGAATTAATACTGGCAGGGTATTAACTGTTAGGAAAGTTTCCTCTGCTTCCTGGCAGCGCAGAGACATCCGACCAGGGCACTACTCCAGATGTCTATTCCTCTAAACAAGCGATGATGACTTTGTCAGGGCACGGCCATTTTATTGGAATCCTGGAGGAACTGGATTGAAAAGGCAGAGCAAGCAAAGGGGCGCGGGGGGGCTGCGGTGTGCAGATGGAGTGAGTGTGCAGTAAGTGTGGGCGAGTGGGCCTCAGGCGGTTACAATAGTGACACTTGAGGCTGCACTTTTGGGCCGCCATGCTGTATAAGCCCTCTCCCTCTCCAGTTCGTTCTGTGCAGCAGTAGAGTGTTATTCGCTCTGGCTCGTCCTCCAGGGCCCCTCTCTGGCCCAGACCCGGCTCTCGGATATAAATTCAAACAAACGATTGCATGCAAATTCAAACAAATTATTGCATGCAAATCAGCACTTGGCCGCGGGAGAGTAAGGCTAAAGACTATATTTAGCGTATGTCTCATTTACATGGACTAGTCCTGATACCCGATTGAGTACTATGGACACCAACTAAATACTGTACATCTGCTATCACTCCAGCTTAGCCCATCCAATCAACTTATCTGCTAGTTCTGATACCCGTTGGAGCAATCAGTAATTGGCCATTTAGTCCATTATATTCACATCTGTTGTTGTGTTGTGTTTAGCAAGTCCTGTCTGAATGAACACTTGGTTGTGTTGTGTACTGTTGTGTGGACAATAGAAGACACTCATGTTGGGCAAAGCTGAGCAATGAAAAATAATTCTAGAGTAGATTGGTGCGAGGTAATGGTTCGGTGTTTGTATCAGGGCAGCTGCTCTAATTTTGGGCAAAACTGCAGCTCCTTGAAGCTGATGAGCAGGCAAGATAATTCTATAGTAGTCAGCTGGAACGCTGGGGGCGGGGTTCTATTTGGGGCAGTATTTCTCTTGGCTGGTGTATTTTATGTTAAAATAAGCCGAAGTGTAAATTAATTAAAAAGCCGTCCCTGTCACGGTCTGTCCGGGACCCCTGCGGATACCCGTGCCAAATATGAATGCAGTCAGGTCGACAGCGTCTGAGGAAAGTCTGGACAGAGGGACAAACAGACAGGCTGAGGTAGCTTCTTTATGTGTTAGATGAGACTCGTGGGGTAATTAATCTCAGCTGTGCAGAAGTAGGGAGTTTGTTAGATGAGGACGGTCTCCAGAAGCACTTGGGGACTGAGTTTCGGCAGGTGGGGGAGTTGCACCTTATGTTCCCCACATGGTGAATATTTACGTATTTCTGCATGGTTAAAAACCCTAAGAGAGACTTAATTGTAGGGAACATGGCCATGATTATGGCCCTCTGATTAAAAATGTGCCGGTGCCAGGTTTGCAGGTCCCTGCTGTTTTACAGGCCCAGTAATCTGACCCGACACAAGCCCAGAATACGGCAAATGTGATGCATTCGGAATCAAGCCTCTGTTCAGTTGGCCTGCGGTAGACCATGCCCAGCTATGACCGCCAGCCATCTCCCCATCATGTGAGCTATTCTCTCTACTGTAGGTGAATAGGACCCTCTTTATTACCGTTTACCTTCACCTCTCTACTGCACTGAGATCTATTAGAATCAGGTCACCTTGATTTCAGCCGGCCTCTCGGTTATTTCCTTGGGATGGAGTTTGTCATTTCTCATTCACTTAAACATCAGATCCATCACTGTCTTCGAGGAAAGCCTACGGTAGATCAGTAAGCGATGCAGAGCCTTTCAAAGTCATTTTCACTGTCGTTCTGTTCTCAGCTGATGAAAAGATCTCAAGACTTTTGAATATTGTTTGATGTTGGAAAGACTCCATTGTGAATCCATTATCCCCTGTGGTTTATGAATATGAGCGATATTCAAAAGTCACAGGGGAGGACAGAACACTTTCAAAAGTAGACGTTTCACACTTCGTTGAGATCAGAAACGCTGACAATAGGGAATTCAGAGTGAAGAGGAATTCTGGGATCAGAGAGAAGCGTCCACCGAAACAGCATGGAGCAGAGATGCTCAGTATGAGTGTGTTATTCTTTCAAGATGTGGCGGAGGGGATTTGGAATCATGCTGGCTATTGGCTAATTCAGCAACTACACGTGTGTAGTTGTGAATAAGTGTCCCTGTCTGAGATTAATAAGAGACAATGTTGCTCGCGGACCCGGAGAATGCATCCTGTTGGTCTAACTAGAGACCCGGGTTTAATCCTCAGTCGCTCAGAGTCCCCGTTTCTCTCCAACAGGAAGCTCTTCATCTGTAATTTAACCCATCGGTCCAAATCTAGATAATAAATAATACTACTAATAATAATTTATTATATTTATAAAGCACTTTTCATTGTGAGACAATCTCAAAGTGCTGAAAACGATGTAGCTGTATGTTGCCTCCTTCCCAAGCTAACGTGAACATCACATCGATTCCTGAATTTATGTTAACCCAGCCCAGATTAACGTAAACCTAACGTAATGTAGCGAAAATACCAATTTAATCTAGATAACTACCCAGGCCGCTGACCACTGCTCTTTGCCCGCCTCTGTCTCTCTGCAGGTGGCCAGCGGAAGGGACAGCAGTCAGGGCCAGGTGGAGATCTTCTCTCTGAACCGGCCCACGCCGCGCGCCGTGAAGAGCCTGCCGCTGGGCGCACCCGTGTGCTGCCTGGAGTACGTGGCGGAGCCCAGCCCCTCGGAGGACGGGGAGGGGGGCATCAGCAGGAGCCCCGCGGCGGGGGGCAACACCGTCTGTGTGGGCCTGGGCGACGGCAGGTGAGACCGAGATCTGCGCTCGTTATTATAGATCAGCTGAGACGAGGGCGACTTACTTGCAGGAAATACATAGATTGTTGGTTCAAGTCTTGCTGCGTGCTTGAGATCATATAGGAAGTGTTCACCCTCAAAGTTGGAGGGTGCTACTATAGTCTGTCTGAATTTGAATGAAATACGGTATGTCGATTCAGTAAATCGACATACCGTATTTCATTCAAATTCAGACAGACTATAGTAGCACGCTACCCTCACACTTGTTCACTGTCATGGTGACGGTTGATGCTGGTATTATTGCCTTGGTGTCATGTAGGGTCTAAATCTGCATTCTCCTTCTGGATCTTCTAAGACTTCCGGCTAAAATAAATACACTTGCCAATATTCTTTATCACCAAAACATCAGAGTTGATACCTTTCAAATCCGGCATGACATAGATCACTGTTTCTTATTTTTGCATCCTATTCTGATTCTGTGTGCGTGTGCTGAAGGAATAGTTTAATCTCAGATGCCGTCACAGTCCTAGTGACTGAATTGCACTCCCAGACAGAGAAAACAGCAATGTTGCATTTTACTTTCACCCGTGATATTAGCAGTTTAGCTATTCTCTCTCTCTCTTTCCTTCTCTTTCTCTCTCCCCCTGTGATATTAGCAGTTTAGCTATTCTCTCTTTTTCTCTCCCTCCCTCTCTCCCTCTCTCTGGCTTTCTTGTCGATTTATATGAATACCTGAATGAATGGATATGTCTGCAATTTATTGGTTAGTGCTGACTCATTCAACTTGTATAGGTGGCTGCCTTGAAGCGAGAGAAGAACAGACAGTTTAATACAGAGATGCATTACATACAATATAATATATAGTTCAATTTCAGCATTTTGGTTTAGCACACTCCACCAAACTGTCAACTTCAAAATCTTGTTAATTACGTTTTTTATGAAGGAAATACATTTCTCCAATGTGTGCATTTGTCTTTTTGGAGCAGAAAAAAGCAAAATAAATAAAGTTCAGATGGCACTTCCAATGTGCGAAAGACAGAGTGGTTGCATGAACACAATGCCTCCGCTCCAGAGTACACGGTTAAATCAAACTGTATAAAAAACAAGGCGCCCTGTCTCTATAAATGATCCTCATTCATCACGCTGGCCCTTTCTCTCCCCTGTTCTTCAGTATCCTGGTGTATGGGAGTGTGGACACGGCAGCTCAATGCCTGTTGACCCTACGCAACCCCGAGGGCTGCCCCGTCCTATGCCTGAAGCACTCCGCTAGTTTCCTGTTCGCTGGCCTGAGGAATGGAACCCTGATGGTCTATGGACGAGGTGACGGAGGTGAGTAAGGCCCTTCTGGCATCTCCCAAAACCTTCTTATCCTGAGGATACAGAAGCGAACAGCTACAGTAATAGTTTAGGGTTCACAGTACACATCCCCATAATGCATTCCATCCCCGTAACTACAGTACATTATTGTAGCAAGGACAAAAACAAAATAGTGGATTGAGAATACATTAATTGAGAATACATTAATTTCAATACAAATCATGCTGTTAATGCTCTTTCCCTTATTAGTGGGTAATTTATATTAGTTTATGTAATTTTCGTTTACTCTTTAGCCTGAAGTAGAATCGCAGTCATTCTGTTCTACAGCATGAAATTTGACTTTGAAATGGATAGGATATAAACATTATTAGAGGCTGCTAATAGAGCTTTCCTGTAACAAAATGGGCTTTGATGGCTAATCCAATCAAAATGATAGAGCAAATTAGTGTTATTGTTGCTACATTTCAACTATCAAGCTGTACACTAAACGCTTGTGGAACCCTTTGTCTTATGCAGTGAATGCTTCAGTGAGTGCAAGAGAAATGTAATTTCTGTCAAACATTCCATCTGCTTGTAGAAACGTGTTATGTGTCATGCGTGAATGGGATTTTCAGGGAATCCATCTTGTGATTCAATGCATTTGCAAAAGCATATTAGTTTTGGACAACCTTAGGGAATTATGCTGTTTATTCAAGCTTTTTTTTCTTCTTCTTCTCTTCTCCCCGCGCCATGCCTGGTGATTCATACTCACAGTCTGAGTACGAGAGTAAGACGTGTATCAGCAGCCAGGCCGCCAGGCACTATCACTGCTAGTCTCGGTGCGTAGAGGCCAGTCAGCCGTCGCCAAGCCAGGGGCTCCGCATGCTCTCAGCCCCCAGTCCCAGTCCCCCCCAGCCGGTAGGACTACAATAGGACCCTGCTTAGCAGGCTGCCTTCCCCCAGTAATCCCAGCTCCACCCAGGCAGAAAGATGATTAATTACACCAGGGCGCTGCATGCCGATTAAATATTACTATTCATGCTAGAAAAAAAAAGTGAGATGGGGGAGAGACAGGGAAAAAGCTCTGGAGGGAACCTGGTGCTAAATGATGTTTGCCACATTCTGCACAGCTGTTAAACGATTCACACCCCTGGACGGCGTCCCGTACGGTCTAAAAAACATCTGCAGGACTGAGACAGTACCAAGGTTCCACCAACATGTGTATGAATACAACAACAAAAAACATTATCACCAAAGGAAAATCAGTCTCTCTTTCTTACAAATCTTGTGCTTTTGTAACACTTCATAAAGTAAAATTCGTGAGGTTGGTTTCTGGGGGTGAACCCGGGTCCCTGCGTGATGCCGGAGGTGGCTGGAAGAGAGAGAGGCCGAGGCGCGTGTCCCGCTTTGAGCGAAGGGGGCTGCAGGGACGCTCGTATCGGAGAACAGGAATTTGAAAAGGTGGCGGAGCGACATTTAGAACAAGCCAAGCAATTAACCTGGGAAAGTCAGGAGGCATTGTGGAGCTATTCTGGTATGAAAGGCAGAAATAAACAACTTAAAATGTTAATCAAACGGCTGGGTGCACTTCCTCCTCCAATTTAGCTTCATTAATGCCACTGCAGAGAAAAAGGCTTACGCAAGGAGCCTCATAATGCCACGCTCTCCAACAGAAAAAAGGCTTGCTTCATTTTCACACTGAAAAAATTATGTTTTTGATAAAAGAGTTGGATAGGAGGAATTAAATTGAGCACACAGGGTTTATTAACATGTGGGTGCTGGGAGTTCGTTACTGTTCAGTGAGATTGTGGAGACTCGGAGGAAAGAAGTCCACACTCTACAGTGTGTTCAGTCGACCTGTGGCGCAGAGCTCTGTGGTGTGGCAGTCTGTCCTGTGTGCAAGCAGTGTGATCCCTTTAACGTTCCTTAAACGGCTGAATACTGTCACAGCTAACTGTTATGGATGGATTGTCAAGCAAACACCAGGGCAAGTTGCTGCGGTATGAGTAGGAGAAATTGAGTTTAAAAACCTTGCTCAATGCAACAGCTGCAGAATCACCATATTGAGTACTCAAATGGAAAGTGGTGAATGTGTTTAAAGCATAATCATTCATGCTGCATAGTGATGATAGCAAACAATCATGCTGTGGCTTGGGCTCAGCAGAGTTTTGGTTTTTCATAGTTAGTAGTTACTGAACAATGTAGCAAAAGGTGACTGGGAAGGATTGCGTCCCCACTCACCAAAGCCTCGAAAAGTATCTACAACTAGACTGTGCTCTGTCAAGGTGCCAACATTATATGGCGTCTTTCCATAGCATGGTACTGGGACAATGTGATTCAACTTTAGTTGCTTTACTTTACTTTCCATCGCAAAATAGTATTCTGAAGTTGGTCGTCATAGCAACGGCTGAGTTATATCAGAGCTGCCAACATTTCAGAAACGCTTGGAGTGAGACATGAAGGAAGTTGTGAACGCAAAGCACAGCACTTCTTTTCCGGGCCTGTGCACAGTTTTTGGGTGGGCCTATTATTATTATGATTTTTTTAAATTATTCATTTTTGTACTTGGACCAGTGGTGCTGGATTGTACTAAGTAGGGAGGGGAGAGTGGGGGGAAGGGGAGTGAAAATCGTGAATTAAGGGGAAGGGGTGTTAGGGTTAGTCACTGGGCCACGTGACAAGGGAGCTATTGAAAACCAGGCCAGGCCCAGCCTGGCTTATGTGCGAGGCTGGCTTGTTTCTGTTCAGGACTGGTAGGACGAAAGCTAGTCATGCCACTGAAATAGCTGTGAATTGAAATGACATGATCCAGTACAATAAGAGCGGGATAGCCAGTTAGCTCATGAGCTCACAACAACTAGCAGCAGCTTCTATAACATTAATGGTAGTGGTCAGTGGTTAAAGCAGTTACACTGATGATAACATAAAGTCATCCCCACCAGGAACCCCGGTCTCCTGGGTGGGAGTCCAATGCTCTCACCACTACTCTACTTGTGCAGTGGAGATCGGCGGGTTAGTTTTGATGTCCTCCTTCCAGTCCCCAGTGTGGGTTGGGGTTAGAATATGGGTTGGGGTTGGGACAGGATCTGATCTATAAGGCAAGGGGTAAAGGTTGGAGTGAAAGGATGAACATGTGGAGGTTTGGGGTATAGTCCCATAAAGTCATCCCCACCGGGTCTTCAACCCCAGTCTCCAGGGTGGGAGTCCAATGCTCACCACTACTCTACTTGTGCAGTGTAGATCGGCGGGTTGGTTTTGGTGTCCTTCTTGATTTTGGTGTGCTGGGACTACTGCCGCTTGTGGTGCCAACAGAGAAATGCAGGCCAACATTGTCCGCAGTAACGGAGGGAGGGAGTGATAACCGGACGAACGCTATACTAGGTGTGCTGGCTTACAGCCACGCACAAAAAAGCATCAATACATTAAGCTTAACATTCCTCCATCACCACCTAAAGCTGTGCCAGTCAACATTCAGTCTAATCACCGAAAATAAACCACATGTAGGCGTAGAGCGACTGGTGCATCACATCCCATACAAAAATGAATTACTATAGGACTTGAAGTGCCCTACTCCTATTGTAATGAGGACTGCACAGGGTGTTCTCTGACATTGTTATTACTCCCAAACCCCCCCACACACACCCTGTACACATACACGCAGGGAGAGAAACTACGCACGTATGGGTCAGTGGCGTCTGGTGGGTCCTAGAACCGGGTAAGCCAGGACCAATGAAGCATGCACGTGCAGCGCGCACAATTTTTTGGGGGGTGGGCTTTCAAAGCATGCCCTGATGGGAGGTTTCATCGCACCAGAAGGGCGCTGAGCATTGGCATTTTTATGTAAAAACATACAGGAAAACTACAGTAGCCTAGGCTACTAATGTTTTATTTTAACACATCAACAAAGGCCAATAATTTGAGAGCGAGCGAATAAGAGGGCAATATTTAGGCCGAAACAACAAAGCTTTTAGGGACACATTAAATAAAGAGCCATTATATGACAACAATGGCCAAGCAAGTACCACGAAGAGGAATGACAGGACGATAAAATACACCCCCTTAGGGCACAGCACTCAATAGCCTACTCCCCTACTTCACTAATCAGTGTTTAGGCTACTACCCTACTAGGCGTATTAGCCCACCGCTCCAGTTCTTGATTTGGTCTTGATTTGATTTGGTCTTGACTTACGTAAGCCAGAATCATTTTATCTGGCCTACAATGTTAAGTGAATAACGAGCTAGTAAGACCGGTGTCAACGGACGTAACATGGACTGTATTTTCATGAGGACTGTAGGGGGCGTCGGAGCACTACCAAAACGCTAAACACGGATGAAAATGAGCGATATGGCAGAATACACATACGCATTTAAGTCAAAAACAGTCTGAAATTTGATTTCCGTGTCTTCTTTCACTGAAAGAAGGCACAAAAATCAAGTTTGATTTGTATTTGTATGGGTAAGCCAGTCTTATTCTGCAACTGTATCGTAGGGGAAACACTGCTGATAGCCTGTGTAATATAACGTTACTGTAGCCTACCTAAACTTGTTTCAATCACAAGAACGCAACATGTTTACTTTTTGTAGTTAGTGTGTAATGTTAATTGTTACCTACTTTGATTTGTGTTCTCCTCCTGCCTAGTATCTTCCTCTCTCTTTCTTCTCTGTCTGCTTCTTTCAACACCATCACGCCAGGTACGGCTTGTGTGCTCATGTAGGCGCATAAAAAGAAAAACCAGAAATAGTCCAAAATAAACCAAATCCTCCTCCATACTGTGTCATAGAAATTGTTATCCTCAGCCTTGTCCCAGTTTCACTCTACCTACCTCAACCTTTCACATACAAAACCCCTGGCTATGCTAACCTCATTTATGACATCTCCAGGAGGTCGACACACCCCAGACTTTCAGTCTGGCCTAGAGTGACCTTCCATTGTTCTATTGTCCCTACCTGAAACCTATTAAAAATGTACCGCACTTTCTAATATCACGTGACTGAACTCTTGACCACTGTTGATGATGTCGGCCATTTATTATGACGTGTACAGATGGGTTAGCCAATCACATCTCTGGAAGCATCGCATCCGTGTATTGCTTGAATATAAGACCGACCACACCACACTGTTTCACTTCTGTCGGATTAACCACTCACATACGTTATCGTGAAGTCCTTGCGCTCTTAATAAATCAGATTTAACCTCTTTGAGCAAACCTTGGCAAATCCTTTACTTTCGATCAGATTTATTTCCACTACAACTGTTAGCGGCCCGATAGTGGGAAAACAGATGGTAACGGTTCTCACGGGTCCGGGACAGAACGGAGCCGAACGAAACTGCCTAGTAACCGTTCGGCCCGACAGTGGAAAAACGGCTATAGTGTTTGATGTTCTGGGACTTTGATGTTCTTCGTCTTGTGGTGGCACAATCAGTTTGACACAGTTAATTCATCTGCAAAACAGACATTTCTTTAAAGATAAAAAAAAAAAAAGTTTTGTTCCCATGGGATCTCTCCTGTCTCTTACCTGGTTAATACATGCAAAGTATAGCCTAATAGACCCTTTTCTGTGCAATGTCATCATCCTGTTTCGACATTGCGCACGCATCGCTGTAATGACACCGGTCAATAGAATCGATGCATTTGATTAATGGACCTGGTGGCATTCGTAGTTCATTCTTTTGTTGCCAAAATGCGCGTGCACACTTAAACCTTTTACCAACAGTAAAAGGGTCTATATATAATGGATAATTACTGAGACACATATACTGTAGGTATAATTTCAAAACAGGAGTGTTTCAAATGTTCAATTACTGCACATAAATTCAATAACTGACATAGAACCACCAGGTAACCGCATTTTTACATAGCTTCTATAACATCCAGTGACAAAATACTGTGCCGTCGGGGTTTGAACCCATACGTTCAGTTTGAGAGGCAAACTCCCTAACCAGCAAGCCACTGAATATCTGGGAAACCTGAGGTGTCATAGGTGTTTTGATGTTTTGGGACCACTGCCTCTTGTGGTAGCAACATAGAACTGCAGGTCAACAATTCCGGGGACCCAGGGAGGAAGGGAGGGACATCAAATAGACATTTGCTCTCTATGGTGCAGGCTTTGCCTCGCACAAAATGAATGAATTTCCCATTCAACTGACTAAACCAAGATCGATCCTAAATCAATCAACCTTGTATTAATTAAGATATTCGTTGCTGGGTATCGGTACTCGATACCTTGTAGTACTGGATCGAAACAAACTGATACCAAATAGCATTGAAACGTCTTCAGTCAAACCAGTACTTGATTCAAACCTTTTTGTATTGAGACGTTGTAATATGGTCCAATCACCGCAAGCGTTCTTCAATTTATGCGACACGTGGCCCATTACGGCAGACAGCTACAATCCGTCTGGTGAAATCGACTGCAACTGCGAGTTGTTGACACAGTTTAAGGAGGTAATGCCACCAAAAACGCTCAAAGGTATGGTTATACTACACACCTATGGCGTATGGTAAAAATGTATGCATAAAAACACGGATTTCCCCCATTACTAGCATTAGCAACCCTACTGTAATGCATTGCTTAGTGCATTGGTTACTTAGTGGTAGTTTTAACTTCTGTAGCAGCGAAATGTGTTTAGGCTAACTTTATTAACTAATGTCATGCTTAATGTTAAGACCCCCCTAGGCCTACTACCACCACAACTGCTACTGCTGATGTTACCACCCCCAGCAGCAGCCTTGACACCGTTCACATGACTAAAAAATGTGTAGTCACTGTCAGTAGTTATATTGTAATAAATGCAGTTTGATACTCTTTTAAACACTTTCAAAATGTATTCTTGTAAAAATGATTTGGATGTGGGAGGATTGATGGCATTTTACACAACCGAATTATTCCATTCACATGATGGTTATGGAATGGAAACGAAATTGAAAGTATCGATTGAAGTATTCAATTGGTATCGTTATCACTTTAAGGGTACTGTTATTGGTACTGGTATAGTAATTTTTGAAATGATACCCAGCCCTAGTTTTTTCCATTACAGATTGATCCTAATCATCTGCAAATTGATGCTGTCATGCCAAAACACTTCCTAGTTGAGTGCTGCTTAGGGCGGTCGCGGGAGTCTCCAAAAGGGAATAAATACCACACATATGAACACAAAACTGCTTTTCCTAGATCAATCTTGTATTAACTAAGATATCTGATGGAAAATAAAGTTCTTATGGACAGAAATACGAGGATGAGTAGTTATATTTTGGATGCAATTGAAAGCAATGCAGAGAGGTAGTCGTTGCTGCCCTCTAGTGGTGGGTTGGAAGTATTAATAACTCCTATACTTTCATAACAAAAGAGAACCATTATGCGTTGATCTGCCCTGTAATTCATATCCGCTCCAAAATCTAATTAAGTCCAGGGTACCTTGGGCGGAACATATGTGCCAAGTATGAAGGTCATGGGGTTATTTGTTTTCGAACTATGGTGTGAACAAAATGCCCATATAGCACCCCAGATACTCACAGAACCCCCCCCCCACACACACACAGACAGCGGTGAATACCCTACTTGCACTCTTAGGCGGCACAAGTAATTAGACCCCGGAGGACATCCTCGTGGTCCGATGGTGGTAATTGGGCTCATTCTCCTTCTCACCCGAGCGTAGTTCCCAAACCACCACCGCTAACCGTACGCCTGCTGTCCCCAGGCGAGCTGTGGGACGCGACCTCCTGTCGGAGCGTGAGCGTGGGTCCAGAGCCCGTCCAGGCTCTTCTGGTCCTGGAAGACTCCGTGTGGGCCAGCTGTGCCAACTCTGTCACCGTCGTCCAGGGATCCAGCCTCGTCACTCAGGTATGACTAAACACACTGTATTGACCTTATTCACACGGCGGCCATTTCGCATAACGTGAAAACTACCACGGTGAAAAACAATCAGAGTCCGGTAATCATGAGTTTGTAATTCCAGTAGTTTATTCTGACTATTATTTCTGACTATTTGGAATCTTGACGTGTTATTTTTATAACGAACTTGTACTACTGTGGTTTGCAGTTCAACAAGTTCATATACTGTATTTTCAGTGGGTTTCTGAGATCCTGCTTATAGCCTCCCTCTACTTACTAATTGAACACTGCATGAAGACACATATATTTGACCTCCTCCATAGAAATACCCATCCATCTAATGGCACCAGTGGGAGCATTCTATAGCAGAGTGTAAACCCAGGTCACATTTACACTCCTCCAGTCCTCTTCCTCCCCCTCCTCCCACCTTTCCAGTCCTCCTACTCCTTCAGTTCTCCTCTCTCCACACTCCCTCCTTCTCTTTTCCAGTCCTCCCCATCTCTCTCCCCCGTTCTCTGGAGACCAGATCTAAGTCAGCTGAACAGCCATGAATAGGAGACAGGTTCTCCTTCCCTCTCCTCGGTGCCAAAGTGGAGTCAGGTCAGTCAGGCTGCCCCTGTCCTGTAACCCTCTATTGCGGGCTAATCCGCACCCTGGGGGGCTCGGGTTTAGGGGGGATACGGAGCCGAACGAGGGTCTGTGACATGGGTAGCCCTGGGGTGGAGAACCGTACAACTCCGGACCGGGGTTAGAGGGTCATGTTTATGCCTTGGGTTATACTCCAGAGCAGACGCGTAGCTGTGAAAGCCACGGACACTTAAGTAATTCTACTTCCTGGAGCACTCACCATCTAAAGCATCTTCTGGGGGCTGGGAGTGGGTGTCTAGATCAGAGGGGGCCACAGCTGATTCTGTGAGTAGCAGCACATAAAGGTTTTAAAAAGACATGTCAACAGGACCGGCTAGCTAGCATAGCACAATATAATTTAAGCATTCATGAGAATGGAAACATGTGTCCTGGCTGCTGCTACTGGATTTTTATGTATTTGCAAGTGTGCCAGCTGGCAAGCTAGCTAACAGTAGACACCTCACTAGAACAGTGCAGTGGTTGAGGCTGGCTAGTGAAAGCTAGCTTACTAGAACTGTAGTAGCTGTCTAGCTAATGGTAGCTAACGTTATCTAGCAGCTAGCTTACCAGAACAGTAGTTGGCTGGTTGTTAGCACTGTAGCTAGCTGTCTAGTTAATGGTAGGTAGCTAAAGTTATCTAGCAGCTAGCTTACCAGAACAGTGATTGGCTGGTTGCTAGCACTGTAGCTAGCTGTCTATGGTAGCTAACATTATCTAGCAGCTAGCTTACCAGAAAGGTAGTTGGCTGGTTGCTAGAACTGTAGCTAGCTATCTAGTTAGGTAGCTAACATTAGCTAGCAGCTAGCTAACCAGATCGAGTTTTTACCAGAAGATAAGCTTACTACGTTAGCTACCTACCGGTATAGTGACGTTAATGTCAAAAGAGGTGAGACTTGCCAGCATGAACCATGGCATGGACCAAACCATTTAAGAAGGGGGATATTGCTCAGGAAATTAAAACTTTTTTCATCTGTATTCCATTATTTGTGGCTTAATTTGAATTCTGATGCAGCATTAGTGTGACTGATCTACATGCGACCATATTGTGACCATATTCACATCACATGGACCCTCGTGCACTGGCAGAGGCGGGAAATTATAACCAGGCCTTTTATTCGCATTCACTCCTTTCACTCTCACGTTCGCAACCGCTTATCCGAAACCAGGGGAGAAATCTGCTAGCATTCTGCTCTGCAACCTCTGCTGCACCCTGGATCCCTGGGAAAGCCAGGGCTGCTGTGCTTGCTTGCCCGCCTGCTTGCCCACCTGCCTGGCTGCCTGCCTGGCTCACCCAACCATGCTCCTCCTGGTAAAGCACATGTGTGACGAGCTGTGGCAGAGGAGCACTTTCACCCAACTGGCTCATCCCCCAGGTGCAATACGGAGCGGTTCCTTTGTGCCAGCAGCCATCAGACTGTTTAACAGTAGCTGAGCGTTTCCGAGTGTTGCGAAGGTGTGCATGTGTAATGTATATATGTGTATTACTAGATATATGTGTGTACTGTATGTATATATGTGTATTACTAGATATATGTATGTATGTATGTGTACTAAATGTGTATGTATTTGTACTAAATTTCCCCCTTGGGGGATTAATAAAGTATCTATCTATCTATCTATCTATCTATCTATCTATCTATCTATCTATCTATCTATCTATCTATCGGGTTAGATGATAGAGCCGTTACAGTACGCAGGGCCAATACTGTAACGTTGCCATAAGCCCCCCTCTGACATTTCGTCTGCCCAGGGGCCCGGCAGCGAGCCTCTCTGTCGTGCGCTGGGGGTTGAAGGAGCATTTGTGTTTCGCCCTGCGTTACGACTCGCCCTGCTCTCTACACAGTCCAACACAAAAATGTCAATGTTATTTTGTTTGTATATAGCACCATTCAATCAATGTTTTCAGAAAAGGCAGCTGATCCTTGGCTTGCTGATTTGAACCTGTTTTTTGAACTTTGTGTCAGACATGCTGAATTGGGAGGTGGCTAAAGACGAGGGGAGTGAACAGCACTAAGAAAAAAAAGAAAGAAAAAAAACCCAGACACACTTTCTAACCCGGTCGCTGAGTGTGCACGCCGTGTGTGAGATTGGAAGTCAGGCGGGGCCTCGCGTTCGGATCCTAAGCAGGCAGGACGGCCGTGAGTACCCCGGCGCTTTGATCAGTATTGGCAGACAGAGCCCCTCCTCCTCCTCCTCCTCCTCCCTGCGCTCCTCCAAGTGAGCGGCCGCAGTCGGATTTGCTCCCCGTCTGAGAGCGGTGACACCTTGTCACCCGGGGGTAATGAAGAGCTAATGAGCTGCTCCGACAGGCTTTAGCGCCGCGGGGCCCCGGGGTTTCAGCCTTGCTGACGGTGCAGCTGGTGGTGGGGGGTACGCCTGCCTGGGTGACGGAGCAAGGGCCGGGTGGAGAGAGGCCGTATAACCACTGTCACGCTCCGCTGCCTCCCCTCCCAGCTCAACCCTCCTTGCTCCGCCTGGCTCCTCTCTGTAAGCAAGGCAGGGTTTTAGCCGTCTAACGTTCTGGTGTTGGTGGGGGCTGAACCGGGCTGTTGCTCCCAGCTTCGCCTACACATGGCGCTGAGCGAAGAGCATAGCGCGCTTGTTATTGATTTATTCTAATAATTCAGAAAAGAGTAGTCGAGAATGCCAAGGTTCATCTTTGCAAGTCTAAGCTGGTTACTTTTATTCCAAAATAGTTCACAAGTTTGCAAAGTTGGGCTCTCAGAGAAGGGAAAATCCACCAAGAGCAGTGATTCTCATCAAAACAGAGCATTATGAACAATATGCATTATGTGACCATACATGCATATGCAAAACTTGCAATTATCAGTGAGTAGGCTAGGTCTGAGGGTCAACAACTGAAGTAAACATTTACAGAGATCGAAGATAGCTGGGAGGAGGGCACCCCGGTGAGGTCTCCTGCTATAAAGTTTTTTTTAGGCCTGGGGATAGTGGGGTCAGGGCAATAAACAGGAGACAGCTGCATCAGGACACACAGGATTCACAATTAATATTTCCTATGACAATGTCTTGAAAAGAGAACACACTTATTTGAATGTATCTATTACAATTTAATCCTTTTGGGACTTCATCAGTCACAACTTCAGAATTCAAAAAAGTGACACTCATAACATGAGACAATTATCTTAAGGGAATGCAATCATTTAAATACTTGAAGTATCTTCCAATTCAACAGCTATTAATAAAATACAGTGTTAACAGCATCAAATTCTCAGGAATGGTATTCTCAGGAATTAACTCCCTGTCAATCCTCCAAGGCCAAAATCTTAACTCCCAATTTGATTAAAGATAAGTGTCATGATTATCTAATCTATGTTATGGGTGCATTTTACCTTGTCACTTTGCTTTCAGTAGGATAAAAAAAAATGTTTACAGAGGGGAAAGCATCCAGACGAAAGTATAGTCAATGTAATGGCCAGTCATGCAAGTGGAATAGAATATTGTAAATATTGATTAGAGAAACTCATGATCTCAAAATCAGATAAATTAAGCAAACAGACATATCTGGAATTCACCCTGGAACGCCGGGAGTCCAGTTGTGTAGAAAACAAGGGAGCTGGGGACGTTGGCACTGGAACATTCTGGAATCTCAGCTGTTCCAATGGAGTCCTCCTTGGTCTGGCCCCTTTCTTGGAGATGTAGGCTGAAGTCGTCGTGTTTTTTTCTCTGGCACCATTGATGAACTTAGCTTTGTAGCACCACTGGTGAGTCGAACCCGCGATGACAGCTGGTCAGTTGTCAAGAAGACAACTTCAGATCGCCACTCAGTCACTGGTGCTGGACATGATGCTCCTTCTTGGCCCCTGATCAGGGCCGTTGCTAGGAATTCTGGGCCCCCTTAAAGACTTTTCGTCACCACTTTTTTCGACCCCCCCTTTTTTTTTATTATTATTATTATTATATATGATTTTGTAATTATTTTTCTGTTTCTCTAGTTCTTTTTCCAATTAACCACTCCATAGACATTTACTTGTGTACTTCCTGTGCTTGGACTGTCTCTGTCTGTAGCAGTTTCATGACTGGAACTACTATGAGCCACTTCACTCCCTTCACTCTTGGTTTCTAACTGGCTAGGACCTGGCTCTGTAGACAGTAAGAACAGAACAGTGTCTTCTTAAGACTTGGGAATAAATCTATGTAGCACTGCAGAGTTTACAGGAAGCTGGCTAGGCGGCTGTTGATTAGCTTATAAACGCCTCTCTTATTTCAAGAGCAAATACCCTCTGTAAAATAACAAAAATGAACTGAACAAATCAGCATTTAAACTGAAATCAACTCTATATGAATTTCTATGAATTAACAACACTATTTATTTATTTATTTATTTATGTAACTTTCATATGTAGGCTATCTTAACCAGGATTACTTCTACATGTTGCTATTCAGTATAGTAGTTCAGTAATAAGTTTAACTAGCCAACCAGTGTCTACCTCACTCACTCACCATCTAAATCATCTTCTGGGGGTGGGTGTCTAGGTCAGACGAGGCCACAGCTGATTCTGTGAGTAGCAGCACATAAAGGTTTTAAAAAGAAATCAACTCTATATGAATTTCCATTAATTAACATAACACTATTTATTTATGTATTAACCATGAATTTCTTTATGTAATGTAACTGTTTCATATGTTTTATACGGATTTATGTATGGGCTTGATGTTTATGATTTAATGTTAGGCTATTAGTGCTAGTATTTGACAGCCAGCGGTATAGTGACGTTAATGTCAAAAGCAGTGTTGCCAACTCTTCAGTAAGGGAAGTAGCTATTGGCTGTCCCAGAAGTCGCTAGAAGTAGCTAGATGGCGGGGGGGGGGATATATTGTATAACATTAGCTTTTTTTTCTTCTCTTTTTTCTTTTTACACTGCAACCCTAGGTTGGACCAAACCATGGCATGGACCAAACCATTTAAGAAGGGGGATATTGCTCAGGAAATTTAAACTTTTTTCATCTGTATTGCATTATTTGTGGCTTAATTTGAATTCTGATGCAGCATTAGTGTGACTGATCTACATGTAGAATAATTTCGTCATATAAAGAGGGACCTCTTGTTTTTTGTGGGCCCTGCTGGCTTGTGGACCCTTATAATCATCATCACCTTTCACCGCTAAACAGTGCTGTCCCTGATTGAAACAGCTCACAATTCTGGAAAATGATTATTTGGGGAGAGTTATGGTTGCACATCTGGAGTGGCTGTCTATAAAGTCATTTTTACCCATCGGGGGATAAACAATGTCCATAGGTCAGTTTATGCCAGTGTTCCTCAATGACTCTTGATGACATTCAGATCAGTCCATTCCCTATGGAGCGTTTAATTAAGAAAACAAAAACCTTCAAAAACCCCTTTGGTCTTCAGTGCTCAGTCTTGTTGTTTTTTCCCTCCACATTCATGTCATATCCTTTTACAGAACCCATTCTCTTCACCCCTGTATTGACACAATATCCTACTGTGTCAACCAATAGAGTACAATTACTGAGAGAAAAACGTTGAAAAATCCAATACAAAACAAGAAATGAAAATAAACATTTAAAGGATTAGTGTATGAATCAACAGTGAGTTGCAACCACATCACTAGATGTCAACACAAATACACTTCACCTCTAAAGGTCACACTTGGGTCAAATGTTTAAGGTGTGGTCATCTCGTTGAGTATAATTAGTTTTCTTTATAAACAAACTTAAGTGCAAAATAAACCCATTATTCTATCCAAACAACAAAAAGATCTTGAAAAGAAAATAGAAGAAAAACAAATTAATTCCATTAGGTCAAGGTCAAGGTCAACTTTATTTATAAAGCACGTTTAAAATCAACCGAAGTTGCACCAAAGTGCTGTACAATATATAAAATAAACTAAAACAAAAAACAGAATAAAGTGCACATAATCACAGAACAATAAAAGGACAGGACACAAAACAGGACAGGGGATGTAGGCTATCAGGCCTCAAAAGCCAGTGAAAACAAGTGTGTTTTAAGCTGAGACTTAAAGAGCCCTAGGTTCTGTGCGTGTCTTATCTGTGGAGGGAGGCTGTTCCAGAGCTTTGGGCCAGCCACCGCAAAAGCTCGGTCACCCTTGGTCTTAAGTCTCGATCTAGGGACTATTAAAAGAGTCTCGGAGGAGGACCTCAGGGTTCTAGATGTCGCCCGAACTTGAATCAGTTCAGCCAGATAGTGGGGGGCCAAACCATGTAGAGCCTTAAAAATAAACATTAAGATTTTAAAATCAATCCTGAAGCGAACAGGAAGCCAGTGGAGGGAGGCCAGCACCGGTGTGATGTGGTCCCGCTTCTTGGTTCCAGTCAGGAGGCGCGCAGCATCATTCTGGACCAATTGCAGGCGCCTCAGTGACCGCTGGTCAAGGCCCACATACAAGGCATTACAGTAGTCCAATCTTGAAGAAATAAAAGCATGGATGACTGTCTCCAGGTCCTTAAGAGAGAGGTACGGTTTCAGTTTGGATAAGAGCCTCAGCTGGAAAAAAGAGCCTTTAACCACAGAGCCGATTTGTCGCTCAAAATTAAAACCAGTATCATTAGTAAAACCATTAGTTGAAGCTTAAATGTCAGGATATCTGAAAAGGAATTAAAACGGAAAGTTTAATTCATTTCAGGAGAGAAGAAAAGTAGTAGGCCACTACCAACTTGGAAAATCTAAATAAATGAATACATTTCTTCAAATAAGTCATAAAAATCCTTATTTTATAACTCTTAAATCTCCAAGTCGCAGGTTAAAACAAATGTTTTAAATGTAGAGGAGAAACAGGAACATAGAGAAAATAATGAATAGCCCAAAAAATTGCCCCCAAAAAACAGCCATTTGTGTGTTCTTAGATGAGCTTACACAGAGTTCTCAGTCAGTTGGCAAGCAACATATTGCACCTCAACAACTAGGACAGTAGCGCTAACGCACATGCAACTGATAAACTTTTGAGAATGCCAAGGTTCATCTTTCCAAGTCCAAGCTGGTTATTTTTATTGCAAAATAGTTTATGAGTTTGCAAAGTCGGGCTCTCAGAGAAGGGAAAATCCACCAAGAGCAATGATTATTATCAAAACAGAGCATTATAAACACTGTGGGTGTGACCATACATGCATATGCAAAACTTCACTAGCCAATTATCAGTGAGTAGGCTAGGTCTGAGGGTCAACAGCTGAAGTAAACATTTACAGAGATTGAAGATAGCTTGAAGGAGGGCACCCCTGGTGAGGTCTCCTGCCATAAAGTTTTGTTTAGGCCTGGGGATGGTGGGGTCAGGGCAATAAACAGGAGACAGCTGCATCAGCTGTATAATACACAGGATTCACAACAGTGGCCGACTGGGATCAAAAAACAGCCCTGGCATTTGTATCACAGCGGCCCTTTTTCCAATCGCACCCCATCGCACCCCACTCGGTTTTGCTAGCCGTTAGCCAGTTGTATTGGTCAAAGTTAGCTTCTTGAAAGTGCCTCACTATCCCTTGTCTGGCTGTGTTAGCCCTTCCAGCTTAGGTCTTGGTCTCTCTCATTCTGCAATTTATTTTTTTCGTTTGAAAGCTTCTCCAAGAAAAATTGATTGCTTAATATCCACTTCTTGGCTAGTAATGTTATCAGCTGCTGTTGATATTCTCGAGGGCTAGCCAACGTCGCTATTCTCGAAGGGCTAGCAAACGTAACGTTAGCTAGCACTACTTTCTGACTGTTGACTGTCGAATGTTCTTCTAATTTTTCAACTGAACTAGGTATGGTTGGTTGCATAGCAACGTGATGATCATGGGAAAATGCATAAGGCCTTGGGCCGATTTGGGCTGCTGTCTGCTGAAATAATTCATTTTCAATGAAAACCACATGAGTCAAAATTATAATTGTTATTTTATTTTTAATTGGAACATTTTTTGATAAGGGACTGTAAGTGTTCATTATTCATCAGAGAGGGTGGTCTATAGTGCAAATCGGGGTGGGGGGATGGGGGGGGGTCATCATCAAACATTTTTTTGAGCACTGGGGGGGGGGCACTCTATTGGGGGAACGTGATATCAATCTTATATATATATTTAAATTGTTCCCTCGTGCTGACAAACTTGCCGCGGTTAGTTTCAAGTGATTTTCGGTAGGCCAATTCGGTAATGTCTTTGGTTTGTACCATTATTTAAATACAGTCACAGGTACTGTACTGTATGTAAATGCTTTTCAGTGGCGTCTCTGAGCACAAACTTGGTGATGGGAAACATTGAGAGAGTACAGTAGCGATGTCTAACTGTCGCTGTCTAATTACAGTAGGCCCTCCAGGAGGCACAATGACATATGGTTATCAACATGGTAGCCATCGATGTAACAAGGCGTCAGTCAACAATTAGCTTTACTTGTTTGTACCAAACTTACTTGATAAAGCACAAATGACTATCATTTACCATGACTTTGTTCTATGTGTGTACTGATTATAGCTGTTTAAAGTGTTGTCGTTGTTTTTTTTTTTCTTTGCTTATTTGAATTATGAGGTCTTGAAAGTGAGATATTTTTGATGTAGCTGCACTTGAAAATGGAAGAGATGTATTATTCTGTCCCAGAGCAGAGCGGGCGCCCACCACCGAGGAGTCAATTAAAAGGGAAAGACACATCAAGGGGTCCTCTCCTTCCCTCACTCTCAAACCAAGGAGGTCCCTCTGGCAAGGGCACATAAACTGGTGGTAATCCCAGTCCTCTCCCCTTCTTTCCTCATGCTTTCCCCTCTCTCAAACCAAACGCTCTACCCTCTCTCTAACCAAACGTTCTCCCCTCTCTCTAACCAAACGTTCTCCCCTCTCTCTAACCAAACGTTCTCCCCTCTCTCTAACCAAACGTTCTCCCCTCTCTAACCAAACGTTCTCCCCTCTCTCTAACCAAACGTTCTCCTCTCTTTCTAACCAAACGTTCTCCCCTCTCTCTAACCAAATGTTCTCCTCTCTCTCTAACCAAACGTTCTCCCTCTCTCTAACCAAACGTTCTCCTCTCTCTCTAACCAAACGTTCTCCCCTCTCTCTAACTAAACGTTCTCCTCTCTCTCTAACCAAACGCTCCCTCCTCTCTCTAACCAAACGCTTTCCCCTCTCTTCCCTCTCTCCCTCTCTCCATCTCTCTCTCCCCTCTCTCTAACCACTCTCTCCCCTCTTTCTAACCAAACTCTCTCCCCTCTCCCTCCCCTCTCTCTCCCGCCCCCCTCCGCTCTCACTGACTAATCTCCAGGGCCCTGACTCACGCAGGGAGAGTGATAGGAGCTTGGGGCCAGTGCTAGAGCCAGTGTTTGCGACTGTGTGCGGAGCCGTGATAAGGCCTGTTGCAGTGTCTGAGCTCCTCATTAAGACTGAGATGTCCCTCCCTTACTTTGTGGTCTTAGAAAGGCGGACACTGCAGGGAGGGTTGGAGAAAAAAATGTCATGTGTAACAGTGTCTGTTCAAGACAGTCTTACTATAGGAGACACAGCAGCGTGAACATGGCCTTACCCACATAATGCTGCGTTAGTGTAAACACCAGCACGACCACGGGGGGTTGAAATAATCCGAAACGGTCCCGCTGTCATCCTTATGGCCCTCGCTCAACTGGTCCTAGGTACTGTAAGCAGAGGGAGATAGAGAGGGAGGGAGGAGGAGAAGGAGAGAGAAAGGGAGAGGAAACAAGTAGTGTGATGTTCAACATTTATTTGATGTTTTAATGCATTTAATGTTTAACATGCATGTTTAATGAAGCAAAGTAATAGTAAGGATATTAAAGAAATCATAGTCAAAGAATGCAATGCAGCCTGTGGAGCAATTAATGACTTTGTGATTGTTTCAGTACATTGAGCTTGTTTCACAGTGAAAAGTGCTTTATAAATAAAATGTATTATTATTATTATTATTAGTAGTAGTAGTAGTAGTAGTAGTAGTACTAGTATTAGCCTCGGTAATTGTCTCTGTTCTTCATTTTTTTGTCAGTATCATTAAAAATGTCAAGACTGTCTAAAGATCCCACCCACAATATTCTGCTTTAATGTCATACTGTGCATCAATTCTCACAGTCAACAAGCTCATACATAATGTACATACCTCGATAGTTCTCTGACAGTTTCCATAATGATGTTATAACTGATTGATGCACCCCCCTCCCTTCCCTCCCCACCCACCGCAGAGGTTTGAGGTTCACCCAGACCCCATGGTTAGCGTGGCCCACATGGTGCGCGCCGGTGGGGGTGTGTGGATGGCCTTTTCCGAGGGATCCTCCATCCGCCTCTTCCACACCGAAACCCTGGAGCACCTGCAGGAAATTAACATCTCCACCCGCGCCACCCTCCTCAACCCAGGTACGGCCCACATCGCACACACACATCAAGTCTTACGCCTCCGGCTCGTTAGAACGCGGCGCAGCAATCCCACACACCGGTGACCCCTGATCCCAATGTTTCTGACAGATACAACAGAGCTATCATTGGCACAGCCAAATCTCTGACGTTCAGAGTATTTCCTGAAGCTCAACTTTCTGGCAAAATGTGAACACACAACGCCACGGTGGTCCCTCACCCAATCACATTTCTCCTTAAGCACCGCGTTAATGCATGAGCATGACCTGCCATGTCAGAGAGGTGACAGGGAAAATATATGGCATACATCAGTGCGTAGTTTGGGGGGTACTTGGTTTAAAAAGAGCGTCGAGGCGGGTCGCCAATTAGGCGACACTGACGCTCAGCTCTCAGGAAGCGGTATTCCGGGTCTTGTCAGAGTCGCCCCTGGTGTGGCCCCGCCTTGGGGGACTGACCTGAAGAAGAAGCCATATATCTCTAGCAGAACCCTGACCCCTCCCCTCCAACCCCCCCCCCCCCCCCCCCCAAAAAAAAAGCCTGGATGGATGGATCCTAAGGGTTTAGAGGGAGGAATTAATAAAAGCAGTAAAAATCACAGTGGAGACAAAACTGTTCATTCCGTGGTTGCCATGGAAACTATAACGCTGGTACCATGCCAGGTTTGAAGCCCCGTCGCCCCCCACCTCTCTCTTTTCTCTACATTAATTCTCTCTCTGTCTTTCCTTCACACTCACTTTTCTCTTTGCTCCTATTTTTCTTTGCCTTTTGTTTTCATTTAATCTCTCTCCCTCTCTCTTTCTCTTTCATTTCTACCTCTCCACACCTCATTTCTTCTTCACCCCCCCCCCCAGCGTTCCCGTTAGGATTCTGCAGACACCACCTCCGTCTCTGACTCCCCTCCTTCATGGTGAATGAAATATTTATCAGCGAGCGCCGGCCTTTTTCCGTGTTTGTACGTGCGGCTCGGGGTAAACGCAGGAAGGAGTGGACAGGGAAACATCTTGATTGTCCCCGGCGGGTCCCACCGCACGGGTCTCGGCGCGCCGCCGTGAGTGTGATTCACATTCTCACACAGTCATCTGGCTGGGCGCCCGGCGCTCTGCGGATGTCATCCTTACTCTGGAGCAGAATCGGTGTCGTACGTGGGGGACCAGACCGGGAACATGGCTGAGTTCTCCCACATGAAATAATGTCTCGTTGTCAGATAGGGGACTCCTCAGCCCACCTGGGCTGCGCCTGCGGTACATGTGCTTCAACTACCTTCAACTACCGAGTCAAATAGAAACCCTCCCAGGCCTGGACAGTGGCTGACGTCATCACATGCTGACAGAGAGAATCACCTCCAGGTTTTTATTCACCCTGAATAAAAACCCTGCACCGGTAGCTAATGTAGAGTTAAGCAAGGCGAGGGTTTGGCAGAGAGTCCAAAACAACCTCTGCCGGGTCAGTTTTTCTTTTTTTAGCCGCAGAAAAGACTTTGAGGACACGCCGCTCCCGTGGCCAAGGTGTCTGGAGAGCACGGACGACCCTGAGGTCGTTTCCCTTCTGCGACTCCTGTTGAAATATGCAACAAGCGGGCAGGAGTCAGAGTGGTGGGTGAGCGGAGGGGAGGGGAGGGAAGGGAAGTGGAGGGATGGGTTGCAGCAAGGACTGCCTCTAGGAGAAAGGAAATGAGATGCTGATGTGCCCCGATGTCCTGCTGCGCCGACAGGAACATCCTTCCTTCGCCTCTCAAGGCGCCGCCGTTCGCCCGACACGTGCGCCTCATGCATTACAGGCATGCGGCACAGGAAACGCCGATGGAGTCGTTCCATATCAATGGTCCCTCTATTCCCACCGGCTCATTCCTAAGCGATGAGAGGGTCCGCATTATACACCCCGCGTTCCCTAATTCCCCCAAGTTCCCGCCTGTAATCTCAGCTGGGAATTTCGTAGGCGTTAAACAAGTGTCTGAAGCAGAGAGAGCTGACAGAGGGGGGAAAATGCTGCACTCCCCACTGCTAATGGCTTTAATAGTTCTTTCCTTGGCATACCAAAAATATAATATAAAAATTGAATTCCTCAAAAGTCATCAGTGACAGCTCACAAGGAAATATTTATCTTCGGAGCCATCTTCTTTCCAAGGCAAACACCAACTCCCTAGATACGTAAAACTAAAGCTGTGAAAATGGAGGTGTAAGCTACTGTATCTTGAGGTTAAGCTACACCTCCTTAATCTCCGTCATTATCCCTCTGTATGACTGTTTGCAAAGACGGAGCCTGGCGCGCCCACACGCTCCGACTTAACGTTGGATTTCACGCTAACCACCAGAGTGGGTGCAGAGGAAATTCACTTCTGTACCTCTGTCTTCCAGTGAGGATATAAATAGACACAATGGCTGTGCGTGGGGATGGACGGCGCTCTATGAGATGCGGTACCTAGGCTTCTTCACGGAGGCCTTTAAATCACGGCCTCTGACCTTCCCAAGGTCCCTTCCTCGTGGCCACTTGTCCTCGCTAGACACGTGACATGCATTGCGGGCTAGCCTTCCTCCTCCTTCACCTTCATCATCCTCATCCTCCACGCTCTGCGTTTAAAATTTTAAAAACGTGGTTTGTTTTCGTGCTTGGTCAGCGGAGTCCATTAAGATGATCCCTGGCTGCTCATGCGAATCATACGTCGTAATGTGAGAGCGATACTGACCAAGCATGTGCTGCAGTTACGACTCCTCTTGTAAATTAGCATTATCTCGCTGGTGATTATATGACTGGTCTGTGTAATTCAATTACCGTTTCTGTGTATATGAAGTGGTGCTCCAGTTAACTGAGCCATGCGCGCCAAGAGCTGAGAGACTACACAAACCACTTCAACAAATAGTACCTTTTCACTGGAAATAACTCTGCATCTATGCTGCCAACAAATGCTATTACCTTTACTCTATTATATAACAGCCAATGCCAACATAGACGGACACTCCTTGAGCAAGACACTAAACTCCAAATTGCTCCCAATGAGCAGGTTAGCGCTTTGCATGGCAGCCTCACCACTGGTGGGTGAATGTGTGCTTGATTGGTTAAATGAGAGAGGTCATTGTAAAATGCTCTGGATAAAAATGCTATATAAGTGCAGTCCATTTACCATTTACCAACGTTTCTGTATTCCATCTCTTGTCCTCCTCCTATGGCCTAAATACACTTCCCCCATCACGTCATGTCGCCATCAGCATTGTATCAGTGTCACTATATAAGTGCACTATAAGGGTATGCGCATGTGTCAGCCATCGAGAATTCAAGCTGTGCGATTCTTGACGTTGGACGCTACCATCGAACGCGACGCGGAACAGCTTTTCTTGGTTTCAAATGAATCATTCAGCTGACAACTGATGACTGATGGCTGATGGCGATGCCTGACATCTGATGGATGTAGTGGAGCGGAGCCATAACACACCCAACAGTAGCAGAGACATCTGAGAACTTCTGCAGGTGGCATATCTCCGAGTTGTACCTGAAGTCCAATGTGTAGAATGTGAACAGGAAGGGAGCCAGGGCAGTCGCCTGTGGGGCCCCTGTGTTGCTGACCACTCTCTCTCTCTCTCTCTCTCTGACACACAGCCCTGAAGCCTCACATATTGTGGTCTGCCAGTCAAGTAGCCCAAAATTCAGGTCACCCGCAACACATCCACCTGCGTTGCCCATAGCCTATTTCCCAGAAGTGAGGGCTGTACAGTGTTGAAGGCACTTGAGAAATCAAAGAACATGATCCTCATAGTGCTGCCAGCCATGTCCAGATGGGAGTGGGCGACGCGTAGCAAGTGGATGATGGCGTCGCTCACTCAAGAAGGAGAGTCCGAGCGGCCGCTGGTGGTGGGAAGGGGGGGGGGTCAGGGGGTGTACAGGACAGACCAGACTGGGAGCACAGGGGAAGGGGGGCATGTACAGGACAGATCAGACTGGGAGGACAGGGGAAGGGAGGCATGTACAGGACAGATCAGACTGGGAGGACAGGGGAAGGGGGGCATGTACAGGACAGATCAGACTGGGAGGACAGGGGAAGGGGGGCATGTACAGGACAGATCAGACTGGGAGGACAGGGGAAGGGGGGCATGTACAGGACAGATCAGACTGGGAGGAGGTGGGTGAGGGGTCATGTACACGACAGGCCAGGCCGCGATACAGTAGCAGCTAGCCACAGTAGCGGTGGGCGAGTTAATGTTACTCAGCCTTACGAGTGCATCTAAAAGCAGTGGTATTGGTAATAGTTGAACAAAGACTGCATGTGGATGTCCTCCCAGATCTACACATCCTCTGTGGGAGGATGTCCCAGTGACTCACTCTCACCTTCCACCCCGCTAAGAAAGTTAGAACAAGGCAAAGCAGAGCGACACCTTTGTGGAACTCGGGCTCCACTCTGGCTTTGTGTGTGACAGTATTTCTGGGGAGAATGTTCAGTAATGACCTCTCTTTCACTTCTTCTTCATAGTTTCTTTGATGTCTCTACCTGCATCTAACTCTCATCCCCCTGTGTGTGCTTCATAAATATGGAAGAACTCAACTCTCATTGATTCCAGATGCACTGTTGTATAATTCTGCCCTGTAGTGTCAAAAACCAGCCAATTTTCTACTCCAATTACTCCTAATAGCTGTCCTCTAGGATCTGTCAGTCTGAGGTAGGCAGACCCAATTCCTGGGGTAATGTTGTTAGAGCCAGACAGGTTGGCACATTAAAGTTTTTTTTTTCTTCCTCAGGGTTTGACCTCAAGTGGTCATCAGAATTACAGTTAGATCAACCACAAGTTATTTTCTGTTATTTGACAAAAAATATGATTTTTTTTTTTTGCACAAAAATATTCTACTGTACATGAAAGATGTCATAACATACAAAGACAAATACAACAAGGAAGGCACTAGACTAGACAGTGCAAAGATGTTAAAGGAACATGCCAACTTTTGGGGAAAATGACTAGTTTGCCATCTCCCCCAGAGTCAGATAAGAAGATACATATCCTTCTCATCTCTGTGCGTGCAGTAGGAAGCATTGAGATCTGTTAGAGCTGTTAGCCTAGCTTAGTGCAATCACTGGAAGTGGATTTGAAACTTTAGCCTAGGCTAATGGCTCTAACAGGTCTCAATGTGTCCTACTGCACGCACAGAGAAAAGAAGGGTATGCATCTTCTTACCTGACTCTGGGCAAGATGGCAAATAAGCTAATTCCCCAAAACGTTGGTGTGTTCCTTTAAGGAAGTTAACATGCAATCACTGTTATAAATGTCTATTACAACAGCCATCATTATGTTGCAGCCCAGAAGAGCTTGCGAGTCACCAGCCTGCTGATCTGCCAGGGGTTGCTGTGGGTGGGCACCGCCCAGGGCATCATCATCACTCTGCCCGTGCCCAAGCTGGAGGGTATCCCTAAAATCACAGGTATGTTTGAAAAGAAAATCACAAGCGCTTGTTTAAAGAGCAATACAGCAAAACCCATTTTTCCCCCAGTGACATATTGATGTTTTAGGCATACTGAAACACATGAATCCTTGTCTTCATTTTGATATTGGTATTGGATACTGGTCTTTAAGTAGTGAATCTGGCTCGTTTTTGCACCTAGTATTTATATCTGCATAAGAAATCCAGGACATACAAGCGTCTTTGGAGGCTTTCATTCTGTCATCTCTGTATCGCGTAGGCTTCCTTCTAGTTGTGGGCGATACAGCTCTGAAATGCATTTGTTGAACATTTGAAAGCAGTGGCACAATTTGCCCAGGGTGCGTGGGCAAACGGGCTTTTTCACTGCAGCGGGCTTTTTCACCCCCCCCAGCCCAAGGCAGAGAGGCAAACATGTTTTTTTCTAAGGCATACAAACATTTTTGTTTGTTTCTGGTTGCTGACTGACCCTGCCCATTTATGTGCGACCCAAATGTATTTTATGAGCTCGCGGAAAAGAAAAGACATATGTAAAACTAAAAGCCGAATAGACGCCAATTGAGACCCTTTTACTCGCCGGGTGTGGCTACGTTTCGACAAATAAAGGCCGGTCTCAATTAGAAGCCAGGTCGACCTTTTATTGTTCACCCTTCAGATTCAGATTCAGAAAACGTATCTGTTCTGGAAGAAAATCGTCTTAGAAAATTGTCTTTGGCCTACAGTATTATGTGCCTCACCTACCAGACTTTGTGTGCTTTCAGTTCCCTTATGCATTACTGTGCGTACACTATGGTATACAGTTCACACTAAGTAAGGCATTCAGCAATGTATTGTCGGTATTACAGTAGGTTAGGTATAACATATTACCTGGGTCAGTACAATGCAGGATTTTCAAATAAACTCTTTCTGAATGATCAAGCATTACCAACTGTCCGTGGAAATTATGCAGAAACTGTAAGTAATTATGCTGTGTGTTTGTTTGCATATAGTACTAACGCTAGATAGCTCACATGAACAAACTCCCCTTTTGCCTCAACCCGGATGCTCATCTCATCATATGTTAGAGTAACGTTAGTGGAATGAAATTGGTAGACTTCTAGTTGATCGACCAGTCATTAAAAATGATCAAATGTTAAGAAGTGGACATCATTGGATTTCCCTCGGCCTACAGAATCCAGCTTTTGTTGTTTGTAGTCGAATGGTGTCATACAGCCTGGTGGTGTCTAGCTAGTGAATGCAGCTAGAGGTAACAGCATGCAATCGTGGAGATAATAACATGGGCACTAATGCTATCATGTTTAGTCAGGGAGAGAGGACAATGGAATTTGTCACAGTGGTATCGAGTGTGGATGGTCCAGGCTAGCCAGCAACAGCCCTCGTTCTCTAGCCTGCCGAGTTGCTCTTAGATGAGCTCATTTGCATATGAAAAAAAAAACTATCAATCCGATCTCGTCGTCAAGAGAGGGGTATAGAGGCCTGCTAGAATGCTTATTCTGAGTGGTATTTTCTGCAACAATACTGAAATGCATGTTTTGGGGATCCCAAAGACATTAAATTGTTAAATTAGCATAATAGGACTCTTTTAAGAGGCAATGTTGTCTACCTTATTTTCTACATGCAGAATTGATTGGTTAAATAAGCATTTCGGCCTAGATGTGCTGTCTCTCAGAACGATCGAATGAATGATTCATAATTTATGTTATTTGATAGCCTGATTTTTATACATGTAATATTCATACAGGTTTAAATAAACAATTTGATAGTAGGTTACCAGTATTTCCCATCTTTTTGAGTTGAAACCTTTACACAGGGAAGACAATTGAGAGTAAGTCCTTTTTCAATGCCGCCCTGATTACAATAATAACACATACTGTACAGAATAGGGACACAATACAACAGAACAACATAATCAGAATCAGAAAATCACAAAAAGAGGTCACAAGATCCAAGAATAAAAATAAGACTATGAGAAACATGTCCAGTCGACATGGAGCCCACCTTCTACCAGAGTCTTGAACCTCTCCAGAGAGAGTTGGTCCAGCTTTGCTGAGCAAGACTTTTGTGCGAAAGGAATTAAGGGCCCGTCCGTCCCATATGTCCCAAATAGACCTATAGGCCGGCTGAGTTCAGCGAAGCCAGGGCTTATTCATTTACATTTTACGATGTTTGAAATGTTTAAGTTTGAAATGTTGAGCTATATGCTTTCTGAAATGCCTTTGAAAGTACAGCAGCATGTATTTAATACTACTCAAGGTATTAGATTAAATATTGTCAGAACAATATGGAGGGCCTACTGTAGATGTCTTCAATGGCACAATGACTACATTTATTTGTTCTGCTACTGTAGCTGTATGTTAGGGTACAAATTCAGATTAATTCAATATTTTAATATACTTTTTTTGGGGGGGGGAGGGGGGTTGACAGGTCAATCAAGGCCCCCTTTTAGATGAAAATGACCCACAGAAATAAAAGTGAGAATAAAAGGACCCCCGTTTGAAAGGATTTGACAGAGGCTGAAATTGGTGTAGATAGTTGCACTTTCATGAGATGTGTAATTATGATGTTTGAAAACCATTTAATTTAATTTCACCTTTATTTATACTCGTAAAGCACTGAGAACCAGACTCCGGTATGTTGGGTAGGCCGGCCTGAGGTCTGAGGATAAACGTGGGCTTCTGGTTTCTCTCAAGCTTGGCTAGTACAGTATTGTGGGAAATCTTGGTTTCTAGGATTCAAAGGCATCAAGTGTGGCAGTGAAGGGGAGTTTCAGTTCTTGCAAAATACATTTGGCCAGCATCACAAATAATTATTTTGCTGATGTTGCACTTCTAAATTTTGATTGTTTTTTTTTCTAAATATGATTTTAGCTCGCTAATAGCCTAATCACATTACTACAATAAGCTACAAGAATGGCCTTGGGATGTCAAAATGTCTGGGTCTGGACGACAAAACACCCACCCCTTGCGGTGCCACTGGTTTGAACCTCTACCACTATGAATTTTGAATTTGTTTTTTTGTTTTTGTCACAGTGAGGAAAATGATTGAGCTCAATTTATTATTGAAGAGTTACTGCTTGCCTCTAGGCATTATGTTTACGTTTCTCCTCTGTGGTTTGCCTGTCTACTACTACTTGTCTGCAGGCAAGGGCATGACCAGCCTGAATGCCCACTGTGGCCCGGTGGACTTCCTGGTGGCCACCTCCAGCACGCTGTCCCCCGAGCTGCTGAAGAGGGACTCCGTGGTCGAAGGCCCGGACTCCGCCTGCGGAGGGGAGGACCGCAGCGACTCGTCTTCCCAGGAGTCCCTGCAGCACTCCGGCTCTTCTCAGGGTGAGGGAGGACGCGGGGTCAGGGTTCGCAGCGTGTTGCTCCAGTACCGCCTGCGCTCCACGTTGGGGCTGCCGGGGCGACCGTTGACGGCGCGGAGCGGTGGCGACGAGGCGTCCGACTCCTCCCTGGAGTCCCTGGAGCACAGCCTGGAGGACGGCTCCATCTACGAGCTCAGCGACGACCCTGAGATGTGGGTGCGCGGGCGCCCGTGCGAGAGAGACGGCGGGCGGAGGGACCGGGTCACCTCGGCGGCGGTCATATCCGGGGGTCGGGGATTCTACAGGCTGAGGGAAGGGGTGGCGGCGGCGGGGGCGGAACCGTCAGAGAACACTCTAATGGTGTGGCAACTCCCGCTGACCGTGTGAACTGATCCGGCCTCCACACATGGCAGTGTAGGGGGGAGAGGAGAGAGGAGACAGACAGCCATGCTGTGATGTACCATCCAGGCCGTAATGCCAGGACATTGATCCATGTGACAGAGTGGCATCAGGACTGGCAGACAGACGGCACTGGATCAGGCTGGTGGGGTAGAGGGCCTGTGTGGCTCTCTGTGGCTTATTATCATCATCATCATCATCATTATCATTATCATCATCATCATCACCATCATTGTCATCATCATCACCATCATCATCACTTCCAGAGCCCTTGAGCTGGTTCTCTCAAGGGTTTTTGCAAAAACTGGATGTGCCAAAATCTAGCTAATTCATCACAGCTGGCAGTTCACACACACACACACACACACACACACACACACACACACACACACACACACACAGATCTCTCTCCTCACATGCTGTGCTGTAACTCATTTGGGAGGAGCGGTGGGCTGGGTTCCTTTGAGAGGGTTCCTGTGTTGGATCTGCTGCCCCGCAGTGCAGAAGACAGGCCTGTTTCCTCCTGTCCTCTGGGACAGATCCCATCTGCTCGGGAGCTGAGATGTTGAGAACCAGCAGTAGGTTCACCCAGTGCACAACAGTTAGCGTGTGACGCCGTCCGCTCACTCCCTGGCAGTGTGAATTATGCAAATGTCTTATCATTGTGTCAAACTTAAATCTGTGCTTTTCAAGTGTTGTTGTTGTTTCTTTTAGGAGAGAAGTATATATAGTATAGTACGGTATGATTTTAGTGACTGGCATCTTACTCCTCCATCACTGGATCAGAGGTGTTTCTTTTAAGTCAGCTAAGTAAAATGAATGTGTACAACTATGCTACACACATTAGATAGGGGAATGGACCTAAGAGCAGACAGCATCTCTAACACAGCCCCACTCTGTTGCATACAAAGACAGGGAGCTGCATCTCGTGGTCGTCTGCACTGTAGCACATAAGATACACTCTCTCACACTGTACAGGTGTGTTTGATTTGGATTCTGGAGTTAGCGAGAAAACAGGTGTGCACATACTGTAGGTCATCCTCGAACCCACGTTTGTAGCCTTCCACATAGTCATCAAGTACAGTAGGATTTATCCAAGTTCTGGCTTTCACATTCCCTGTTCGAGAAACTCCACGGTTAAAGAAGCTATGTCCAATGTTTTCTTAGAACCTTTGATAAAATCGTTTATTTTTTAAGTAGTGTGACATTATTTTGGGTTACTTTTTTGCTAGCAGGAAGTAAGTATACTGACATGAGAGAGCTAATCCATTCGTCTCATTCATCTGTCGAAATGCCAATCCAACATTAACCCAACTCTTGGCACAGGATTTGTCTGCTGCCTGATCTGCTTCACCGGTTATCTTTTATTCAGCTGGTCTTTTGCCGCCACAGTCACAACCAACTCTGCTCAAGCGGCTGGATGATTTCTAAACTGTGTGAATGTTGTGTGAAATCAAAGCAGCAGAAAACGTTCCCGAGCATCTGTTTAGAAGCGCCGGAAAAATCTCAGCCACCATAGACAGCCGTTGAACTGAAACAAGGCTTTAAGTTTATTTCCACAAAAACACTCTGCACACTGCTCATGTAATATAGGACCCTGGTGACAGGGCCGCACTGGGTGAATATTTCATGCCGGGAAATGTAGCCCCAGTCAGGCCACGAGCTGAGCCGACGCGGCGAGATGGAACACCTTCAGTTTTGTTTTGTTGGGGGGGGGGGTGCTGCATGATTTGTTGACGGGGGGGGCAGGCCATTCACCGCGGGCCAGGCCAGTTGGCGTGCGAAGCCACCGGGAAAATTCCCGGTGCTCCCGATGGCCAGTCCGCCCCTGCCTGGTGACGTGTTGAGACTGGAGTACTGTATAGGCTACAGTAGGTTTTCACAAAGTTTTACGTTATATTGCCTATGGACGCAACAGTGGATGGTGCTGATATGAGGCACCTTTTGAAAGCACATGCAGGAGTGTTCTCCGGTCTGACTCAAGACCAATCCCCCGGTACACAAGATCACAGTATGGTTCCTACTGTTCTCCAGTCTGACTCAAGGTCATGCCCTTGTACACAAAATTACAGTACAGATTTCTGTAAGCATTACAGACGCCTTCTTCTTCTTCCTGATGAAATGCAGTAGTTCAATTGGTACACTAAGGTGTGCCATTCTGTTGTGCCAGTAACAGCGTCTCTATTTGTCAAACCTCTCCCGTGGTCTATTGCCTCAAGGTTATAGAGACGCTGCCAGCGTATCTACATGTGTTCACAGTCAAACACTTACCCATGAAATATACATGATCCAACCCCCCGTCCCTTTTCACGTGTGTATGAAGTCTCCGCCATTGAAATCCCTCAGTGATGCATACATTCATGTGAATAGGACAGGGATTGGATCATGTATATTTCATTGGTAGCTGTTTGACTGTGAACACATGTTGATATGCTGGAGGCTTCTCTCTAACCTTGAGGCCCCCTCCCCCTACAGTTGTGTCGAGACCTGTGCTCCCCTCACCGTGGGCAAACGTGGAAATTAACTCAGTCTGGTCTTAAGGTAAAATGTAATGTGGCTAATGTAAAACTAATGTAAGTTTCATAGCTATTAGCTAATAATGACGTATCCATTAAGCACAAATTGAGAAGGAATGCAGGACGTGTGCCTTTTAACAGTATTGTGGTAGATGAGTTGTAATGTCTCAACGTAGTTGAAGAATACTGTAGCTAAACACATCATTAGTCTTTCAATTCTACTCTGTACCTAGACATTTAGCATATTGGCATAGTAGGATAATGTACAGTACAATACCGTAGTACAAAGCACTCTGCTACTTCAGCACCCCAGGTACAATATTAAGCATGCGTTCACAATGAGGTCAAATTGTCCATGTCAATGTTAAATGTCTTATTTTTGCTTATAATATTTCAGTGTTCAGTGTCTCATCATTTGCCTAGTATGCCTGAATATGTTGAATAAATTCTTCAGAGTAATATTCTTATGGGTTGTCTTTTGTTGTCATAGAGAGTGTCCATGTGTGGATCCTGGATCTCTTGCACTACAGAAGTGGACATGTGTAGTTAGTTACTGAGGCCTCATACACTAGGGGGATACAGGCAAGTCTTCAGGTCTGAAATCTTGTTATTCACGATCTTATGGCTTATCAGCCATACCTGTTTTAGATAACTCAAAGTCAAAGTCAGGTTTATTTGTCACATACAGTACTACATCATACAGGTACAAGTACTGACATTTTCTTCCATTAGCTCCTAGATATGTGTGTACAGTATGTGTGTGTGTGTGTGTGCATGTATGTATGTATGTATGTATGTATGTATGTATGTGTGTGTGTGTGTGTGCGCACGTGTGCTTATGTATGCGAGTGTAGTTGCATGTGTGTGTACTTATGTATGTGAGTGTTTGTGTGAGAGTGTGTGTGTGTGTGCATGTGTGTGTGTATGTAGGTGCATGTCTTTGTGTGTGCGTATGTGCTTGTGTGCATGCATGTGTGTGTGTGCATGTATGTGTGTGTGCGCGCGCGTGCTTATGTACTGTATGTGAGTGTAGTTGCATGTGTGTGTACTTATGTATGTGAGTGTTTGTGTAAGAGTGTGTGTGTGTGTAGGTGCATGTGTTTGTGTGTGTGTGTGTGTGTGCGTGTGTGTGCATGCTTTACTCCCTGACCTACCCATATACTATGCCTCCTCCCCAAGGGGGCGGTAAAGCCCCCATCTAAAGGCCCCCGGCTGCCTCTGTCAGATGAACCGTGAGGGGATGACTTCATCCAGGGTCGGCCTGGCTCAGCAGGAGCCTGACAAAAATCCAGCAAAGGTCAAGCTGGAATAAACTATGAACGATAGGCTGGGGAGAGGGACAGTTCTCCCATTGAGGCCTGTTTAGAGCTAGCCTCATGAGACCATCCTGATCTAGCGAGCTCACTGGCAGTTTCTCTCCGCAGATCAGGCTGGCCTCCTCCCAATCTCGGAATGATTTCAGTGGGGAGCAGTACTTGCCTTGACAGACTTACTCCTTCAACCAATCAGCGTAACAGAACCTTGCAGTCGGATCAACGCTGAAAACATATTTTCCTCTGAGAAACTCTGCTAGTGCATACTCTTGTTCTAGTTTGATTCTTGTTATTGAGTATATTTCTGTAACAACTGCACTTATGGCTGTGGTTATTCTAACGTTAACGCTACTGCTCGTTGCTTCAAGAGACTGTTTTACCAGCGGCCTGCATTTCATTTTCATGCATCAACTATGGGAACCAATCAGGAGCTAAATTCTACCGGTGGCCAGAACAGCATTCAGAAGGTCCCCTCACAGTCCCTTATTGGCCTGGTCATAATGTAATAGAAATAAATCTTTGGAGATAGCTAGAAGAACAGACTGATCTGCAGACAGAAAGACACAATTAAACAATTATAGCTTCCATACAGACCTAGTCATACTACCAGACAGGTAACACAAGGTCATGTAATAGTTCTTGCATGTAGAACTTGTACTATGCAGAGAACAGTTTTGTACAAAGCTACTATTCAATGGATATGCTACTATTTTCAGTGAGTTTAAAAACAAAACAGCTAGTCTAACAGTCTTTTGGTCTCATTATCTTGCTGTAGACCTTTCTAGAGATCTTGTTTTGTCGCTCTGGATAAAAGCATCTGCTAAATGACTAATGTAATGCAATCCTTTTTTGTAGTCTGTTTGGCTCTGTTTGTTCTATTTTGTGACACTGAGTGCCTTCCTTCCTGGCGAAAACTGAGTTTTGTTTCCTCATCATTGTTGGCGTTTATATTGTATGGCTGGGAAATCACCATCATTTGAATATATCATCTGAATACAATGCCTTGAGTGGGAGAGGGTTCTGAATGGGTAAGGGCTGATCTGGGTGGGCTGGGGGTTGCTGGGTGAAGGGGGTGGCTTTGGGTTTTGGGTAATCTGAGTACCCAGAACCTCTCGCCATGGCAAGCCATTTTAACATTTAATCAATAGCGGTTGTTGTAATTGTAGATATCTACAATTGTATTTTGACATGTTACAATTCCAAGCCGACATATCCACAATGTAATTTCGACTAGTTACAATTCTAATTGGAGATATCTACAATGTAATTCCCACTACTTGCAATTCTAATTCATGATATCTACATTGTTTTTACGACTTGTCACAATTCTAATTCAAGATATCTACAATGTAATTTCCACTATTGAAAATGTCCCATTCTCTTCCATTCAAAATCAATTGCAGATATCTATAGTTCTATTCTGACATGTTACAATTCTACTTGCAGATATCTACAATGTAATGTCGACTAGTCACAACTCTAATTAAAGATATCTACAATATAATTTCCACTAGTCGCAACTCTAATTAAAGATATCTACAATGTCATTTCCACTAGTCGCAATTCTAACTAGAAAGGGTGCTCAGAGAGCACAGGGCTCCGCCCATTAATGCATTTTGTTGGTGTAATCGAGTTGTAATGGTTAAACTCACTCCTCAGTATAAATATAGTACACTTGCACCATTGAAGAGTAGGCTTTTTGGTGGTGTAACTGATTGTGGTGTTTATGAGAGGTGGTCATGTATGAACACAACTGAACATACTTGTGTAATTTTTTCAATCAGCCATTATAGACAATAACAGAAAACATAAGTTACAAAACTATATACAGAAATTAAGTCCAGTGTTCATTCCTCTGGGGGGTAAAAAGGATGGGTACTTGCCCAGTGTCCATACCTCTGGGAGGGGTAGGGCACTAGCCCAGTGTCCATGTCTCTGGGATGGGTTCTAAGTTGGCTTATGCTACACCCCTCCCTCGAGTTCCGTGAAAATAGTTCTGGTAGTTTTTGTGTAATCCTCAGATATTATTTTGTTTTACATGCATAGAAACATTAGGTAATATTGGTTGCTTAAACGAATCTCTATCTAAGATGATACCTAAAGCTGACTTGATTCCTCATTGTAACAAAGAGCCAACATTCTCTAAAGAAAAATCAACATCTTCCTTGCAGCTCGAACCTGTGATAAAAATTAATTAGACTAATGCTCGTCCACCAGGCAATGCATATGCCTAGCAGAAGAAGTAAAGACTAGACAGCGTTCTCAGAACACAGGTTTCCACGCATGAATGTGTAAGTTGATGAAAATTAATAGATACGAAAGCAGATTAATATGTAGGCTAATACCACAGGATCCAGGCTAATAAAATGTAACTTTTCCTAGTACAGTGTTTATCTGATTTGTTTTTCATGAGTCAGATATGATGTTGTTTTGCATGCATAGAAACATAAAACAATATTGGGCGTAAACAGCAAAAAAAAAGTTGATATCAAAAGCTGAACCCGGGAATCGAACTGGGCCGATGCATTGCTAAACTGGTACATTACTGCTCGGCCACCGGCAGTGTAGGATCTCTGGCAGGAGAAGTACATATAAAGTAAAGGAAGCCGGTCAAAGTATGGCAAAATTGTTTTCTTTTAATTCTTGTATGCGCCCAGTGATTCTGATCTGCACCAAAATGTAATATGTTCTAACTTGGCCCATGCTACACCCCTCCACTGAGTTTCGTGCAAATCGCTCAGGTAGTTTGTATAATCCTGCTATGTGAACAAACGAACAAATGAACGAAATAACACAAACTACCGAAAATATACCCTCCGCCAGTGGTCGCTGGGCGGAGTCAATTAAAGATATCTACAATATACAATAAATGTTAAAACGGCTTGCCATCGATATGTCAATGATGATATGCAGATTTGTCAGTAATTATGCGGATATGTCAGTAATGATATGCTGATATGTCAGTAATATGCGGATATGTCAATCGATGTGTGGAAATTCAATTGTAGATATCTTCAATTTTCAATCTTCAATTTTTTAAATTACAACTAGTAAGAATGTAATTACAGATATCTAAGATTGCATTGTGTAGATATCTGAAATGCAATTGTAACATGTCGAAACGGAATTACAGATATCTTTAATTAACATTGTAGCTAGTCTAAATTACATTCTGTCGAAACGTGATTATGTTCAATCTCATTTCTATTTTTTTTTATTTGCACCATGTTTTAAAAGAAGAAAATAACAAATAACAATCAATTAATAATTTACAATCCAGTGCTGGGAGGGAAGGGAAGCCCAGAGGGCTTATACACAATCCACTCCCATCTGAAGATGAACATTAATGGCAAATCAGAGGGTAGGGGAAATAAAAAAGACAATGATGAACAACAATACAGTTTTGGATAAGAAATTAAAAACATAAGAAAGAGAAATAATAAGGAAAAGTATACAATGAGATAGTCAACAGAAGCAGTCAGAGCTCAGGACATGATGAGAAACTTTTTAAGCTTGATCTTAAAGGTGGCTAAGGAGGAGCGAGACTTTAATGACAGAGGCAAGTTATTCCAAAATGTAGGACCTATAAAAGGGATGCAATGTTGGTGTTTGGATGTTCGACAGAGCGGAAGATAAAGATAATTTCTTCTTCTGGTTGGGTAATGGTGAATTACGGTGGCCGACAAGGGCAAACGCGCTGCAAAGACCGATAACATTTCCATTAGGGAGAAACGCACTGCAAAGACCGATAACATTTCCATTAGGGAGAAACGCGCTCCAAATACAGAAATGACTCAACGTCAAAAACACATACAAAAAACGAAACAAATACAACAACGGAAACGTGCTGCAGAAAGTCAAAACAAATACATTAACAGCAAACACGCTGCAAATACAGAAACGATACAAAGTCAAAAACACATACAGCCCCCAACAACACATGCAACAAAAAAACGCTGCAAATTCAGTCCTCAACACAACGGAAGTGTTCTGTCAGTAAGTGGAACGGACCGGAGACGGGCTAGACGTTCAAACCTCATGGTTCAAACAAGGCTAGACGAAAAGGCGGCATAAAAAAGGTAACTTTATAGTGATTATGTTCTTTTTTTACATTAAGACTTTAATATTGTGCCATTCTTCTTTGGTTCTTTCGTTCATAAACATGTAAGTTTATATTTTTTTCTTCCGTTGTGTTGGGAACTGAATTTGCAGCGTTTTTTTTTTTGCATGTGTTGTTGTTGTATGTGTTTTTGACTTTGTATCGTTTCTGTATTTGCAGCGCGTTTGCTGTTAATGTATTTGTTTTGGATTTTGTATGTGTTTTGAGTTTGTGTCGTTTCTGTGTTTGAAGCGCGTTTCTCCTAATGGAAATGTTTTCGGTATTTGTAGCGCGTTTGCCCTTGTCGACCACCGTACTGAATAGCAGCAAAAAGGGTAAAAAGACCATGAAGACAAACAGGCAGATCATGTTGACACTTAAGATATTTGAAAATGAAAATACATATTTGGAATGCATTTAGTTTGGAATGCATTTAGTTTATCTACAGGCAAAATTGAGTACTTCTTGAAGAGAGGGGCAGAAGGTTCTTGTGAGTTTGAGTGAGAAATTAATCTCAAAGATTTCTTCAGTATGATGAGTAGCTTAGAAAGATAGGAAGGATAGGTAGAGCCCCAGACAATATTACAACAATTGAGATAAGGAAAAATCAAACTGTAATATATTGTTAAATGGGAAGACGGGTGGATAAATGTACACACTTTTCTCAGAATACCAAGCATTTTCATTGATCTTCTACAGACAAGATCGATATGTTCTTTCCAAGTTAAATTTTCATCAATAGTTACTCCTAGAAATTTTGTATATATTACTTGTGGAATTTCATTTCCATTAATAAAAAAATGTTGATTTGTCTTTTGGAAATAATTTGTTTTTATTGCTGAATATCATGAAATTGCATTTATTGATATTAAGAGAGAGCTTGTTTAGTTCAAACCACTTGGAAACATGAGACATTTCTTCATTTACTGATTCAACCAATGATTTAAGATCACTGTGTGGAGCTATAAGATAGGTGTCATCGGCAAACAGGATAGGAATGAGTACTTTACAGGCATACGATAAGTCATTTATACAGACCAAGAATAGTAAAGGTCCAAGGATGGAGCCCTGTGGTACCCCAGAGTGAATTCAAAATGTTTTGGATGAGCTTCCATTTAGATACTGTAGACAAATTGCTCTCTATTTGCTAAATAGTTGGATAACCATAAAGGGCTACATCCTTGATCCCATATCTATCGAGTTTGGAGATCAAGATTGAATGGTTGACCATATCAAATGCTTTGGATAGATCTAAAGACACTAAGAGCAAATTTATTTTTATCTTTGCTAAATAAGTAGGTCTTAAAGCAATACATTGTGATATTTGGACCTTTACAAACATGTCTGGTGCTAATTCTCCAATTAGATTTACTAAACATAAGCTGAATCGTCCAAACAGTCTACTCAGAAAGATAATACATTGACATGTATTACCTTTTAAAACTTGCGCCCCCAGGACTCAGCATTCAGTCGAAGTGTGCTTAAACAACACAGTAGTAGCACTACTAATATAGAGGGCACCTGTCAATGTGATTGATTTATGACCCCTAATTAGATATGCAAATGAGATGAAACGTATTTTATGACATGCACCTGGTCCGGGGTGTGTGTGCTGTTCTTCTGTGTGTCTGAGGTGTGTGCGTGTTTGGGTATTCTGTGTGTCTGAGGTGTGTGCGTGTTTGGGTAATCTGTGTGTCTGAGGTGTGTGCGTGTTTGGGTATTCTGTGTGACGGTGTGTGTGTGTGTTTGAGAGTTTGTGAGGATGATGTTCTTATTTAGATAACAGATTGTGTGTGCGTGGCTGTCGGTTTGTGAGGCGCGACTTGTGCCCCCCTGTCTGTCCCCCGGTGCTGACCCACCCACCCAGACAAGCCCTGTGTGTGTGTGCGTGGCTGTCGGTTTGTGAGGCGCGACTTGTGCCCCCCTGTCTGTCCCCCACCCAGACAAGCCCTGTGTGTGTGTGTGTGCTGTTCTTCTGTGTGTCTGAGGTGTGTGTGTGTTTGGGTATTCTGTGTGTCTGAGGTGTGTGCGTGTTTGGGTAATCTGTGTGTCTGAGGTGTGTGCGTGTTTGGGTATTCTGTGTGACGGTGTGTGTGTGTTTGAGAGTTTGTGAGGATGATGTTCTTATTTAGATAACAGATTGTGTGTGCGTGGCTGTCGGTTTGTGAGGCGCGACTTGTGCCCCCCTGTCTGTCCCCCGGTGCTGACCCACCCACCCAGACAAGCCCTGTGTGTGTGTGCGTGGCTGTCGGTTTGTGAGGCGCGACTTGTGCCCCCCTGTCTGTCCCCCGGTGCTGACCCACCCACCCAGACAAGCCCTGTGTGTGTGTGCGTGGCTGTCGGTTTGTGAGGCGCGACTTGTGCCCCCCTGTCTGTCCCCCACCCAGACAAGCCCTGTGTGTGTGTGTGTGCTGTTCTTCTGTGTGTCTGAGGTGTGTGCGTGTTTGGGTATTCTGTGTGTCTGAGGTGTGTGCGTGTTTGGGTATTCTGTGTGACGGTGTGTGTGTGTGTTTGAGAGTTTGTGAGGATGGTGTTCTCTAATGAGCTTGATGTTCTTATTTAGATAACAGATTGTGTGTGCGTGGCTGTCGGTTTGTGAGGCGCGACTTGTGCCCCCCCTGTCTGTCCCCCGGTGCTGACCCCCCCACCCAGACAAGCCCTGTGTGTGTGCTGCTCTTCTGTGTGTCTGAGGTGTGTGCGTGTTTGGGTATTCTGTGTGTCTGAGGTGTGTGCGTGGATGGGGTGAGATGATTAGGGAGGGGGCTAAGGTCAGACTGCATTAGAATATTGGCCTGCACCGGCGCTGGAGCTAGTACGGTCACTAGAGATAGGATTTTTTCTCAGTGTTTATGGTTTTAAATACACAATTATAAACGGTAAGGATGGAGGGGCTGGTTTTAGTGTGTTTTTTTCACTGTCTTCTGTGTATGTATGTGACTGGGGGGTCTTCTGTGTGTGTGTGTGTGTGTGTGTGTGTGTGTGTGTGTGTGTGTGTGTGTGTGTGTGTGTGTGTGGGGTGAGATGATTAGGGAGGGGGGGTATGGCCAGACGATATTAGATTATTGTCAGCTGTGGGTGCCGGTACAGGCCTACTAAAACAATAGGGGATCGGGGTCTTTTTCATCTCTAGAGTAGATCAGAAGATTCTCTGGGTTTATCCCACCACCTGGGTGTGATAAGGTTCACTTACAAAGGTGAGAATGGAATGGGGTGGATCTATAAATATGAAGGGTCCCCGGTTCATTGTGTGTATGGCATCATTCATTCAGCAGAGCCCGCCACGTGGTCTTCAATACTTTTGAGTTCTCTCTCAGTACTTCTCTTGCTATTTTCATCAAAAAACGATGGACAGCTTTTTGGACGATCATCACAATATGAATGTTATTGATGGATGTAAGTAAACATTTTGGTGGTTATATTATAGCCTATAATTTTTTGTAATATTTAAGAATGACCTAACATGGTTTTTCGTTTTGTTTTCTGATGTTTTAACAGTGTGTAATAACATAGGAAAAGCGGGGGTTGAGACTTCTTCCGAAAATACCCGACCTAAGCCATGTCTGAAACGCAGAGGGGGCGGGGTCAATAAACCACTACGGTTGAAACGTCGTCGTCGTGGGTTGGTTTCTAAAAGACCTTCCGTCGGGAAAGTATGCGTGTCACTCCCAGGACCACCAGCGGATCACGAAGCAGTATGTGTTAACGATACGCCTATTGGTAAGTAATATGCATAAACAAATAATATAAATAAGATGTATTTTTTCTTGCTAGATTTTAAAAAACAGTCATTTTACAACAGACCATTATATAACTCGCTCCCTCTCTCTCTCTCTCTCTCTCTCTCTTTCCCTCTCTTGCCCCTCCCGTCCTCTCTCGCGATCTCTTGCCACTCCCGTCCTCTCTCGCGATCTCTCTCTCTCTCTCTCGCGATCTCTTGCCCCCACCTTTTCTCCCCCTCCCGTCCTCTCTCGCGATCTCTTGCCACTCCCGTCCTCTCTCGCGACCTCTCTCTCTCTCGCGATCTCTTGCCCCCACCTTTTCCCCCACTCCCGTCATCTCTCGCGATCTCTTGCCACTCCCGTCCTCTCTCGCGATCTCTCTCTCTCTCGCGATCTCTCTCTCTCTCTATCCCTCTCTTGCCCCCACCTTTTCTCCCACTCCCGTCCTCTCTCGCGATCTCTTGCCACTCCCGTCCTCTCTCGCGATCTCTCTCTCTCTCGCGATCTCTTGCCCCCACCTTTTCTCCCCCTCCCGTCCTCTCTCGCGATCTCTTGCCACTCCCGTCCTCTCTCGCGACCTCTCTCTCTCTCGCGATCTCTTGCCCCCACCTTTTCTCCCACTCCCGTCATCTCTCGCGATCTCTTGCCACTCCCGTCCTCTCTCGCGATCTCTCTCTCTCTCTCGCGATCTCTTGCCCCCACCTTTTCTCCCACTCCCGTCCTCTCTCGCGATCTCTTGCCACTCCCGTCCTCTCTCTCTCTCTCTCTCTCTCCCTCTCTCTCTCTCTCTCATTACAGACGGTGAACGTGATCTCGTAGCAGACGGTGAACGTGATCTCATTGACCGAAGCTTAATGGCCGAAATATTTGGTGAAAGTAGTACGAATTTAGAAGATATTAATCCCACAATCCCTAGTGATTGGTTTGCACAGATCGGAGGCGGGTTAGACTCATTAGAATCATTTGTAGATCCAGATGCTTTGGCCGTAAATCCTTACATTTTGTTATCTCCACTACAGCCTACTTTTGACGACAACGCAACCCCTCACGAGCCAATATGTACAGATGCCTCTAGCCTAGTTGAACCAGACGTACTGGTGAATAATATTGCATTACAATCGGCCATTGAGAAGGCTGTCCTGGCGTCTTTTGCCGGAGATACACAGTCCTCAGCGCTTAAATCAATGACGCGTGATATTTGCGCATCAGTTGATCAATCTGTCACGTCTGGAATAAACACAATTGTAGCCAAGATATTGGAAAGCGTGACAGGAGCATACCAGAACGTCTTTACACAGATCATTGCGCGTCAGGATGCTATGTGTAATTCCATGGCGGAAAAATTGGCTTCGATAGAAGGCGTGTTAAAGGAATTACAGTGCGTCAATGCGAGCGTCGCATCACACCATACTTTATACGATCGCAAGTTTTTAGATATTATAAAACGTCTTAAAAACCAGGGGGCAGTGACCGATAGTGTGGCTGGGGTTGATTGGAGACAGCTGGCTGACTTAATAAAGACGATCGCTAATCTTACGGCGGCGCAGCGTGAGAATATTCCCTCTTTCAGCAGATCAAGCGACCGGCTGCCGCTCATCGAGAGACCCAGCGCCAACGTCAGTCCACGACGTGTCAGTCCACACCGTCGTATATTGTTTTAAGACTAATCAGCTATGAATGATTTGATGTGAGAATTATGTGATTGTTTTTTTTTGTTTTCTTTTCTTAAAGGTCTGATTATGTCTGCTGTTAATTGGCCTAGATATGACGAAATATCATCTGAGGAATATGATGATGATAATGATGAGGATATTGACATTCCAGAATTTTTTAATAATGCTTTGACCGAAGCCCGTCGCATATGTAATGATGGAGTTTGTGATTATTTTAACCGTGTATTGAGTGATTCTGTAACTGTTATGGATTATAATAATACAATTTGTGATATCTCTGAACCAGACGTCTCTCACTTTAATTCATGTTTGACAGAGTCACTACAAATGTTAAATGTGATACCCCCAAATGTGTCTCAACATTTTAATTCATGTTTGACTGAAGCTAGGGGAATATTACAACAGGGGGGTCATAATTACTTACCACCTATTTTAAACGATGATGATATAATTACATTGCGTCGGTCAGGTGGAAATATTGGAGAATATGTAATATTAGCCCAACCACGTTTCAATAGTGTAAGCCTAAGCCGCCGTTTTAATTTCAGAGGCTTTACGGCTGGGGATATTGTGTCTTATGTAAACCATATTCATGATACGGTGAATTCGCTAATAACCTTCTCGAGAAGGATAGGGGGGGAGGGGTCTATTTTAAACATGCGTGTTACGGCGGATAGTTTTCAAGGCACAGTGCAATCAATATTATCACCCGATAACGGTTATGATCCAGAATTAATGGTAAGGGCTTTTGAGAATATATTACAAAGTGATGAGAGTATACCGAGTGATGAATCACTTCAACTGTCGTGTTCGATAGCTATGTCACAGGCGGGCGGGGGCCGGACAAAACTAGCCAGGCTAGCCCATAATGAACTACTTAAAAAAAAAAAATTATCGCTGTTTTTTCCTATGAATAGCGTAAACAAGCTATGCTTTAGTATATGTATAGCTCGTTATCTAAATAAGGAACAGACAATGAATGAATTGGAGCAAGTAGCAAGATGTTTACACCATCGTTTGGGTTTCACAGAAAATCATGAAATTTCATTTAATGAAGTGTCCTTATTTGAAAAAATGCTTAATATAAAGATTGTAATTTTCCATAGAACCTTAACTCATGAATTACTGAAATACCAAACCACCGACCAGCATAATGTTAGTACCGTTTTTCTATATCTCCATGAAAATCACTATTATTTAATAACAAAGTTAAACCGGTTTCTTGGCACCTCTTATGTTTGCATCTACTGCCATAGAGGTTATAATGATGAAAGATTTCATGAATGCATTTATAAATGCGGGGTATGTAATAATTTAGATTGTTGTAAATATCCAAAAAAGACAATAAAATGTATTGATTGTAGGCGTATATGTAAATCGAAATTCTGTTTTGATAAACACAGGTTATTACAACCAATGAAAAACGGGTCATTATCTCCATCACAATGCGCTGTGGTTAAATACTGTGAAGAATGTAACAGACGATATTATAAAACATCAAAGGCACACAAATGTGTTATAGGCACGTGTCCATTTTGTTCGGAAAACCTGTCGCCCGATAATAATCATTCATGCTTTATTCAACCGGTGATTGTTAAACAACCCAATGAAAAGTTAATATTTTACGATTTTGAGACAAGATTTGAGGATGGTAGACATATTGCTAATTATGTACATGCTATCACTTTTAATGATCAAGTGTTTAGTGCCCGTGGGGATGGTTGTGTGCGTGATTTATTGAATCATTTTAGGGTATTAAAATATAGGGAATACACATGGATTGCTCATAATGCATCAGGCTTCGATAATTATTTGCTATTGTCCGAATTAACAAAAATGAATGTTACACCCTCTCTGATTTTGTCTGGTGCTAGAATAATATTTATGTACGATAATTTATTTAAACATCGCTATGTTGACAGCTATGCACATTTTCCAATGAGACTCGCAAAAACACCTGCCGCATTCAATTTGCATTGTGAAGACAAGGGTTATTTTCCTCACAAGTTTAATATAAAAGAGAATGAATATTACATAGGCCCATACCCCTCTCGTGAATATTATGGCTACGCTTTTATGTCCAATAAGGACCGAGCTGCATTTGATATTTGGTATGACAGTGTGAAGCACGACATATTTGACTTCCAAGAACAGATATCACAATATGGTGCTAATGATGTGATTTTATTGAAAGCTGCTTGTTTGAAATATAGATCTGAATTCATAGAATGTACAGGTGTAGATCCGTTCAACTACACTACGTTAGCTTCCTGTTGTATGAATGTATTTAAATCAAATTTTTTAACCCGTGATACGATTGCTTTAACTTATAATGGATGTTATACATCGCAGCATAAGAGTCATTCAAACGTCTCCATCCAATGGTTGGAATATCTAATCTATTCACGAGGCGTGCCAATACAACATGCGGTAAACACGGGCGAGGCCCAGTTTGGGCAATACTATGTCGATGGCTTTTATGAATGCAATGGCCAGAACCACGCATTTGAATTCAACGGATGTTTTTTTCACGGACATGATTGTCAATATGACTCGAACTGTATCAACCCATTATCAGGCGTTTCTTATGGGGCTTTGCACATGCGATTTAACGATAAATTAGAAATTCTTAGGAGCGTTTATAATCTAACGGTTGAAGTAATGTGGGAGTGTGAATGGAATCGAATGAAACAGACAGACCCTAACGTTATAGCATTTATGAATAACTATGAAATACCGGAACGTCTGAGACCTCGAGATGCGCTTTTTGGAGGTCGGACAAACGCGTATAAATTATATCATAAAGTCTCATGTGATGATGATGAGGAAATAAGATATTTAGATTTCACGAGCCTTTACCCGTTTTGCCAGGCTACAAAAACATTTCCTACCGGCCATCCTGAAATCATTTTTAAAGATTTTCTACCGATAGAGAACTATTTTGGTTTGATAAAAGCGCGTCTACTGCCACCTAGAGGGTTATTACATCCAGTGCTTCCTTATCGGACGGCGGGTAAATTAATGTTTCCCCTATGTGCCAAATGTGCTGACCAATTAAATCAGCTGAAACAATGTAATCATAATGACGGTGAGCGCGCCATATTAGGAACCTGGGTGAGCTTGGAAATATTGAAGGCCATAGAAAAAGGATATATATTGGTGAAAATGTATGAAGTATGGCATTTTCCCCAGCAATCTGATTCTCTATTTACTGACTATGTTAAAACATTTTTAAAATATAAGCAGGAAGCAAGCGGTTATCCTGATAATGTAGTGACCCAGGAAGATAAAGACAGATACATCGACGATTATCGTGAGAAACAGGGTATCAGTTTAAATCCCAGCAATATTACATTAAACCATGCGCGACGGTCTATTAATAAATTAATTTTAAATAATCTATGGGGCCGTTTTTCAATGAGAGAGAATTTGCCTACCACAGTACTGTTAAGAGACCCCGAAGAGTTCTCACGTTTCATTTTTGGACGGGGTGTGGATGTCAAATATTTTTCCTTCGTCTCAGAGGACGTCGTTTTATTGCAGTATGTGAATACATCCGGAACTATGACTCGTACTAACGATATTAATGTATTTTTAGGGGCCTTCACAACTGCTTATGCGAGATTAGCCCTCTATGATCTCATGGATAAATTGAACGATCGATTATTATACAGTGATACGGACAGCGTGGTATTTTTACAGAAGCCAGGTGTTTGGGCTCCAACGCTAGGACCGTATTTAGGTGATCTTACAAATGAAATTTCGGAGGGTGATTATATTATAGAGTTTTGCTCCGGGGGTCCAAAGACTTATGGATACCGCACTTCTGGTGGTGCAGTTTGTATGAAGGCCAAGGGGATCACGTTGAACGCCGTCAACTCAGAGGTGATTAAATTGGACAGCTTGAAGCAATTAGTAAGTCAGTTCATTTCTGAACGTGATGATTCAACACATCTTTTAGCCCACACCGAAAATATCATACGCGTTAAAAAGAACCTTACTTTGAAGAACCAGACTATTGTTAAAAAGTTCAGAATCGTCTACAATAAGAGGGTGTTATTATCAGATGGTACCACGTTACCCTACGGTTATTAAATATGGAAAAACAATCATCCGTCCTAAAGGATGATGTCAATTTTGATTTTAGACTAGCCCACCCATTTTCATGTATTATAAGCGGTCCGTCTAACTCTGGTAAAACGTATTTCGTGGAGGGGTTACTACGAGAGGCCGATCGTCTAATATCTCATAAAATTGATCATATCGTATACATATATGATTGCTGGCAACCGCTATATGACCGATTGTTAACAATAAGAAACATTCATTTTGTGCAAGGATTACCTCAAAAGTTAGATGATGATGATTTACTGCCCCCAACTAAAAATTGTTTATTAATATTAGATGATATGATGAATGAGGCGTCTAGTAATCTTGAGGTTGGTAAAGTCTTTACACAATTTGTCCATCATCGTAACCTGTCTGCTCTATATTTAATTCAAAACATATTTGTACAGGGCTCTGCTAGTAGAAACATAAGCCTTAATACCAATTATATGATTTTATTTAAAAATCCTAGAGATACCTCGCAAATTTCTGTATTGGCACGCCAAATGTACCCCGGTAATACACGTTATTTTATGGACGCATTCAAAGATGCAACCTCTATACCTTACGGCTATCTTTTAATCGACTATAAAACCACGACACCGGACGCCTACCGGCTCAGAACTGATTTGTTAGCCCCGTACCAAGCCGTGTATATTCAGAAAAAACGTTTGTAATATTAACCTATCCATCACTCAACATGTCGGAGCGTATTAAACGTAATTTACCTCTCTTGAGGATGTTACAAAAGGCTAGCCCGGGGGAGAGAAAGTCTATTCTACAAACCGCATCAAAGGAATTGATACTAGCACTGTGCGAGCTAGCTTTTAACATATTCAAGGGTAATATACCGTTGAATGGATCTCAGTATAAGAATCTCTCTAAAAAGAAGGCCCAAATCAAATTTATAGCAAATAAAAAAATTGGGTGGTTTAAGAAGAGACGGGCTATTAATCAAAGTGGTAGCGGATTCCTCCTTCCACTATTAAGTATAGCGCTACCGTTCATATCAAGTCTCTTTAAACGTTCTGGTTGAGTCAAAATGAGTGCTGAGAAAATGTATCTAGTTCCCCAGCGGGAGATACAGCGTTTACGAGACGATCATGGTCCAGTGCCTATAAGACAAGTTGCTGAAAACAGGCTGGATGATAATATGAGGGAAGTGTTAAATAGGAGCGATCTAAATACTCACGAAAAAGCTCTACAATATACCGCCTTATTACAGCGCTATCTGGGGTTAGTCAAGCAAGGTGAACAGGAGACGAGCATGTTATCCCTATCATTACCACCAGATGTCGCCACGACCCCAGGTCATAATGATAATACATCCGCCAATGCAACAGGTGTCGCTGTGACAACCGCGAGCACTCGTTCAGACCGACAAATCAGTGATGACGGCAGTCATTTTTTGAAAAGTATAGCCGCGCGAAACAGAGAAAATGCGCAGTATCTCTTGGAAATGATAACCCAATCTAACGGTGTTGTGGGATGGAATCTTATGGATGAATTGATACATAAGGGTAGTATTACACGAGGGTCTAATGTAGGATTATTATTAAAGAGACTCACTACACCGCAATTGCGTAGTAACTTTAAACGGCCCATAGGTTGGCATGAGTTTCTATTAGCCTGTTCCGACCTCGATATACCTCTCTCAAAAATACCCAATACCCACGTTCGGGCTAGATATCTCCTGATTAAACAAGGTAGATCAGCCAACCCGCCCGATTTAGCATCCCCCGTTAGAACTACTACTACTACTGCTACTAATGCAAAGAAACCTAGAAAACGGGCCGTGAAAGAATGGGAGGAATGGTCATAAAATCGTTTTTTGGTTTATGATTTTTTTATTTCTTTGATTTCCTTTAGTTATCAGAATGTTATCAGAATGTTCTAATGTATGTGTATTGTGTGTGTGTGTGTGTGTTGTATGTGAAAATATAAACAATGATGTAATTATTTTCAAAAATGTTTTATTGATGATAAATATGTATTGATGCATCGTTATTATACAATAAAAAACATATTGAACAATAAATAGGTGTTTCATCTTGCTTTATTTTATGTATTTGAAATGTTACAACAAACTCTGAAATATATATACACAACATTGACATAACACTGACATAAGTCATCATAACACTGACATAAGTCATCATAACATGGACATAACTCAACATAACATGGACATAACTCAACATAACACTGACATAATACTGACATAAGTCAACATAATGTGATAAACATTCTATATCAAATCATAAAAGAGGGTGATTCTTTATAAATATACCCCTTGAATCTACATGCTGTAGACATTTTAACCCTGTAGATATACACACGCAGGGCAACAGTTTTCTCACAAACAATGATACTAATCTATCATTTTTATCAGTATTATCACTGTACAAATCCAAGAATTTCATATAACTTTTACCTCTAAGCATATTAGAAAGAAAGAATATGCAGTGTTCACCGCAACAGGTGGAATCATATCCCTGTATTTGTTGACTGGAATATTGAATATCGTCACAGGTCATTTTGAGAAATCTATAAATACTGTCTGGAAACATTCTATAGTCGGGGCTGTTCCCATAACTATCGAAAAAACTACCAGTCATGTCAGACGATAGATACAGAGCAATCCAATGCTCCCCGGGGAGGTGTGATGGGTGTGTGTTTACGATGGCTGTTGCTGGGAGATTAGTGACACGCCTCCGAGGAAGCTGGTCACTAGCCAACACTCCGAGAAAATGGTTTTTTGTGGATATTTTATCCATAATATTTGTCAACTGTATAGTATTCATTTTTATTTTTTCAATAACAGTCCATAAGAACCTGTCGCCTATTAGATACTTCCAACACACAGTCAAACACCGCATATACGATTAATGTAATGGTCCTGGGGAGTGGTTGACTAAACCTGACCTCCATGCGTAAGCTACCTGATTTGGCCAATGACAGATGACCTCCACACTCATCGTCCGGCGCGAGATTGAACGCATACAATGTATAGCCAGCCATAAAATCTTCCCTACTTATGGGCAAGCTACGATTCATTAAGTGTCGCCCTGTAGCCGTGATGAGTTGATAATAATCACGCGCAATACAACCGGCTTCGAAATTAGGCTGTAGCGGTTTGGTAGGGTATTGCTGGCCGTCGAGATAAACGGCTATGAATTCTAGATGATTATGTTTAAAATTAAAAGGGTTTTTATGATAAACACCCATAAATGCATCATTATCAACGAAACCCACTACTAATGATTTAGGCATGGTACCCAGAAAAAGGTTTTCTTGATTAGATATGCGTGACTGGGCCGGTAGCGAAATAGTTTTCACTACCACCCGGTCCAATGCATATCGAGCGGTCGCATTGAGCAAGGCTTCGGCATGACCAAGCCGTACCGGCGGGGAGACTGTCACCTTTTTCACAAATAACGATGCATACGTTATATTTAGCGTGTAGGGGATGTTGCCGTCCCTCATCAGACAGAATTCATCCTTTGTTCTCATAAGACGTATTTTTATATCAACCCCATTTAACATTAACTTTTCTTGAAAGAAAATATCGGCGTGTATAGGGCCAATCAATTCAGTTACATGACTTTGTTGTGTAAATGCCGCCCTCGAGTTGAGACCGGGGTTGTTACCCTGTGTGTCAACTTCGTCCATATGACCCGCTTGATCCTTGTAAAATAAACCCGCGGTGAAATTTGTTTCCAATACTTGCTGATCATAATTCAATAGACATTCGATAATACTTCTATACGGATAGGTGGACGAGCTTTGCGACACTAGGCGGTCTCCTAACGTCACATCAACTTGTGAAAAAATACTGGCTATCGGATAGTTAACCAGGGCTACATTTGCGCCGGCCGGTAGTGGTTGGCCGTCGGGTAAAGTGATTCTAACCCTTAAAAATAGTAATGTGTTATTCAAATCTATGTACTCTTCTCCACTCGAAGGGATGAAGAATTCTACAGGTGCCGTTCCGGAAAGGGCAGAGACAGGCTGGATCTCAACATATTGTGATTTCTCCACGCTCGTCTGGGTCAATGGGAGTGAAAATAAATCCAGCTCCGTTTTTAAACCTTCGTCGGATAATGGATGTAGTAGCGACATCTTTAATTAGAATATGCCTTTAAAGCCCCTCTTGACGGTGCTATTTTTACGCTGTTTACGTCTAGCGGGTCGTGCTGATAATGAACGCTTGGCCGCGCCGCGTTTACTTTTCTTGGTGACGGTCTTAGCTCGACCCCCGGGTGGCCGCTTCACACCCCTGCGTGTCATTACCATCAATCCTGACCCATCCTGATTCGAACCTAAATTGTTAGACATAACGCGGCTCACCACATCACTGACTAAACCTTTTGCGGCCGTCTTTAAATGCGGTTTGGCTAGCGCTATACCCGATCTGAAAAACGGTGCTACCATGCGATACAGGCCCCTAAAAAGACCCCCAAATCCTCGTCCGTACTGCGTAAATGATCCTGCGTAACCCGGTAGATGCCCACCACCGGCCTGACTTTTATAATAAGAGACATACCGACGGCTGTCATTGTATGCCATCTTTACACCTTAGATATGCAACTTCTGAGGAACGGGGCGGAAGTGTAACTTGACTACCACTTTACCATGGGTAAATAAAACTGTTTGATCCTGATCGTTTTTAATATCGATACATATATCTGTGATTACATGTCTTGCAAGCGAAACGTAGTGTGCCTTGTCATAACACACTGTGACTGAATCCTGATGCTCACCCGATATATGTACACATCTCAACAGAGGCACATAATGATCCCCCACTAATTGATATCGTATAAAATCACAGTAAATAAATAATGTGTAAAACGCTCCATAAAGATCCGCGGGGTATTTTGCATAATGTCTCACTTGCCCCGTATTCAGATCTGAAATAAATGACTTGCTCCCCACAGCTTTTATCAAGCCACGACCCTCAACTAACTCCAATCCCAAAATGGATGATAATTTCACATTGAACTTTAGAGCCATAGTATCAGCACACTGCATATAAACTTTATTTCGGACGGCATCATAAGATAACCTAGCCCGTAACCCCTCTAAAAAGATGTTGATAGCAGCGATTATGCCATCGATGCTTGTGTAGAAACCGTGAGGCACCCTCTGTGTAACAATGATCTCCGGGTCATTAAAACAAATATCAAATACACAGTCTTTTTCAGCTATAGTCTCCCATGTACGGGGGTAATTAATTTCGATGAGAGCTACTTCCCACCTACCCGGTAAGTCTAATACCGTGCGTAAATTAGTCCTGTATTTTCCAATCTCATTATCCGGATAAACAGATGCCGAAGAGTTGGAGGGGAGTGTAACGTAAAATCCTCCTGAATCACTCATTTTTGACACTATATTCATTCATGAATGAATGAATGAATGAACGTAGGATATGGGACTCTGCGTTTCTTATGCGTCCACCACTTCATGCTCCGGAATCCAACTGTTGAACTTTTCAGGCCATCCCAACCATTTCACTAGAACCATACGCTTCTTGCCAGTTTTCTTTCTTGATATGATTTTATCAATCTTAAATCGATATCCTTTATTCAATTTAATCTTTTGTAACTCTTGTTCATAAAAATTACCTTCAATCAGCTCTCCATCATAATCCTTTAACCGGTAGATGGGAGGGGACCGTGGAATTCGTTCAGTTATAGTGAAATATTCATGGGTGTAGGTTTGTTCATATCCCTTATCAAATATACCACGGTTTCTTGAAACCCTTACAATATCACCCACCTCATGCCTGAATCTTACAGATTGTTTTTTATTACCGTCTATACCGTATAAATTGTTAAACACCACACGCTCATTGGCAAGACAAACCTCTGACGGCCTCATCTTAATAGCCGTATGTAACGAATTATTATAGGAGCTGACCAAATCCTCCAAGACATCAATGTATCGTTTAGAATTAACCGCAGTCAAATACCTCCACATACGGCCTTTAATAGTCCGATTGAATCGCTCCACTACAGAGGCCTTTACCTCACTATTTGTTGAAAAATGGTTTATTTTATATTTCCCCATTAGTTTTTTAAACGTAGTATTGTAGAATTCGGTTCCATGGTCGGTCTGTAGTTTACAAGGTATTCTACCGCTGGACATTACATCCTCAAACGCCTTGGTGACATCACTGGCGTTTTTAGTTTTAATACATACACACCAGGCAAATTTGCTAAATACATCTATACATGTCAACATATATTTAAAGTCGTCATTATATTCGGCATACATTGACATATCGACCAAGTCTGCTTGAAATTGCTGATTTAGACCAAAGACCATGACTCTGCTACGTGGATAGTTAATCCGCTTTGCTTTATGCAATGTGTAAGTATCTTCACCGGAGAGCCAATTAGTCACAGAATTATTTGCCACTTTCCCTTCGAGTGCTCGTTTGAGGCGTTGTTGGCCCCCGAAACACCCCTCACTAGTGGGATCATAATATAAGCGTTTCATACGTGACTCCATGGTATGATTTGTTTTGAAATAATGAGAGGTTGTTACTGATACAATGATTTTTATTTAGAATATGATCAAGAATAGTTATACATTTCACACATACGCTCAATACATTTTGTCATATTTTACATCTTATCGAGCAGTTTTAAAAATTGAATACATTTATCAACGTTTTTTCTTATCAGAAATTCGGCTAAAACAGTAGCCACAATAGACACATTAACGGTCTCATTTTTTAACATTTTCATTATACAAAAATCAGTCACAAACGTACAAATAACAATGAAAGTACCCATATTTAAACAACCCCATGTAGGCTGAGACATGCAATTTAAAACCAATGACACGGTCATGTGACAAGGGGCATGCGCATCGGAGCACATCTCCAGCAGACACGTCCAGTCGCTGGCTATCTCCCTCCCACGCTTCATGAGTTTCTTTAAGTTGCATAGACGCCCGGATGTCCTAACGCTCGCATCTTGATTAGTTGTAGAATCACCGCCCGCTACATGATTATTATGTATTTGAGCAATTTCATCTACAATCACAGAATACAATAATGAGGTCAATTGCCCCTTGAGAACAACCTCATCGATGACACGAGGCTCTTCCACCACGATTGATGTGAATCGGTTGCCCATCTTCTCATTGATGATGATGATGATACGACGATGATATTTTTTATGAAGAAATAATGCCGCGCCACCGCATCAATGTGTTCTCTACAGCGTCTTTGACATCTTTATCCATCAACGTGTTCCGGATCTCTCTCAACTTGGTGCAGATTTGTTTTTCAGCTTGCAGTTCGTATATCACTGTTTCAATACATCCAATAATTTTCTGTGGCGATGGATAAAGACCCTTTTTTGCTAGCACATCAGACAAAATCTGTGGTAGCGCCGGAACCACTATTTCAAGTAATATATCAACTGCATTTGTTTCAAGGAAATGAGCAGGGGGGTCAAATAGACACGGATGCTGCATTTGGCTAGGATGCTGTATTTTACAGCCGTAACATGTCAGCTTTAACCTATCACTAATTACGTCCTCAAGTATCATACATGTCGACACCTTTACAATATGCACTCCTAATGTAGTGAGAGGTTTACCCAATATTAAATAGGGATGGCTGGTTAATTGGTCATCAGCATAATTCATGGGTGGAATAACATCGTATCCGGCTTCTGCTTCATATTGTGAGCCCCCGTAGGCATCAACCCAACTAGATACCCAACCGTCATCTGAATCATAGTCTTTAGCTGACTCATTGTCTTTAACAGACGTTTTACCCCCATTAACACTAGCCATGTCATAGTTCTGTGTGCTTGTGCTGGCAACTGCCCCGTCACGGGTCAAGAGAGGTTTTATACCGTAGGAGTTGGAGGACAACGTGGGAGGGGCTTTACTTGACCGTTTCATCATTTAGTCTTTGATGGGATGCTGAAAGGCCTAGGGGAATGAATGATTTAAGAAAGTCTCTCATTGACACACACACACACACACACACATTCATCTATCAACCGTAAAATTAAAAATTAAAAATTCATAGAAGACATTAAAAAAAAGAAACCCATATCAAGTCATATCTGCCATATCAAGTCTTTTAGAATCAACCACTATGTCTGGTTGAAGTATTCAAGATTGTTTATGAATAAAGTACGTTTAATACCATTAAAATCCTCCAAGACATTCCTCCAACGAAAAATGTCATCTATTCTATCAAAAATATCGTACATTATGTGCACATCGCTTAAAGGAAAAACGAAAAGAGCATCAGAGTCTGCGATTACATTCGATAAATCATTAGGGTTTGCAATAATGGTATTTCTATAATTTCAACCGCATACATACACATAAGTGCCTGTTTTTTTAGAATCCCTGTCGGCAAAAACAAAATATTGTTTTTCACCACATTTAACGAGCTTATTGTATAAAACCTCGTTTTCAGGTATTTCCAATTGACGCAGATTTGATAAAACGGCCCCTTTAAACGACCACCAAGACTCTCTGTCAAAAACCACCCCGTTTTTATCTAGTTCTGCCGCTACATTAGTAGTTGAAATCTTGACAGTTGATTCCTCTTTATCATAGACATACCCCGCCAGTCTAAAATCGCTGAGCATCCAGCTGAACTCTCTGTCAATGTCATAATCATACAGATTACGGAGCAAACTACCAGGCCGTCTCGTTAATGCCAAATCTCGCGGCACCACTTTTTTGGGCGCACGGCATAAAGTAGGGCTATGATCGACTATAGGAATTCTGATACGCGGGTGGTGGTCCGGCGTGTGACACGGAGGAGAACTCGCCATCGTCTGGGTTGAGGTCGTGAGAGAGAGAATGCAGAGCGGTGGCTAGTACCGTGATGGTCTCTCGGTTATGAACAGCCTCGGCTGTAATGAGCTTATCCTTATATAACACAGCGCTAAGAATCTCCCCGTTTAACGACCCATAATCACTCAGTAGAAACACACTCACACACACGCACACACAGTGAAAAAAACACACTAAAACCAGACACCACGCCTCCAGCCCCTCCATCCTTACCGTTTATAATTGTGTATTTAAAACCATAAACACTGAGAAAAAATCCTATCTCTAGTGACCGTACTAGCTCCAGCGCCGGTGCAGGCCAATATTCTAATGCAGTCTGACCTTAGCCCCAACCCTAATCATCTCACCCCATCCACGCACACACCTCAGACACACAGAAGAACAGCACACACACACACACAGGGCTTGTCTGGGTGGGGGACAGACAGGGGGGCACAAGTCGCGCCTCACAAACCGACAGCCACGCACACACAATATGTTATCTAAATAAGGACATCAAGCTCATTAGAGAACAACATCCTCACAAACTCTCAAACACACACACACACACCGTCACACAAACTCTCAAACACACACACACACACCGTCACACAGAATACCCAAACACGCACACACCTCAGACACACAGAATACCCAAACACGCACACACCTCAGACACACAGAAGAACAGCACACACACCCCGGACCAGGTGCATGTCATAAAATACGTTTCATCTCATTTGCATATCTAATTAGGGGTCATAAATCAATCACATTGACAGGTGCCCTCTATATTAGTAGTAGTAGCTAACTATTCCGGCGTCTATTGGCGTTTTGTAGCTCAATGATATCATGGCAGAGGTGAGAAAACCGAAGCGAAACATCACTGAGGAAGCCAGAAAAAGACAATCTGATAACGTTACGACGCAGAGCCTGTGGGGGCGCAGTTCTGAGAAAACCTGAGAAAATGCTATGTATTGCTTTAAGACCAATCTTAAAAGAACCCAGACTCGTTGGTGCCCTCAGATTGTCAGGGTGGGCATTCCAAAGGCGGGAGGCAGCTGGGCAAAAGGCCCGGTCTCCCACAGAGCAGAGCTTAGTCCTGGAGGTATGAATAAGCAGGGTCTCCCACAGAGCAGAGCTTAGTCCTGGAGGTATGAATAAGCAAGGTCTCCCACAGAGCAGAGCTTAGTCCTGGAGGTATGAATAAGCAGGGTCTCCCACAGAGCAGAGCTTAGTCCTGGAGGTATGAATAAGCAGGGTCTCCCACAGAGCAGAGCTTAGTCCTGGAGGTATGAATAAGCAGGGTCTCCCACAGAGCAGAGCTTAGTCCTGGACGTATGAATAAGCAGGGTCTCCCACAGAGCAGAGCTTAGTCCTGGGGGTGTGAATAAGCAGGGTCTCCCACAGAGCAGAGCTTAGTCCTGGGGGTGTGAAGAAACAGGCTGTCTCCAGATTGAAGATTGCAGAAGGGGTTTAGTGCAGTGAGGAGTTCTTTAAGGTAGGGAGGTGCATTACCATGGGTGAATTTGAAAGTAAGGAGAAGGGTTTTGAATTAAATTGTGTAAGAGACAGGGAGCCAGTGCAAAGATTCCAGGATATGGGTGATATAGGTATATTTCTGCACTGTCATCAGGATCCTGGCATCACTGTTCTGGATGTGCTGGAGCTTTTGGTGACCCTAAGTAGTGTTGTTTCAGCGCCAGACTGGAACCTCTCGAAGCAGTTGTTGAGGCTACAGTCCAGTCACCCAGAAGATCTGTTGATGTACTTGGAGAGGCGCTGGAATGTTTTTTTTTCCAATACCTTGGAGAGAAAGGGGAGGCTGGAGATAGGCCTGTAATTTGCCAAAGCATCTGGATGTGTGGGGGAGGGGGGTGTTGCATTCACATGAAATGAACAATTTTCATTTCAAATGTTGATTACACTAATTTAGGTCAGCAGAAGAAGCTTCATACTGAAAAGTACTTCTTGATTTTCAAACTTTAAAAATAGTCAATTTGACCCACAACATAAATAATAGCCTATATTTAGCCTTCACTTCAATTTACATGTGTGACCAAGGCATCAGATGACATCGTATCTTTCATCTATTTGTCTATCCATCCATCCATCCATCCATCCATAGATAGATAGCTGATCTATCTATCTATCTATCTATCTATCTAATTATTAGCCAGCGTTACCTGTTATACCATATGTATTGAATACCATATGTTTATATTCATTGTCCCCCATATCACACTTGGGCCACGGAACTCACAGCAGTGATATGTGGTCTAGATAAAGCTCAAGGGAACATTCTGTCATTTCTATATGCCAGGTTTATGATCACAATGTCTTCTCCATTGCACTTATGTATAAGTTTGAATATATTGTACACGGGCGGTAGAGAATGGGATTCCCTGGGATTAATATGGCTCATCTCTGTGTGTATATGAATGCATAATCTCAGTTTTGTTTATACTCTTCCCCCGTTTTCTCAGCAGATTTCTCATTTCACAAGTTGCTCATTTTCCCGGGGGAGAGGGAGCCATCCAATACAGCCCCACGCGGCGGAGACAGAACGTAGACCACACAACAACGCTACGCTACGGGCCCTGGTCTGGCGGCCCTGTGAGGGCCGATAGAACCAGGCCCAGAGCTACAGTAGGAACATAATGCTAATCTGATGAAGCTCTGCTGAATTGCACCTTGCACCTGGGTCAGGAATAGAACACAGCATATTTCTGTGGAAGGAAGGTAGGGAAGAAGGAATAAAATGACAAAATGAGAGCCCCCCAAAATGCTATGCAAGCATTTCGCCTGTCAGGAACTTAAACAGAAGTGCAGGGCTATGTGTGGGAGTCTTTTTTTTTTCTCTCTCCTTTTTTTCCAGAGGACTTCACAAAACTCCTTTTCTAAACCTCTCTAAAGATATTTCTGGCAATTAACCCAGGCGCGGGGAGAGATTCGCCTATCTCAAGCCCCAGCTTTGCGGCCCTGCAGCTGGCGGCGGCGCACCTGCCCTGTGTCTCAGGTATAATTTTCATGGCTCGGTCGAAGCTCAAACCGAAGGAGGACGAAGCGATGCTGCGTGAAGGTCTCTCTGCTTTATCTGCCCGCTCCTAAAAGGTGCCGGCCGTATTTGCATTGCCTTTTCATTCTCTGCCGGCTCTCTGCGCGACCTATGATAAAGGCGGAATGGCGAACTGGACGGACCTGCTTCCACAAAGAAGCAGCAGACGATTAGCACAGGGAGAATACAAGGACAAGGCCCGCGCAGTCATTCTCTGTATTAGATCTGTGACTCCCTCCGGTATAAGGAGCCGATGTCTTTCGGAGCATTAACATATTACCTGAGTCTTTGCCTCCAAAGCTGGTAAAATTCAATTTGAATGAAACATTAAATACATGTTTTCCAAGGGTGACAGCGGTCGTTGTTTTTAGCTTGGGGAAAGACAAGGTTACAGTATGATTCATTCTTTCAGTCCCACATGTCTCTCCTCCATTGTCAGGGCTGTCAAACCCGTCCTGTTCTATCTGTGTGGACCTGTCTTTATAGCGCTTTGTCAAGACTCCTGGAGCCACTCTCTGAAATCTTTTATTTATCACCGTTTAATCATTCAAGGGATTGATGAAATTTTGATTGAGGTGCATTATTCATCCTGTCCCCTGAGAGAAGGTCTGCTCCCGCTGGCTTGACACTGTGGTAAAATTGAATACTTATCATCGTCTGAGATATCCATCTCCATATACTCCGATATTATGATCTGTGGTCCCAAGTCCTGAGTGTTGCAATTTATGTTTTAACAAGGCTGTACACTGACTGTAGGACAGGAGCAGTGCTGATCTCACAAGTGTCACCCTCTCTCTTCTCTCACTTACCTTTGGAAGTAAACATTCTTTTTTTTAACTCACTGTACTTTTTTGCAGAGCCGCAGTGTTTTATGTTCACAAGTGTTACGGCCGTTGAAGGGTGACCTTCAAATCATATATCTATTGCTGTAACTCTCCTACTATCTCTCTGGGACCTCTGCGGAGGAGATAAAATTCAGTTTTATGCCTCGCAGTGAATCACGTCACTTTTTATGCCAACGTTTCTCCCACTATTCAAACAAAATGAGAGCGTTAGCATTCAGGTCTAGTCAATTCAGTCCGCTCTCTACCTTCTCTGCTGGACTTGGATGGTGGCCAAAGAACAATTGGGAAGTAAATATTATGTGTATGTATGACAACAACTCGCTTGCTTGGCAAAAAATGACTTGCTGTGTCCTCGATATTTAAAAAAGAAAAAGAAAAAAAAAGGACAAAAACAAATCTATATTCCATGCCCCCCCCCCCCCCCCCCCCCGGTATCCATATCAAGAGGCTATTATTTCACCATGTGTCTAGCTGCTGCCCTGAATCAGCACCAAGCATCTCCCATGCCCTCACTCTGACAAATGCCCAGTAGTCCCAGGGCACTTATTCTTTTTGTCCTTCTGTGACAACTGTGCCGCCAGACGAGGCTCTTCTGAGTGAAAAAGGAACTGCACACTGCACTCATCAGTACTCATGGCGTCATGCTGAAGGGCTTTCTGTCTCTCTGTCTTTCTGTCCGCGTGTTGCCGGCCTTCCGACTCTCCGTCGCTTTCTCTCTCTCTCTTTATCTGTACCCATCTCCTCCTCCACTCTCCCTCTAACGGTCTCTCCGTCCCTCTACCTGGCTGCACCCTCTATTTGCGACTCTGTCTCACTCTCAGGGGATGAAATGTTCCGGTTACTCATGTTCCTCTTACCTTGACAGATGGGCATGGGCGAAGTTAAAACCCATATCTACTCTGCAGAAGTTTTGTCACATTTTAGACCGCTGTTCTGTGTGCCATCTCCGTTTCTGCCAGATATATCTGGGAAGAGGCGAGCCACTCAGGGTCTGTCTTTCCAGGATGGGTATGAGGGGATTCTGGCTGCATAGTAATGTGAAGAGTTGCAAAGGCGGTTATCTTGATTCTATTAGGCTGTCTAAAGTGAACCAGAGATGGGGCCCAAAGCACCTTGTCACCCCTGATCTCTAATCTCAGAAAGGAAGTGTGTCTGGGTAATAGACTTTTCTCTAGTGGGCATATGGAGGACTGACTGCTGCATGCAGACGGTGGCTATGCAGTTTTAGTTTTTCACAAGGAGCAAAAAATCAATATTCGCGGTGGCAGACATATTTGTTCAGAATGTCGGCGTGTGATATGACGAGGAGGTAGGGCCACAGGAAGGTCCTATCGCAGGTGAACACACAGTAACCAATGGTGAAAGGCTCTATCTAAATCTCTCGACCGTACCAAACAGACTCCTGTTAAATCAATGTCGTCATATACGGTATTGTCTTGTCACATATTAAACATAGAATCAATCGATTTCTAAAAGTAGTGGGGAAACTTAAAAAAAAAGTATAATAAACGTATAATAATAATTTATTTGGTTAAAGTAATGACACTTTAAATTCTTTACTTTTTATGAAACAATTTTGATTGGTCACAACTTCACTTGTAGGACATGAAAAAACAACAGCCGAGTGTTCCATTAATTTCCGCTGCAGCCGGTTTGATTAAAGATACAACATCAAGCATGTACTAAAGCAGGTCCCGTATATACCTCGCCTGGTGGTGTGATTTCTATTGCAGGGATTGTTTTCTGATGGAACATGACAGGATTTGATTGGCTGGGTCCCTCCAAGGGACTACAATAACCTGCAACCAAATGAAAAAAAAAAAAAGAAAACAGAAAATAGTGGGTACATATTGTCCATTCATATCTGGCTTATTGCAATTCAAATCACCAGCAGGAGTTCCATAAACAACACACTGCAAGGAGAAGAAACATGATTTCACTGTTGATTACTCCAGGAATCAATATCAAAACACCCATAGGCAAAGGATTCAATTTGACTTAATATTAAGGCAGAATAATCAAACCTTATAGAGCACAGGGCTCCCATTCTATCTTAGCCCCTCTTCAGAAACAGATTGGGGTGACTGATTCATTTTTGCTTCTTGAGGTAATTGTTGTGCACCATAATTAAACCGGAATCAAGCAGCCAGCCAAATAAACCATTGGTTCCCAGAGTAATTTATCGCCTGTCACAAAATTTGCAGAGGCTCCATATTATTTGGCTCAGCTCACAGGCGATTCTCTTCATTGCCAAAATGGGATTATCCCATTGGCATGGCTGAAGTCTGTGTTCGAGGCCCCATACTGTGGCCACTTCTATCAATCAAGCTTTTTACTGGCCAGTATGGGTCCAACATCACACAACAACCCACTATGTTTGCTTGGCAGGGTGCTCTGACCTTTGCTTTCTAAAGGCAGTTGTGAGGTGATCTGTGATGTTGTACAGCATTTCTTCATTTGCTTCCAGCAGTGCCAGAAGGGTGATGAAATTATCACAGTCTGAGCCACTTCATGACTGCAAAATGCACAGCTCTGTTCAGAATGTATCAGTGGAATTTAATTGGATACCAAAGTACCATTCACAAAACTGCAGCTCCACGATTGCCTTGTGCAGTGCGGACTAAAGAAACATCATAGTGTAGTGTAGATCAACAGGATTGGTTGATTCTGTGTTTTTTGCCGTCTGCAATTGCACACACTCAGAGTTGAAGGTGACTGCTTGCTGAGCTTCATTGACTCACAGTCTTAAGAGCACAGCAATTCACCGCCAGATACAGTACCGTCATGGCCGTGCCTCTGAGGAGAAATCCATACGCCATTGATCCCATCCCCTTCATGGCACGGTTTCATTCTCCACCAAGAGGACCAACACAACTGCAAAAAACAAATATACATGTAGCAATTGCAGTGAGTGATCAAGTGGCGCTCTAGCAAAATCGATGATGGCCACCACCTCCGCTTCTCCGTCTGGGCGAAGACAGTTCATCCAATTACCGTGGCGCCTGTTGCACTTTTGTTTTGTTTTGCAAAGCATAGATTATCTCACTCTTCATCTCTCTGGGGTGATATCAGGTTGAATACACTCTCCATTCCCGACTTTACAGTCTTGTTTCTGTTTGACCTGTAAGTAGTAAGTAGACTCCTCCCTATGCCCTCACTGCCCTCCAGAGGGAGCTGTAGAGTGCCACAGCAGCTAGGCAGGCCAGCTAGTTCTGATTATTATGTTCACATCCCATATTATTATTATTGTACATATATTTGTCTATTAGTGGGTTCATTAAGAGCTGATCTCAACCTAAAGTAGAGAAACAATGAGTTTCCCGGGACACCAAAACGGGACATTAAATCAGGGAAATCTAGAATTGAATGTTGACCTGAAACGTCTTCCAGTGTTTGTATACCTTTTATATTCCATGATTGTGGAGTTAAGGGTTTGTCACCTGACAGTATGTTTAAGTTATGCCAGATAGGGGTGTGTCTGTGCCACTTGGGCTCAAAGCCCAGATATCTTCCCACATTAACAATGGTTTGCACCGTGTATGCTATTATCGGTCCATATTTAGAAGTACATTTTTGGTGAGTCAGCCCAGAAAAGGCAACATCCTGGAGCCGAAATGGGGAAACCAGTTCTTGTTCTAAATCTTTACAGGGAGAATGCATATCCGAGTTAAACCAATACTTAATGGAGCGCAAGACAAAGGACCAAGGGTATAACTTAAAATTTGGGCACGCCCAGCCACCCTGAGATTTATCCCTTTGTAGGGTTGACCATTTAATGCGAGGTTTTTTCCCATTCCAAATAAACTTTTTTAACAACGAATCAAGTTTCTTCCAATAATTTGCTGGGGCTGGTAATGGCAGCATCGAGCTCACAAAGTTAATGCGAGGCAAGACATTCATTTTAACTGTGGCGATGCGTGCAGGTAACGATGATGGGAGAGGCATCCATCTCACAATATCGTCCTCGATCTTACTCAAAATAGAGGAGTAGTTGTTCTTTGCTATTGTGGAAACACAGGGACTGATCTCTATGCCTAAATATGTCGCCTTCTGTGCCACTGGAATGTAAGATAAAGTGCCCATCCCTCCAATGTCTGTGTTGAGCAATATCAGTATTGACTTAGAAGTATAAATTTTATAACCAGATAATTTCCCAAAGTGTTCTACAGATGTGGGAAGTTAGAAATGTCACATGCTGCAGCATTTCACCGTCGCGGTATTTGGCAGGGAAATCCCGTTGGAAATCTCGTGGGATTTCAGACGGGTGTTATTTCGTTTTAGTGATGCACCACCGCCAGGTGGCGTCTTTGAGTAGATTTAGCAGGCTGGGCTCAGTGTTTTTCTCCTATAGTCTACGAATGAAGCATCATTAAGTTTCACATTCTTTAATTTAAATGCTCTGTTGTAAAGCACTTTGAGCTGAATTTATCTGTATGAAAGGTGCTATACAAATAACGTTTAATTGTTATTATTACCTTGTTCTCAAACACGTTTTCTCCATCTGGATGTAATTTAATTATTACGAACACCTATATCTAGGCCTACAGTAGCCTATCTATCTCGGTAACTGACGTCGGGTCAAGACGTGGTGGCTGTTTGGTCAAATGCGCAAAATAACAGTATTGTAAATATATTTGTTAGTAAAGATATGGTGAACGTGGGGGTTTTGCTTTTTGTTTCTGGAACACATTCAACTGGTAGGCTACTCGTAAACCCCGGAAGTAGATTTGAAGACGGGGCACCAGCTAATGTAGCCAAGTCTGAGCGCAGTAGGCTATATGGCTTCAGCACGATACAAAGAAAAAATAAGCTTGATCGACTTGTGGATCCATACAAAATTGACATAGTCGCCATGAGTAAAGGTCACTCATTGCCAATCATATCCGGACATTAACTATCTTGTGCATAGATAGCGGCAGGTTTGACAGTGAGTGCGTTCACATGCACAATATACACAATATTTTCTTATTTGAATGATCTTGAATATATATATATATTCAAGATCATTCAAATAAGAAAATATCGTGTATGTTTTTATTTATTTATACCGGCCGCCAGCCGTTCCATGAACGGCTATAGGGAATGCGCAGTTTCGCGCTGGCTACAGCCTATTATATGCACAGTTTCGCGCTACGTAGGCTATTATAAATAAGTATTGTTGTGGAATTTACATCCAAACACCTTAAACCTTTGTCCTCTCACTCCTTTTGTAATTCATCACCTCCCCCAAATATTCACATAGCTGTACTAACATACAAAATGGCTTCCAGAGAGGCCATCTGTCTACAACAGAATAACCATCCTTTGTCCCCAATTGCCGCCCTTTTTCTCATTTCACATGTCTGTACTCTTGGCCACGCCTGCCATTTCATATGATGTACAATGCAGTAGCCAATCACATCCTGGAAGGACCTTACCTGTGGTTTGACTGCATATAAGGCACAGCAGAAGACCAAACGGGCACTTCGCTGAATAACCCACTCGTTGTTCAGGAAGTCCTTGCGCTCGTATGCTTTTCACAATAAACCAGACTTAACCTTTTGAACGAATCTTGGTAAATCCTTTTGACTAGATCAGTTATTTTACTATCACAGTATTATTCATTGGGGGAGCTTGGTCTCGCTGGGGACTGGTGGAGAGACGCAGAGCCTCCCCAGACGCGACATCTCCAGTTGGCTGAAGAGCTGCGCGCTCTGGCGTCCAAACAGCCACCGGCCCAATCAATGAGACATGGTTGTAAAAATGATGTTTTATTGATGAAAAGGGTAAAACTGAAAAACATGCAGAGTCATTGCATTGATCGATGCAGTCCGTTCAAATAGGCATCAAAAGATAAAGTAGGCCCATTTAAAATGACCAATTACATCTTCAAATCCCTTCTAATCTTGGCCTTTGATAGGGTTTTTTCCCGCTATACTGCCATTTATATCCGAACATTAACTATCTTGTGCATACAGAGCACAAACAATGAAACAATGAAACGAATAGATTTCCTCCCTGTCTGTCTGTGGATTCGCTACCAGCAAACTCTGAAAATACAGGTCCTCAATTTATTTAGATTAGACTAGCCTATCCAACTGGACCACTCCAATGAATGTTGAACGTAGCCTACTTTTATTCTTTATGTTTTACAGAATCGGCCTACAATGTCCACACATGCATGCGCCATCTGACTAGCTCATCACTCGCCAGCGAACCTGGACTAGACTATTGTAACCCCCCCCCCCCAAATTCTTTTATATTCAAATAAACTGGATGAACCGGTTTCCTAGCCCTGGATCGTGGGGAGAGGGGTAGCCTGCGTTAGCGGATGCTTTGCCATGACCGGCCATTGAATTCGCTAGTTTGATTGATGGATGGATTTAACGTCCAAAGTAGATTGTGCAAGTATTGTATAGGCCCATGTGTAAGAGATGAATGGTTGTAACCATGAACTCAGCCAGAGGTAGGCCCTACTGTAGATTATCAGCATTATCACCAGTCTCAATTTATGTTTTCCTCTAGGCTACGTGTTGCCATTCATTTAAACCACCATCTCATCTAGACTACTTCTGTTGCTGCATTTTTACATTTATGCTTTCATGATTTTAGAGCGCAATAAACATTTTCCAGGATTCCAATAAGTCCATCCATTCATCCAACTTTGTGCTGAGCGCAGCGCAGGCTGGTAGCCTACTGTCAAGGATCACGACTGATGCACTCCCTTAACACGTCTCGCAACTCCCCAGACCATCAAGAGAATTTCAATATGAAAGACCTTGGGATTCCAGGAGTCAAGGCCGTTTCAGACGGGGAGCGACATTCCGCCTGCGTTCTCGCTCGGATCAGCGGGGGACGCACGCGTCCTGCGCGCACAGGGAAAGCTGACTACAATTCAGCTCTTGTCGCGGGCGGGCGTGTGCAGCCTAGTTCCATATGAAAACACTCCACGGTCCAATTCCGTATAGTAGATCAGCCTGTGTACTTTCAACGAATGTATTATTAGACATAATATCATAATAATATATATAGCCTTCAACGACCTCCTGAGCTGCCTTCCTGATGGTCTCAGGGCTAAAGAGACCGCGCGTCGTTTTCCTCACCCTAACTATTGGCATGCTATCAATGAAAGAAAATACATTGTAAATAAACATGGTTTTAGGCTATTGTTTTTATGTAGGCCTATAGGTTAAGCTATTTGTGTTCATAAGGTAACGTCATTGTAAACGAAAGTAGCCTATAGCCTATAATCCAATTGACTGGAACCAGGGGGTTTGACAAAAGTTAAGAGGCAAAATAATTTGTCTTGACTGCATTCAAGATGTATCTTTCACATTAAAACTACATACAAAGCTGACCAATAGCATTAGAAAGATCTCTTCGAGAGCTTTCATTTCACCTGTTCATTCTGCCCAAATGTCACTCGCGCACCCCTCTGGTTCTAAGCCCCGCCACGGTCTCCTGTCATTTCTCCCTGGCTTGCAGGCACGACTTGCTCGCACGAAACTTGAAGTAGATATGCTAAGAAAATTGCATGTTTGCAAACTAAAACAAGTGAACACAATTTTACAATCGAAAAATGCTTATGAGACCATTATTTTAGTTATATGGGGCAAAAGTGGTTTCTCTTCCTGCTTCTGCCTAAGCCCTCCACAATATACAACACAACGGTGTCATGTTTTACCGAAGGAGAAGTGAAGAAGACGGTAGCTAGCAGTAGCTAATAAGCAGTTAGCTAATGTTAAGATCATTCTTCTAGCTGCTTTGCTGCTAATGCGAGTTCGTCTCCGTTCCTGCCCGAGAAACAGAAGTTGAACTAATAGCATCAAAATCAAAATAGCTACAGGAATCATCGTTGTAAAGTTAGCTATCTGCTTTTTAGCCACCGACAGCTACCGTTAATATTATGGAAGCTGCTGTCGTGAGCTAACTTGCTATCACGGTCTTATCGTGCAGCTTCACAGCCTGCTATTAGCAGACAGCACTAAAGTTGACAAAATCACACTTGCACATCATTAGAATTCCAACCATTTATATGGGATTTATCATTCAACTAAACATGGAACCTGAATACGACCTGATATTTCAACCTGCTGCCATCAGTGATCGGCGCGTCTGCTTGTTTGAGTCATGAATATCTTACGCAGTTACATTCCATGTAGTGTCCCAAAACTGTTAAATCATTCCCCATGTAGTTCACTATGAGTCGCACTCAATACATCCATGGTAATAGGGAGTGAGTGAACCATTTCAAACACATCTCTGGTCATCTCCGTTAGCCATCTTACTCGTCCTGATGCCATGTTCTATATGAGAACACTCAGTTAGCCTAATGTATTAAACTTCTACTTGTCCCGACAGTTAACAGATATAGACCCGGCGACAGTTACAGAGATAGAAACTATAAATAGATAGGCTTTGTTCGTAATAATTAAATTACAACCAGACAGAGAACAAGGAGTTTGAGAACGGTAGGCTCATCTAATGTGCGAGATGAGCTACAGCAATGGGTCAATGAGTGGTATTACTGCGCCCCTATAGGCGTGCGAGCGGTGGTGCGGAATGCCGTAAAGCGCCTGTTAGAATACCGCGGGTCAAGTTACATTCTTATGTTCCCACATCTGTATAATCCTGAGTACATTTGGAAGGGAGTGCCGCGGGTCCGACAAATACACTAGGGTGTCGTCCGCGTACATAGAAACAGAGTGTGACGTGGTTCCTATAGTAATTGGGGCAATCAGTGTGCTCTGCCATATGTACTGGGCCAAAGGTTCTAATGACATATTAAATAGTAGAGGGGAGGCCTGCCAGCCCTGTCTGGATCCTCGAGAGATATTAAAAAGATCAGAAAAGAGACCCCCCTTGATACCCTGGCGGAGGGGTTAGCATACAACACTTGAATCATTTTGATCAAATTTGGGCCAAATTTAAATTTCTCCAGAACATTCCATAGATATCTTCATTCCAGGCGATCAAACGCCTTTTCGGCATCAAGGAATAGGAGTCCACAGGGTAAGTCTGTCTTTTTTGTTTCTAACGTGTAGAACTTGGCGAACATTGTCTGAAGCCAACCGTCCTTTTAGAAAACCGATTTGGTCTGGATTAATCAAAGTTCCTGCAACCTTCCCTAAATGCATAGCTATGACTTTAGCATACATTTTCATATCTGCATTGATTAAAGATACTGTATATAAAATTTTGTAGGGGAAGCCCAACTGCCAAATGTGGCTCAACCACTGCCAGTCAGTGATGAAAGTGTATCCAAGGTTCGGATCCTGCGCTCAGCATCCGAAGGCCCCGGGCTACCAAGGAGAGCATCTCATCTACTCCCAGTCGGTTGCCTAATATGCAGGAAGAATCAGTATGTTACTGATAGGTACAGCAGAAAAAGGGCAAAAGAAAAACTTTCAAAATGTGAAACTCTTGACAGCAGGTAAGCTGCTTATTGCAGCGGAGGGACAGATGGATGAGAAGCTCCTCATTCATATACGTAGGAGAGACCTTTTAGCCTCAGAGGCCATGTATCATCACATTCAGCGTGCAAACTACCAGGCTGCTATACACAGGTACTTGTCCTGAAACAGATTTTTTTTTTATGTAACATGTAAATGTAACTCTGAAGATAAACTATCCTTATATCAAGTGATAGAACTTGTTCAGTAATGAGCCAAATTATAATTTTCATTCTTCTATAGGCGAAGTCTGCAAAGACTACCTGACATACCCCCACCAGAGCAGCATGGATGGAGGATGGAGGGAGAATGCCTGACAGTGAACTGGATGACACTGCCCCCAGCACCAAAAGCCATCCTGGAGCTGGTGCACTGCCAGTGCAAAGTACGCCAATGCGTGGGAAGAAACAAAGGTTACTGTCGTAACCACGGTTCTATGAACTAAGGGACTATACTAGCCCAGACTCTAATGGGATATCTTCTGCCTACCAGCGGATCGCCGAGATTATGAATTTCAAAGAATTCGCAACGCGAGGGGGTGATGCGGCTATATCCCCCTTATATAGCCGCGCAGGATCACCCCCACTTCCTCAAACACTTCCCGAGGCCACAAGGGAACTGTCAAGGAAGGGCTAGTATAGTCCCTTAGTTCATAGAACCGTGGTTATGACAGTAACCTTCATTCTATTTCACTATAGGGACTATACTAGCCCAGACTCTAATGGGATGACAATACCAGAGTACGTCAGTTCCCGCCTCCAAGAACCACACAGTGAACGAGCCAGCCGCGCTGACCACATCAGGAGTAACTGAGACTACAGAGTCAGCACACCAGACCCACCGTGGTCAACGGGCACCAAACCGTGATCACAGCCATACTGTTAGGAACAGGGTCAGCCTCAAAGCCGGAGTAGGGTCACCACCCTAGAGCCAGACTTGAGAGCAGCAAGGGGGAAAGAAGCACCTTCTCCACCGGGCACCCTGACACCAGGCTAACCGCCGGAGTAGAGACAGACATATTACTGAATCATAACAAACCGGCCTTACTGCTGGAACAGCAACAGTCTTACTGCCGGAACAAAGGAAGGCGTCAGCCCTCGGTCTCATGGCTGGGATAGGACAGCCGTCCCAGAGCCAGACTTACAGCTGCAAAAGAGGCACAAGCCAAACGATATCACGGTCTCACAGCCGGATAGTTCACTCACAAGGTTCGACCCGTCCTCAGGAGAACCTTCAGGGATGATACAGGCTACACTCAGTAGCCACGCCCCATGGGAACCAAACAATCAGCCCGCACGGATACGACAGGTTCGATCAACGGCCGCGTTCCAGGGCTAGGAGCTTTAGCTAATAATAGCTGGGATAGGCGCCTTCTCCCACTGGCTAAGGCCAGCTAGCGACAGACTGAATTAGCAACAGCTAACACGTACAGCGCTAATACCGTGGGGCAACGGTGACAGACAAGACACAACAACTATATGCCCGCGCCTGATGCAAGACTAGCCAGTGAACTAATTAGCAGCAGCTTAATAGTTCGCGCCGTCACACCGTGGAGAGAATCCCTACAAGGATATTCTCGAGAGAAAACTCACGAGGAATTCCTAGGTGGTTCCCTACAACCAGGCACAATAATTGGGAGAGAACCCCTACAAAATATTCCAGGGGAATATCGAGGCGGTTCCCTACGACTGGACAATAATTGGGAGAGAATCCCTACAAGATATTCCATAGAATGTCAAGGCGATTCACTACAACCAAAAAACGGCGGGAGTAACGTAGCTAGCTCACGCAGCCAACAGTTGAGAAGAGTCCTTTCAAGGTAAGCTCAAGCTCTTTCCGAGGTAGACTCTACAACCGAGGCACGTCGCGAAAGTAAAAGTCGAACATACAACATGAGACACCGCGGCACTCTACGGGAGGAGCACAATTAGCTTCGCCCTACCAGAGTATACCGCACGGTCAACATGAAACTCACCCAACCTTGCGAAGGCCGAGGGAAGAAAGAGGAAGTAGGGGTGATCCTGCGCGGCTATAGGGGATATAGCCGCATCACTCCCTCGCGTTGCGAATTCTTTGAAATTCATAATCTCGGCGATCCGCTGGTAGGCAGAAGATATCCCATTAGAGTCTGGGCTAGTATAGTCCCTATAGTGAAAAAGAACTGCACATGTAAAAAACATGAACTGCCGTGCACAGACTTGTGTCTCTGTCAGAACTGTACCTAAATAGTCTAACTAATATAAAGTTGTTTCTAAATAGTCAGAAACTAATTCCAATTGGAATAACTGTAGCTAACACGACTACTATAAAGTTGTTTCAAGTTCATTGTTTCCATTGTTTTTGTTCGCCCATTTGCATTTAGCTTAGGCTAGTTTGCTTTAGCACGCATTCCACAACTATTGTTCCCCCCACCGTTACAATATATTCATGGCATAGTATCAAGGCTTGAAGCCTAAATATGCTATGAACATATAGTAATATTCACATGTAAAACGTATGGTCATTGCAAAGCAAATCTTACCTGAACCAGAGATGGCTTCTTTACTTCTTTGCTCATGAAGGTGTGCATTCGTTACTTCCTGACTTCAGTGACACCCGTCCAACGGACAACGTGATTGGCCAACAAGGTAGCAACACAAGCTTTGATTGGAGCTCATCCTGACACACTTTTTGTGATCTTTTGGCGAACTAATGGCGCGTTCCAGGCAACCCGTAACTCGTGTTTTTCCTACCTCCTACACGTGAAAATGCTCTGGAATGGCAGTCCAACCCGTAACTTCCCACCCGGCAACTGGGAGTACATCAATCTGTACGAGTTCACGGGTGGGAAGTTACGGGTTTGACTGCCATTCCAGAGCATTTTCACGTGTAGGAGGTCGGAAAAACACGAGTTACGGGATGCCTGGAACGCGCCATAATGCCGCGTTCCAGATAGGATTTTGAGCTCGTAAGTTACGACTTCAAGTCACGACTCACGACTTCATAGCGTTCCAGGCAAACTGTCTGAATGCATGGCATTCTGGATAAATGTAAACAAGCCGATATGGTAAAAGCTTGAGATTTGGCACATTGTCAGAGCTGACAAGCTAAACATTGTATGCCTAATTTCGCTATGCTAAGAAATTGTACGTTACATTTTATTTATTGACATCATCGACTTTTCGCCGTTTGCATGGTCACGTTCAGGTTTACCTTAAAGTTAGCTAGCTAGCACTAGCTATCTCTTGCCAACATATTTGGGCATCATTACATACACATAGCAGGTTGTAGTGCATAATCGTTTGTATTATTTTGATTACAACGTACAAATTTACTTTACTTTACTTTGTCGCCATACCCATGGGGGCTGCCATCTTGCTTAGAGGGCTGTGTGACGTCAGAGAGCGCAACTGGGAGTACATCGATCTGTACGAGTTCACGGGTGGGAAGTTACGGGTTTGACTGCCATTCCAGAGCATTTTCACGTGTAGGAGGTAGGAAAAACACGAGTTACGGGTTGCCTGGAACGCGCCATTATACCTAAATTCAATGTGCAACTATTCACGTTGTTAACAATCGGCAATGTTCTCATAAATTATTTATACAGCCGCTTTTAAAAAATGTGCCACTCTGCTAAGATGAATATATAAACTCGAAAACTAAGCGAGATAGAAGGACTCGGCCCGCCGCCTATGACTGATTCATTGAGCGACCGTCTTTTTGGCTGGCTGAACTGAAAGTTTAACGACGCTAGCTTGCATTAATGTTCCTCCAGCCACCTAAAAAGTGCCAGTCAAAGCAACAGCAAATGCAACGAAATATCAGTTAAGCATAGCTTAATCTAGTCTATTATTTATGTAAGGTATGTAAAAAAAAAAAAGGCAGTGATTGTGGTAGGAGAAGACAGGACCAGCACAGAGTGGAGGCACAGGTGAGAGGAGAGAGGTTGTTGAGAGGAGAGCAGGAGAAGAGAGATGAGAAGGAAGGAGACAGGAGAGAGTGAAGAAGAGAGATTAGAAAGACAGTCTGATGATTTAGACGGTATGAGTATGCAATTAAGCATCAGTAATTTTTATATAGGGCTTATATATTATTATTATTATTATAATATAGGGCTTGGGAAAATGTAGTCCTAGATACGACCATCTTCTTTCTACACAGGTGTATCAATCTGTATCTTGTCTGATTGGCTCTACTGCATAGAATCCTATGCAATCAGACGAATAGATACATCTGTGATACATCTGTGTAGAAACAAGATGGTCGTGTCTGGGACTACATTTTCCCAAGCCCTATTCTCACCCCATAACTCAAAATTAAAGAAAGCATATTTCATGTAAACATGCTGTTTCAGTATACTTGTCAGTATACATTTCACCATTTTGTTATTTTAATTATTTAAAAGTCACCAGAATACAGGAAACTAACTCTCTGAAACCTTTTTTTGGGGACGGGGACGGGGACCCCCAGACCCCCTGCTTTGGTATAGAAATCCTCCCTATTTGCCGGTCTTGAGCTTGGCACCACCACACCAAGAGATCATTTCCACAGGAAACACTGTCATGTAATACCTGTAACTAGGACCCATTGCGCTTGTTGTTTTTATTAATTGACAAGCAGGAATTTGCATTCAATTTCAAGTTAATGAGGTGAAATTAAGTGGGAAGAGATTTTACTTTTACCTTGTAATGAGTTCATCTCCAGGCTCAGCCAAAGTGCAGACTTGGAAATTGCACAGTACTTCTTTACTCCGCTTTACACTTTGATTAGTGCCCCATTTTCATTTCAAAATATCACGGTTTGACATCTGATTGTAATTTGTTCTTTGTATATCTCACAGAGAAAATGTTGTCCTCCTATTCAACCTAACACACACACACACACGCAAATGTTTGCAAAGATTGTAAAAAAAATAACAAAATATATGTATTTCAAAATAATTATGTGCCAGATAATGAGATATAGTGATGTGAAGTGAGGAGAACAACCTAATTTTGCAGTCATGCCTGTGCCTGGACAGCAGGACAGAAACAGGAGGCTAAGACTGAGTTCAGACACAGTGTGTGTGTGTGTGTGTGTGTGTGTGTGTGTGTTTGTGTGCATGTGTGTGTGTGTGTGAGAGAGAGAGAGAGAGAGAGATGGAAAGAAAGAACTAGAGGCTCTTGCACAGTGAAACCCACCAGTCTCTCTGATCCAGCCCTGCCCGCCCTGCCTGCAGTGACAACCATACGTCACGTAAGAAGACACTGGCAGTTACTTGCAGACAAACCTGGCCATATAAGATCTGCAAAGCGGTAGATTATATGTGAATAATACAGATTTTGTAGACCTGGATCTATGATGTAGTCCAGTGCACACTGTTGCAATGAGGGCAGGGAATACATTAATAATATTTGACTCCAACTTTGTATACACATGCAATTGTAACGTGTCTTTTTGTGTTAGACAAACTAGGACACGCCTTGGATGCTAGTATATACAGTAATATGCCACACTTGAACAGGAATCCGGCTTGTGTGAATAGTGTGTTCCCAGCTCAGCTGCTCAACCAGTACAATTAGGTTATACAGATTGACTATCAGAGGCTTCAACAGATACAGTACGGACGTAATTGATGATTTAGCTTAGTAGACCAAGATAGTGACTCAGGGGCTACACCATACCATATAGAACAAGCACATGGGTGAGTAAGTCAACTTGTATCAATACCAGTACCACAATAGGACAAGATATAAAACTAGGAGAATGAGGTACTTTCAATGCAGGCTAATACATGTATTAACCAAATACTTAAATGCATGAATGCATGAATGAATGAATCAACCAACCAATCAATCAATCAATCAATCAATCAATGTATTCATTACAAAACATACCTTTAACAAGGGTGAATAAAATGAAGTAAAAAAGTAAAACACACTATATATTTAATAGGCTACAGGAGTTTACTATCGTGCAAAACAAAATCAAGGTCCAAGGTTCAAGTTTATTTGTCTCCCTACGGAGAAATTCTTAATAGAGGTAGAGGCAGTGCTGCATTACAAAAAACAAGAATAGCATACAAGACATGAAATGTGACACGAGTACAGTGCATAGTTCATAAAGTGACCCAAGTGCATAGTTCGTCACATTAATTTAGTCACATTAGTTCAGCGCCTCCTATTCTGTCCATCCTCAGATGAGCGCTTGTTCAATAGATCAATCGAAACGGGAATGAATTAAAACTTATACTTGTTCAGCCTACATAAAGGAACCGTATACCTCTTACCAGACTCAACTTAACAACCAGCTTACTACTCATACTCAGAGTTCAACACATGGGCTGGGTCTGACAGAATCTTCTTTGCCTGCTGAATTGTGGACTCTTCAAAGATTCTTTGGGATGATAGGGGGATGGACATTCCCATGATCTTTCCAGCTGTTTTAACTAAACTCATGATCTGAGATTTGTATTTAACAGTCAGGGTCCCGAACCACCTGGTAATACCATAGCGTATGACAAGAGCCTGGATGAGCACCTGTGCCGTTTCTCCTGTGTGGAGTCTTCTATGGCTCTTTAAAGAAGTCTTATGAATAAACGCTTTGTCACATTCCTCACACTGATATGATGTGATCTTCTTCTTCTATGGACAACTAATACAACTAATGCAACATCAGGATGGTCTCAGGAGGCTAAACTAAACTAGCCTTTTGACTGAAAGCTTTATGACATTCCTCACACTGATATGACTTCTCTGCTGAATTGCTCTCAGCTGTCTCAAAATAACATAGTATCATGTTTCAATGCCTTCTACTATATGATCAAGGTTCCTCGTGAACATACGTCTGAAGATATGTGCCATAGCTTTATTAATACTTTTCCACTTTTACATCCAATCATAGGATGCATCAGGCCCTTCTTATCACAACAGCTCGGATGTGGTTTCTCCCATGTCTCCTCAAATAGGTCTAGAATTATTATTACTAAAACCTAAGCTATACTTTGCTATAATGCTGTTTCTGTTGTGGGACTGGCTCGGAGCGCGTCTCCTGCGCACTCCGAGTCCCGGAGCGCGTCACCGGCGAGCTCCGTGCGCTCACCTGCTGTCCACCTCAGCACGTTCCGCCAGAGCGTTGGCTAGGCGACCGCGCACCGGGGCTCTATCAACAATCAGCGCACCTGGGATTGACGAGCTCCCGCGACTACAAAAGCCTCGCTAACCTTCCAGCCGATGCCAGAACGTAGCCAACTCACGGTTTGTCACGTCTTCAGCCTTTTTGCCTGCCTGAGTGTTTTTCCCCTTCCGCGTCTTTTTTTATCTGCGTCTTATTAGCTGTGTTCGGAATCGCTCCCTATTCACTATATAGGGCGTCAGCCATTTTGTTTGTAGTGTCCGAATTCTCCGCGGAATTTTCGTTCCCTATATAGTCCACTATTTATTACCCACAATTCACCTTGATTTGCAGGGAACAGTGCATGTACCCTACATTTTCTCCGTTCCCTAGGTAGTTCACTACATGGTGAACCCTGAATAGGGAATGAGGGAACGAGGGAGCGATTCCGAAAACAGCCCTCCCAAGGAACCCAGCCCCTCTCGTGTCTGCCTGGAACCCCTGCCCTCCGATCACGGACTCGGACTGACGCACGGACACACATGTACACAACACCCTCGCCTCCGCTCATCTCATTCTGCTCCACACCTAGAACTCGCACTGACACAGTCTGACACCGCACCACACATAGTTAATTACACACGACACAAACAATTTCTACCGAGCGCACACCCCCGCATACCCCTTTTTGGATTCTCCCATTAAAATACGCCTGAGGGCTAATTGTTCCCCTGTCTCTGTGTTCGCCTCTTTGGGTCTCTCTGGTTGTGGTTTGTAACAGTTTCGCTCCAACGGCTAATCAGTCTCTCATTGACAATATAGTGCCACATTCCTGGCACTGATATTGTTTAACACCTGTTTGGATTCTACTTTTTAACTAAACCACTGATGTGGTTCCTTACATTACATAAAATGTACATTACAGTACAATAATTGCATTTAATGTACAGTAGTTTGTCAGTGTACTAGTACCAGAGTTTTAAACTGGATGCGAGCTTCTACAGGGAGCCAGTGTATGGAACGGAGAAGTATTGTGGGGGAACTTGGGGTGGTTGAACACCAGGTGAGCTGCAGTTTTCTGGACAAACTCCAAAGGTGTAATGGGTGATGCTGGGGCCCCAGCATGGATGTATTAATAGAACTGGATACAGCCACTCCATTCACTGACCGCTATCAACAATGAAGCCCTATTGAACCGCGCCATCTTGGCAAATTTGTAGTCATTTGACCATTTCCGGTGACTTTAGTACTTGCGCAGTTATGCTTTTCTGTCCTACGAGCGTCCACGTCCACGGTCAACGTTGGCGTTGACCGCTTCTAGCTATCGAATGGCCGACTGGTGTAAGATGGATAGCCTAACGTTAGAGAGATAAATGTAGTCTATGGTTATGTTAATAAAGCTAACAATGATGTTGTAACATGCATGCAGCACTGCCGATCTGAACGATTGATTCATTATTACCATGGATCAGTATTGGGATTGATCAAGGGCAAATGTGAAATAGCAGCCACGAACTCAGCGGGTTATCCGAGATGCGGTAGCAGCGGCCAAAGCTCCTGCTGGCGGGGAGTGAAGCTCTTCAACTCGCCTGTCACTGGCTCCCTGGAGGAATTTAGCCTGGCTGCAATAACGTTATCGCGAACGGAATGAATACCATCTACTAGCAAACAAAACATGTTCAGTTATATATAACCTGTTAAAACTAAGATGCCTGGATGAAAAAATAATTTCTCCAACGGATATATTTTACAAAAACAGGTTAATATGCAAGCCGGTTTTCATTGCTAAATCAAAGCGGGGAGAGCCGAGAACGTGCGTGGACGCGCGTCGGACAGAAAAGCACAACTGCGCAAGTACAAAAGTCACCGGAAATAGCAGAATGACTACAAATCTAGCCAAGATGGCGCGGTTCAATAGGCCTTCACTTTAGATTTCGAATCCTGGGGGCTTGGGCCCCAGCAAAGAGGGAGTTGCAGTAGTCCAGGTGGAAGATGACGAGCCTGGATGAGCACCTGTGCCATTTCTCCTGTGTGGAGTCTTCTATGGCTCTTTAAAGAAGTCTTATGACTAAATGCTTTGTCTCATTCCTCACACTGATATATCTTCTATGGACAACTAATGCAACATCAGGATGGTCTCAGGAGGCTAAACTAGCCTTTTGACTGAAGGCTTTTCCTCACACTGATATGGCTTCTCTGCTGACTTGCTCTCAGCCTCCCCAGAAGAAACATCCTCACTCATGTCCAGAGTTGGCACTTGTAATAGGCCTGGTCCGAGGGCTGGGGCCGGTACAGGGGCAGGGGCCAGGGCTGAAACAAGGGCTGGGAATAGGTCTAGAACACTTAGCCTGTCTTCTCCTTGATTTGATAGTCAATTTCAGCACCGTGGTAGACAGAAGCCTGAGGCAGCAGGCCGTTAGTTCAGGCAGCAGCACCCTTCTCCTCCTCCTCCTCCTCTTCTAAACTCTGAGCTCTAGGGCAATCTGGAGTTACAGAGGGGGTTGAGAGTCACTGGCTGGGTCTGGTCCATAGTCCTCTTCATCAGACTCTGCTTTGATTTGTTCGTCAGTTGTGTTGGTGGGTAAAGAGTCTCTTTCTCTCTTCTCCAAGAGGTGGGAGTTGAGTACTCCGGATCACAGTGGATTTTCACTCTGGGAGAACTGAATATGATATGATGTGTTTATGTGCACTCAAGATGCCCAGCCCGCATGGGCTTATAAGACACTGTACAGTACATACATGTACATTATTGAATTGTGTGTACAAGGAAAAAACAAAGCATATAATACAAATTACAACTCAAATATACAAGATATTTTTTCTTCTTTCCCATATGCTTTAAAATAATTTGCTATGTGGAAAGTTCCTATTCTGAAGCACAGTTCAGTTTTTCCTAGTCATCTAGAAGTTCTCAGAGATCAAACTCATTCTACTAAAAAGTACATTTCTCTTTTCATCATGAAAGGGACAGTAGAACATAAAAGTGGTCTCATTTTCAATTTCTCACAAATTTGGAGTCAGTAGTATTAGAATGGTAGGTACAGTATAAGCGAGAGGACATTGCACATTGTTACACCAGCCACATTCAAGGCACATCAAAGAGGTTTAAGAAACAAGGTATAATGGATGCAAGTATAAATACAATAACTATACAATACAATATACAGAAATATATAGGGATGAACTGTACGATCGTGCCAAGAATGCAATATATAATGACAAAGTAATGTAAAAGAGATTAATATACAATAGGCTGATACAAGAAATGCAAATATGCTAATTAACTGTACAATTATGCTACAGAAATTACCAGTGTTTAACAAGGTGATTCCTAGGAATGCAGAGGTTGTGCAAACAATATTATGCAAGATTCAGAGTGCAAGATTCCAGTGTCAAGTATTATTTAAATGGAGAGCTTCAATCAGTTGGTAGGTAGTGTCCAAAGAGACTCGGCACCCACCAAGCTGGCTCCAGGCAGACAGAGGGAGGAGGTGAGCAGTCTGATGGCATGTGGTGTTTCCAGCCTCCACTCATATCTCAACGGGAACTGAACATACTGCTGTTTCTGGACCTGCAATTAGTGAGGCTGGCTAAACTTCTAACTATTAGGGTCTGGAACAGCTCTGGAGGTAATGAGTTGTAGTGAAGCATGTTGTTTTAGAGAGATGGTTTAGTGGTCCAGCCCATGTGTGGATCAGAATCGCCATGTCATTATGAACAGCCCAACATGCTCCCTAACATAACAACCAAGGAGCCATCATGTCCCTTTGGTTCATGAATCATTAAACTGTAAGAGGAAGACAGAGGGTATGGAACCTTATGAAGCAGTTTGGTGGCAGAGTGTAGATGGCTGTTACAAAGATGTCCCCCGCCTGTCAATCCCTGACAATCCCTCAGCCCAAGGACTCTTCTCCTCTGGATTGATAGTCCTAAATCAAGACACAATGCTGAAAAAATTACAGGGCTATGTTAAGCCGCTTATGGTAAATACATGCTTTTTGTTATTTTTATACGATGAAAGTCCATTGCCATGGATTATTTTAACCACCCTCTACCTTTGAGATACAAGCTACAACACGTCTCCGTTATTAGCCTTCATATGCCCTTTTCTTCAAAGAGTAATTTCCCTTTCCATCATTTTGTAGCTGCACTTTCTGACCCGTTCTTTTAAAAAATATTTTTGAGGGAAGAATTGAGATTTTATATTATAGGAAATCAGTGGTATACACAGGTAGAGTGTGTGTGTGTGTGTGTGTGTGTGTGTGTGTGTGTGTGTGTGTGTGTGTGTGTGTGCGCGTGTATGTGTGTGTGTTTGTGCATGTGTGTGTGCGTGCATGCCTGTATGTGGGTATGTATGTGGAACTGGACATGGAGCCGGTGTTAAAGATAATTACTAAACCAACTTCTCCCTGAGGGAGACAAAGATGGGGAACAATTGGAGATAATTGGCATGATAATCATATTTGCGTTCATGCACGTGTACATGTAGTACTGTATTTGAGGCTATATAATAGACAGTAGACTACACTCAGATCTGCTCAGGTCATGAAGCCTCCACTCGGTAAATACTTTTCAACAATATGCTCAAGACTTGGGGATTTTATGAGGATAACTTATTTGATTTCTGTAATTACTTTCTGTGAATACGCGTCTCAGTATGATGCAGGGCTGTGTGTTATTGATTATGTGTTTTGGCTTGTGTTGTAGAGCCACACAGAAGGATCTTAATTTGCAGTCTGCATCACTAACAGTACAGTGAACAGTCAGTCACAACTGGGTCTTGTTATCGTGTTTCAATATTAAACTCCGCCTCGTTGAGAGGGGTCAGGGAAGAATCTTTACAGCTCACTTATCTGGCCCCCGGGTGATTACTGTTTTTTGCTTCCCTCTGGAATATGTAGGGGTGGGATGTCTGCCCACCTCCCTTGTTCTCTGTAAAGCGCATTGTGTTGCCTCTGGGTATGAAATGCGCTATATAAATAAAGCTTTGATTGATTGATTGATTGATTGATTGATATTAACAACACATTTTCAACCCTAAACAGCCAATACCACAAGAACTTGACGTAACCAAAGATCACACCGTCTCCTACTGAAACAGCTCGATAGCCGTGTCCAACCAGTTTCCTTGCCTCTCTCATGCATATAAAGACAGCATTATTGATTTGCAGCTCTACAATGGAGAAATCAATATGTTAAGCCTTAACATGAGACACAGCAGTCAATGTTGGTTAATATTAGATTAAACATGCTGTTACGGTTATACTAACCGAAAGTCTACAATATCGCCATGATGTAAACACCAGCAGCTCTCTAATTTCAGACCCCCACTTTGGAACTGTGTTAAAGCAGCAGCGCGAGAATGAGTTGATAAACTGAAGGAAATCCAAGCTCTCTCTCTTGTCAGGAGAGAAGGGTTTGTATACTCTAACAGAGCCCCCCACCCCCACCCCCACCCCCTCCTTCTATGGGCAGAGTCAGAGTGAAGCAGCTTTGAGTCTAATGATTTAAACGGTTGGAGAAGTCTTCAGAGCCAGGCAGAGAGAGTTCCAGTAATTGCTGCTTAAAGGGAGCTGGAGTGTGCCCTCGCAGGTGGAGGTAATGAGATGACAGGTCAGGCGTGGCTGACTCCCCTCACCTCTGCTCGGTCCGAGAGACCCCGTGGAGAAACCCCCCCATGGACCGCCGGGAAGAGTCTGGTACGCTCAAGTCTGGGTAGCAGAGGAAGCGGGGTGAGCAGCATGGTGGTGTGATGAGCTAATTCTTGAGGAGGGGGGTCTTTATTCTCCCACACAGTGATCACATATTACATATCGTGAGGGGCAGCCAGGAGGAGTGGGCAGCCATCGTCCATGGTGCCAGGGGACCGCGTCCAAGTGCTCAGTCCTGGTCCTGGAACCTCTGTTCTTCTGCATGTTTTTCAAGGTTGGGTTCTTTTGGGAGGAAACCCTTGCGAACACGGGGAGAATATGCAAACTCCGCACAGAAAGGCCCCGCGACCTTCTTGCTGTGAGGCGACACTACAATGGACTACACCACCGTTGCTGGGATCCGGGAGCTGGGATCGAACCGGGGACCTTGTGATCCCCAGCCGGCTGCTATACCTCCCAAGCTACGTGTCACCCCATTTCTGAGGACTGAAATTGTGCTGGCTTTCCAAGCTGACAACCTGGAGTCACATCTTAGCTCCACGAGTCCGACAAGGCCTGCGCGATGACCACACCTTCCCAGAGCCAAGGAACAATGGGTGACATTTACAAAATGAGACAAAAATTTACATTCATGAAAAATAACACCCCTTTCTAAAAAATGTTTTAATTGGTTTCTTTGATTTATTCTGATGTGGAAATTGAATATGCATAATACCCAACTGTCACGTTGGCCCTGAAGACCATTAAATAGCAAATGGTTTGTTTGCATTTCAAGTGGAAGCAAAGGCCCATGCTAATGGGACAGGGTGCTCATTTGTCTCCAGATTTTAATGAATACGAGGGGCTCATCAGGAGAAGCAGCCGGACAGTCTGTTAATTATCGCTTGTCCATTTCTTATTCAGCGCGTATATCAGAAAACCCCCCACAAAACAACTTTTTTTGGAAACCTCTGCTCATTAACCTCTCTTCTCCGGTCGAGGGAATTCAATCATGAGCAAATCACTGCTTAGCTCTTGAAAATGTTCAAAAATAGACTTTTCTAAGTTAAATGAGACTGGTCATTCAACCAGAACTGGGTTCTGCCATTCGCTTGCATGGCTTCACCTACTACTGCCAATGACACCCAGTTGATCCTGTCATTTCCCCCTTCTGACACACAAGTGGAGGGATACATACAGTAGCTAGACGAGACTGATGCTGTTACTCCCGCGGAAGGGCTGCCCGCACCAAGACCTGGCCATCACCATTGGCATTGACAACACAGTGGTGACACCAACTTGGACTGCGAGGAATCTGGGTGTGACCCTGGACGACCAACTGTCGTCGCCACATATTACATCCGTCACACGCTCTTGCAGATTCCTGCTCTACAACATCAGGAGGATTCTCCCTTTCCTCACTGGTTAAACGGTGCAGGTGCTCATCCAGGCTCTTGTCATCTCCCGCCTGGACGACTTCTATACCATACCATACCATACCATACCATACCATACCACTTTATTTATAGAGCACATTGAAAAACAACAAAGTTGACCAAAGTGCTGTACAAGTCAAACAACAATAACACACAAAGAGCACATAGTAAAACATACACAGTATGTCACATGAAAAAGGACAAATCTCTTAGGCTATGTCAGGAAAACGCCAAAGAATATGTGTGTTTTGAGGCGTGATTTAAACACCTGCAGAGTGGGGGCCTGTCTAACATGCAGAGGCTGCCACTACGAAACACAGCGTGATAAAAAAGGTTTGACCTTGGACAGTCTCCTGAGCTGGAAAAAACTCTTTCCTACTACAGCATTGATTTGTTTGTCCATCTTTAGGTCACAGTCAATTTTCACCCCTAAATTAGTGGCAGTTGGCTTCACAAAATGTTTAAAAGGAGGGACTGCAACTCGCTCCTTGCTGGGGCCCCGGCATCAGTCATTAAACCCCTGGAACTTGTCCAGAAAGCTCCAGCACACGCTCACCCAAGTTCTCCCACACAACTCCCCTTCTCTGTTCACTACACTGGCTCCCAGTAGCAGCTCGCATCAGTTTAAAACTCTGGTACTAGCCTACAGGACAAAGAAAGGAACAGCTCCCTCCTACTTTTTCACAAACAGACTGCAGCAGGTTTTTGTGAATGGACACGTCCTCTGTCATACCCTCAAACACAGGCTCTCCCCAGTGCTGTGTCCTTTCTCGCCTGTTTTTCATCCTTTACATAGACAGCTGCAGATCTTCTCAAGAAAACAGCTATCTTGTCAAGTTTTCAGATGACACAGTCTTACTGTCTCTTCTTCAGGGCCACCAATCAAATCACGGCTGTGCCCTCCCTGAATTTGTCAGATGGTGTGATGATAGCTTCCTCGACCTAAATGTGTCAAAAACCGAGGAAATTATCATAGATTTCAGGAAATCCAATGTCGACCCCAAACCGAGCACTATTTATGGTGAAGAGGTACAAACAGTACAAACGTACAAGTATTTGGGCAGTGTGTTTGACTCGCAACTGAAATTCAGTAAAAACACTGAAAGCATTGTAAAGCGAGCAAACCAAAGACTATCTGCTGAGGAAACTCAACTCTTTCAGTGTCAGCAGAAACATCTTTTGTACCTTTTTATCAAACTTTTATTGAGAGCCTTTTAACATTTCCTTTTATATGCTGGTTTGGTGGTCTATCTGTGAAAGACCAGAAGTGTCTGAATGACATCATCAGAGTGTGCTCCGAGATTACTGGAGCTCTCTGCTGCTCTCTTTGGAAAACACGGGTGGTTCAGAAAGCAGACAGAATATTATCCCACCCTGATCATGTACTGGGCAATTATTTTATCCCGTCTGCCATGAGGCTCCTAAATGCACAATATAGCAGAATGAACTGCAAATTATTTTGCTGTGAATTATTGTGAACTGTGAACTTACTGTGAACTGAGAATTATTTTGCATCCCACTCTGCTGTGCTATCACTGGTTGTGGTTTTTGCTGAAGTGATGATGCTCGACTGTGGATGTTAACTGTTGTATTGTTTATCATAATGTATTTTTGTTGCTATGGACAGGTTGACTGTAGAAATGAATTGCCCTTCTGGGACTAATAAAGTATTCCTAATCTGAATCTGAATCTACCACCAGGCCATGGTCAAGCCCTACATCCCCTCCTGACCACTATGCTCTGCTACCTCGGGGAGATAGGTTACCCCGTCACTCCAAGGCCCCTGCGGTCAATCGACACGGTCACAGCTCTTTTCTTTTCTATCCTGGCCTGCAGTGGTAGAATATACTGCCCACTGATGTCAGAACAACAGATTCAATGTCCATCTTCCGCCGCAGGCTCAAAACTCACCTCTTCAAGAAGTACTACCTGGATCCTTCCTCAGGCACCTGTTGTATTTATATTTTGCTACTCTTGCACTTTGGCTTGGCGCTAGATTATGCTCCTAGTCACTTGTCTGGCGAGTAGTAGTACACTGACTACCTATGAATGCAATTATTGTAAGTTGATTTGGATAAAAGTGTCTACTAAATGACTGTAATGTAACATAATTCCCTGGGATATCACATTACTTGAAGGCTACCTGCCCATTCACCACCTCAAACGGATCCACCATTGTTATTCACCAGTATGTCATCCTTGTAGTTTTTTCCCCCTTTTTTGTTAATCATTGGATGAGTGCCTGTCTGCGCTCATTCTCAGCCACAGTAATATAATGTAACCACATTTGTTAGGAAATAATAATCCTCCCAGCCCAGTGTTTCCTGTGGAAATTATCTCTTGGTGTGGTGGTGCCAAACTCAAGACCGGCAAAATAGGGAGGATTCTATACCAAAGCAGGGGGTCTGGGGGTCCTTCCCCAGAAAAAAAAAAGTTTCAGAGAGTTAGTTTCCTGTATTCTGATGACTTTTAAACAATGAAAATAAATGGTGAAACATATACTGACAAGTACAGTATACTGAAACAGCATGTTTACATGAAATGTGCTTTCTTTAATTTTGAGTTATGGGGTGAGAATAATAGATAGCATGTTTTATTTAATTAATAAAAAAAATACTGTTTGATGCCCATTTATGCTTAACTGCATACTCATACCGTCTAAATCATCAGACTGTCTTTCTAATCTCTCTTCTGCACTCTCTCCCATATCCTTCCTTCTCCTCTCTCTTCTCCTGCTCTCCTCTCAACAACCTCTATCCTCTCCTCTCACCTGTGCCTCCACTCTGTGCTGGTCTTGTCTTCTCCTACCACAATCACTGCCTTTTTTTTTTACATACCTTACATAAATAATAGACTAGATTAGGCTATGTTTTATGTTTAATTAGGCTATGTTTGTCAGCTGTGGAGCTGTGGATGTCGTAGTATTTAGTACACACACACACACACACACACACGTACACACAGACACACATCAGTCCACATCCGGCTTAGGCCCGGACCTGATGCTCTTAGCCTTTCTTGCTCTGAAAAATTAATTTAATGTAATTTATTGTTCTTTAAATGTTCTTAGCCATTAGACAAATATATTCCAGGAGCTTGCCCCAGGTTGCCTGTTTCAATATCTGTGTGGTCTGTATGGCTCTATGTGCTACTAACCCTGTTCTGCCTTCCCTCTCCCTAGTGCCTCTCTCTCTCCCTCCTTCTCCCATCTTCTAACCAGGTCCAGTGGATGCCCCACTGTCACCAGCAGACCTCCCGGAGTCTGATAGATAACCCCGTGTCTGCTGTGGATGTTGTAGCATGTCCGTAGAATGTCCCCTCTCCTATGTTGCTTTTTTAGCCTCTCTTACTCTGAAATGTAATTTAATGTAATGTATTGCTTTATAAATGTTCTTAGCCATTAGACAAACATACTCCTGGAGCTTGCTCGATCGCCTTGTTGAGAGGGGTCAGGGAAGAATTTTTACAGCTCACTTATCTGGCCCCCGGGTGATTACTGTTTTTTTGCTTCCCTCTGGAATATGTAGAGAGTGGGTCGTATGCCCACCTCCCTTGTTCTCTGTGAAGCGCATTGTGTTGCCTCTGGGTATGAAATGCGCTATATAAATAAAGCTTTGATTGATTGATTGATTGAATGTTTAACTGATATTTCGTTGCATTTGCTGTTGCTTTGACTGGCACTTTTATGTGGCTGGAGGAACATTAACGCAAGCTAGCGTCGTTAAACTTTCGGTTCAGCCAGCCAAAAAGACGGTCACTCAATGAATCAGTCAGTCAGGGCAGCGCCTCTGATTTGCATGTTGTTTACTACTTGTGCTTGTGGTGTGGGCCGTTTCTTGCTGACTGACACACAGCAGCGCATAAGCTACGTAGATGGAGGCTCAAACATAGGCTAGGCTACTGGGTGCATGTGTAGCTCCACGTTGTGTTTCTTCACTGTTTAGACAGTTACATATTTATCACACTTCAAATATTTATTACTTGTCTGATCAGCCAACTGAATGAGGCACTTGCCGAACAGTTTACTGGTCCAGGGGAAGCAATAGGCTAGCCTACCTGACTGCTCTAAACATCATTCTACTTTCTGTTCCTCTTCAAATATTGTTTGTCCATCTGGAAAATGTAGGCTTTATGCTTTAGGATCCGCCTGTTGTCATCAGCGAATGATAAGACCAAATAGGCCAGAGATGGGCAGGAGCTGTCGGCACTTCTTACTGGAATGTTATCTAGCTCTACGCTGTATGAGTCCACTTATTGATTACAAACATTCATATATTTTAAACTGCTATGTACGCTAGTGAGGAGTAGGCTAGGTAGCCTACCAGCACATTTTGGTTTAACACTAGCCTACATTATTTTAGTAATAGACTCGCTAAAGAAAACATCCCTTCACATGCAAAGTCTTTTGAGTTTACCACAGAAAGCAGCATTCACGGAGCGCGCGGCCCAAGCTATTGTTGAAAATAAAAAAATCCGGGCACGACATTGTCATGGTTTTGAAAGCGCATTTAGGCAGAAATATTTAGAAAGTTTACGACTTTAATATATATATAGGCTAATTTGTATTATTATTTTTTGTAGCAAATGTATGGTGTGGCGGTAAGGATTTTGTCGTGGCGTGGTGCCACGGCAAAACCTTACCAGCGGAAACACTGCAGCCATTGCCACCTGTTTGGGTGCTGGGGGGATTGTTTGAGGCCTTCACCTGAGATAATACTGTAGGATGTGCCTGAACTAAGTTAACCAACATCGCAGCAATTTTCTAACCTAATCGTAATTTCGCAGTATGACATTTGATTCGATTTTAACTGGCTTATTCACCTGGACGAAACATCTGAGATCACCTCCCCCAAACCCCATAACCTCCACACACCCACGCACATGCACACACACACACACACACACACACACACACACACACACACACACACACACACACACACACACACACACACACATATTGTACAGTCCTGTACCTCTTCAGCAAGGCTGTTAATAATCCAAGTTATTAAGTCTCTGTCCGTGTTCTCCACTGAGGAGGAGTGTAAGAACCCCCTCCACCTGACGAGTAGCTGTCAAAATACAGTCACTTCACCGATGTGCTTTGTGGATTTACAATCAGGGATTCATCACTTGAACAGGCGCCTCTGCATTATTCATGGTGCAGAGGGCCCACACTTTGAATGTAGACCGGCCTCGTACCCCAGCTGACGGTTTGTATGGCAGCATTGTCTCCATACCGGCCTCGTTACCCCTACAGCATGTAACAGGAGCCACAGACAAACAGGCCTCATTACAGCCCTGCCTGCGCGTTAATCAACACCTCTCCAACAAACAAACGGTCTTTCCCTGTAAACCGTCACGTACTGTATCAAACTCTTGCTATGTGAGCATCTTTGAAGCTACTATACCTAGCTACAGTATCTTGCCAATTTGAGTTTATTCAACCATACGCTACAGTAGCCTAAATAGAGAGGATGAGCTAACACATTAGACACATGTTTAAGTCCCAAATACCATTATTTGACCACCTAATCAACGATCCTGACTTCTTACTGTATGTATCAATCATTACTTGACTGGATTAATGTAGCCTAATGTGATGATTAGTTTACAGTTAGTGTGCCATGTGAGTTTAGGTTGTGGATAACACTTTTAAAATATCTAGGGAAATGGGGAAGAAATATAATCAATCAATCAATCAAAGCTTTATTTGTATAGCGCATTTCATACCCAGAGGCAACACAATGCGCTTTACAGAGAACAATGAAATATGATGTCGTGCCAACTTTCACTAGGCAGAGGAGGGATCCCCTGCTAGCTTTGAAAGTCAGATGTTGCTAGCGCCACACACCTCTGTCCTCACTGAACGTGCCTATCATCTTATCCCAGAGAGCACGAGCCTTTCCGTGTGAATGTATCAATGACAAATTGTCACCGTGGACTACATTGGGCCCACTTCAACTCTAATTGGTTATTCCTCGCTTTTAACTGTTCACGTACAGCATTAATACACCGGACCCCCCCCCACACACACACACACACACTCTCCAAGCAAGGCTGACAAACTAACCTTTCCACGGTTTTCTCCAAATGGCAAAAGATTAGGGAACATTAAGCCAGAGCCATGGAGCATTCCGCCACTGCTGCTTGATTTGATCCTGGTGTTTTTGTCGGAGCGGAGTGTAGCTGGGAGGTGTGTCCGGCCCCACGGAGCCTGCCTGGGGAGGGACAGCGCTGTCTCTGTCATTCCCCCGCCCCAATCCGTACAGCGCCCACCTCCTCCAGGACTCTGGATCTCCAGGGGTTGCCTGCCCGCCGGCGAGGAAACAGCCTGGCCACTTTTACAGTCTTGTTATGAAGTGATCTACAGTACAGTATATAACAACCTACGGAACTTGCATTGAAATCCAGTTGATGCATGAAAAGTTAAAAAACACAACAACTTCTACTGTACAGCACATACAAGCACATACTGTACAGTGACAGAAATGTCCAAGATCATTTTGCGTGATTTGTTTAGGGAGAACTGCATAATTGCATAGACTACAATCGAATTAGCTTGTCATGATTGTATTATTTTAAAGACATATATAAAGTGCTTGATTTAATATGTATAATTTATCTGTTAGACACAACATCAGTGATGCATTATGCAAATACTTCACAAGGAAATGGGCTGAAAGACGCTACTCTTTCTAAGAACTAACATTTGACGTAATGCTCAGCATTATAAATACCTTGTGCCGTCTGTAATGACAAAAAAAGCTCATCAGCTACTCGCCTCTAAAACTAGCTACTGTTAACTATTGTGAAAGATAAGACGGATGAATCACAGAGATAACACCATTGTGTGGGAGATGAATCAAGCAACTCTTTGAAAATACCTTGAATGCACCTTTAAAAGTAGGCCTAGAGTACCTTCATCCTTCCCGTTTTTCACTTGGTGCCCTGCCTCTGTGCCTCAGCAGAGCCGGGAAAGACGCAGACTGTTTCTTTTCCCTCCGCGCTGCTGGGTCACCCTGACAACCGTGTCACTGTCACCGTGCCGTGTCACCGTCGCAGACTGAGCAGAGCTGCAGGTGACTGACAGGGATCCGTGTAGCTGACAGGCCCAGAGCAGGCAGCGGCTGATACAGATGTCACACGCACACGCACGCATGCACGTGCGCGCGCGCACACACACACACACAGACAGACACACACCTACAGGACTGTCATGAAGTGAGGTGAGGGTATCACTACACAGGCAGCGGTGGCTGGAGAAAGAGAAAATGAATTTAACCCTGACCATTTCGACCTTTAACCCTTATCACTTGACCCTGTGTGACCACTAGGGAATTGAATCCCAGCCTCTTGCATGGCAACATAAACATATATTATACAACAGCTTCGGAGCTGTGCCAATAACCACAATAGACCAACGGGTAAATCACTCCGCTTTGGTACAGTACATTGTGGTTGCCTATAGCAACGGTAAACAAAGTACAACTATTTTGTATTGCGCAGGGCTGAAAGCAACGCGATTTGGCGAAATTTAACACTACAAACCCATATTTTTCACCTTTTTTTTACGGCAGTGCAGTGCTGTTGTATTGTATAAAAGCAACAAGACACTCATGGTTGATGGCATCAGCTGTGTGCAGGGTGACGGCACATCGCTTCACGGCGTGCCTACTGTACATATGCCACAGCACAACCACGCCAACAGCCACGATAAAGCACAACCTTGAGTGTGCTATTGCTTAATTATATCAATAGACTAAGAGGATGTCCAGGTGGTTCAACAGCGACATTACAAGAGGATTTTCATGGTTTTTGATTCCCCCAGTATTATCCATCACGCCTGATTTCTGGCCAAAGCCAAAGTTGTGTCATTCCATACATTGTTGGTTTCCTGTTACCTTTTGAGACCCATTCAGGGTCTGGCCTCATCATGAGAGTGCTTCCCCCCACAGTCCTGGGCTAGATGATGATAACGCCAGCCTCAGCCAGGTCTCCGCCAGGTCCTGGAGGAGTTATGAAACGCCCGGTGAGGCGTGTGCAGAGTACAGAAGAGAACCTTGCCGCCTCCCGCCAACCTCGCTCCCGCTGTCAGCAGCCATCAGCTGAGTGGCAATGTTGCAGATCCTTGCAGACGCTTATGAAATTCAGAAGGGTGCGGCGCAGATGATCATGCATGGAATCATGGGGTCGCAGGAGAGGCCGTCTGCGGCCGCAGTGGCCGACTGCGGTGGCGTAATTAGATATGACAAAGTTCACTGTCCCCCTGGGGGAAGGGATTAGGAACACACTGCATGATGCGTTACGGATCCCCTTGGACCAAATCCATGATGACAGTAATCCTCGATGAATAATGAATGCGGTCGTTTACCGAGGGAAAATTTGGCTGAAGGGTTGTCCATTGTGTAGCCATAAAGCTCTGGTTTGCTGGTATGTTTGCAAATGCAAATGTTGGCGGGACTGAGATATTTACACACACATACAGTGTGGCTCAAATATGGGAAGGGATATGGGAGGGGGGAGAGGGTGTTCAAGACATGAAATAGTAGCAGAATGAGCTACCTCAGGTGTAATGCCCAGTGACACACTCCTCTGGGAAGAACCCACCCCAAGCTGCTGCACTTTAATAATTGAACACATAAAAGACTATGTGAAGGATGTGCTGGCTGAAATTCAATTGAGTGTCCAGGCTCATACGTTTCTCCTGTCTGGTGTTGACACCTGAAGCCCTTTAGAAAGAGCCAGTCCTCCTCCCAGGGCGATCGAACCAATGGGTTCGAGATCAACTGGCAGGACAGACAGATAGATATAGAACCAGGATAGATAGAACTTGGCCTTCTTTAAAAGAGCATTTGGGGGGGATTCAAAAGCACTTACCTTTTGCCCTGTGGTAAGGCAGACCGAGCCTGAAATGAAAAGACCTGAAGGTTCTCTACATTATGATCCTGCATGATTGTTTATGCTATTATTTATATATATATATATATATATATATATATATATATATATATATATATATATATGTATATATATATATATATATATATAGTATCTGGCTTTTATTGCGCAGCAATGAAACTGACTGGGTGTCTGACCCTTGAGAAACAGAACCCCCGGTCTGTGTAGCCTCCCCAGGTCCTCCACCCACCAGCCAGGAGATTCATGAGTGGAACAGGTTTGGCTAGATCACTCCATTTATAATAGCGGCAGAGACGGACTAATGATTTATGAACACTTACGGGTCTACAGGGACACATTAACTAAAGAGGACATGGAGGAGTGAGAAATGTATGGATTAAACAAGATTACAACCCCCCACCACAGTTTTTAGGTTTTCTTTTCAGGGAAATCGAGATTGGGCTCTACTGAGAAACTGTACAGTCTAGTGAACCCGCTAGCGTAGAGTGATCGTCTTACTGTCCTGTATTTGTTTGGTCCTCAGGGTACTAGCTGTTAGACACACAGTACGAAACAGTAGTATTTGTGTGTTGTATCGATGCACGCACACACACACACACACACACACACACACACACACACACACACACACACACACACACACACACACACACACACACACACACACACATTTTTGCCTGTCTGTGCGAAATGCTGATGTCAGTAAATTAATCCTTTGTTGATTTTGATTCAGATCAGTGTATTTCACCAGTATATGTGACAGAGAATCCCCCCCCTCCCCCCACACACAACCAGAAACACGGTGACATGTACCTTACAGGTACAGATAGGCCTCAAAAGTTCCAGAGTGTCACTGTGCTGATCCAAGAACTTCTATCTCCACAGAGATATGTGTAGTAATTTAAGTGATTTGACAGGTGCATCCGCTGTGTGACACAGGCGGCCTATTACAGTGAGTGTGTGATTCATCCTATGGGCAGAGATGAGACAGTTTTGCCAGTTACACAAGCAGACAATCCCTTTCAGTCAAGCTCATTCTCCTGGAACTGAGCGAAACCGAAATGTAAATGGTGTTTTTTCCTGTGGAGGCAGATTCAGCTTAGCACAACAAAGTGAACAGCTCCTTGATTGTGGTTGCTACTCTCCTGTGAAAGCAGTGCTAAACTGTGTATGAATTTAATTTACAGCTTAAGTTAATTACACACTCAGATAGGCAATATCTTTGAAACAGCAAACCACAATTCATTAACCTTCCATATGCAATCAATATATAACTTACAATACAATATATAACTTGTATTTTCAGTATTTAAATCTTCTCCCCCTGACAAGGGCCTGCTTCATCCCTCTCTCAAATCTATAAGTATAGCCTACTCAAATTAGTCCCATAATACTATTTCAGACAAGATAATTAATTAGTCCTTCTCACATAAGGCAATTATCATTAACTTCTAAAGTTGTTTTTTTGTGTCTTTTTATACCCACCAGTGACAATAGTAGTTAAAGGACTATGCTCGTTTTTGACAACCTGGACCTTATTTACGACATATTATAAGAAGTTTGACTCACCCAGATCACTTTTGTGTTGTTCGGAGGCAGGTAGAAGAAATTTAAAATCCAGCGCGAGCCAGTATATCCATGTAATGGCGGCGCACGGGGCAAAGGGAATGCAGCTTCTAAAAATCCATTTTCGGCCGCTAAACGGTTGTTTTCATCAATCACATTGCATGAATCGACAGTTGATATTCCTCTACGCGAGCCATTCTTTCGGTTTTCAAATACGTGGTCTGTAGCCACTGTAATATGATCTTTACACTGGCTATGCTCCCTCACATTCTCTGCGCTACGATCGGATTGTTGCTGACGAATGACGACGACAATATTCTCGGCACCAACTACGATCGTAGCGCAGAGAACGTGAGCCGGAGAATAGCAGGCTGCGCGCTGGCCTGTGCGCATGCGTGCTGGAGCAAGTGGGGGAGAGGCTTCTAAAGATCATATTACAGTGGCTACAGACCATTTGAAAACCAACCGAAAGAATGGCTCGCGTAGAGGAATATCAACTGTCGATTCATGCAATGTGATTGATGAAAACAACCGTTTAGCGGCCGAAAATGGATTTTGAGAAACTGCATTCCCTATGCCCCGTGCGCCGCCATTACATGGATATACTGGCTCGCGCTGGATTTTAAATTTCTTCTACCTGCCTCCGAACAACACAAAAGTGATCTGGGTGAGTCAAACTTCTTATAATATGTCGTAAATAAGGTCCAGGTTGTCAAAAACGAGCATAGTCCTTTAATCCTCTTCATGATTGTTGAGATGTAAAGGACTGTTCCACCTTACCAGGGGCGTCTTTTCAAGCTGCTACTTCTTCCTCTCCAAAATAGCACAAGTACGTACAGTATGCTTGAAATAATTACAAGACATGAGAAGGCGTAATGGTATTCATTAATGAACACAGACGATCAAGGCTGTAAGTAATATATACAGAGAGGAGGGGTGGATAACAAAATGTCTTGTGATGGCAAGTTGGGGCTTCACCTCCATTGGCATGACTAATTATGAAACCCCACATTGCACTAGGAGATGCACTTATGAGTCCTGGCAAATAGTAGTACACTGACTTAAACCTGTTTTCGAAGCCTGGATGGTGAGGTGGTCTGGAACTGCTGAGTTTATTTTCGATTTCCAAGGGGCGTTCCAGTATCAACGCTCACAGACCAAAATGCCTCTGTAAAATAATCTCTTTGGATAAAAGTGTCTGCTAAATGACTGTAATGTAATGAAATATACTCTATTGTAAAAGTTGACAGACTGTAAATACTTGTAGGCTATATGTTTTCACTCAGGGTTCAAACTCATTATCCTCATGTAAAACAAAGATTACAGTTCATCATGAGGAAGAGCAGAAAAAGCATGGCTTCTTCAGAAACATAAAAAGTAGTAGGCTATTTAATAAACACCTTTGCAAAGGTTGGAAGTTTTAAGCTTGACAAACAATGACTATCAAATCAAAGGTTTCGAGAGCCATGATCGCACAATATGAGTAGAGTTTGAGTTTGAGTTTAACAATTCTGCTTTGCAATCTTTACAAATTGAATTATGCAGAATATACAAAAATACACAAAACACAAAGCATGCAATATATAAACATCATGATCAACATCATTAAAACATTCTTGTTACGAGTACGACCCGGGGGGACCAAAGAGGCGGCACAGAGCGGGGGTCCTTCAGCCCGAGGGCGTATTTATTCTGGGGTAAAAGGGGAGGGAAAGTGCGGGAGAGTGAATGATGTGCTGGTAGTAGTGGATGTGTAGGGTGTTATGTCAGGACTATGTGTGTGGTCTATCAATGAGTTCAGTCCGAGATCCAAAGGGAGGTCCGTGGGAGGAGGTGAGGGCGGTACCGGGAGGTCAATCTGAGGGGGTCCAGGGGTTCGGGGTGGCTCGAGGGGGTTCTGGGGGGGTCCGTAGACACTGGTGCAGGGCAGGGGTTTTAGGGCGCACAAGAGGAGCTGAGGCCGGGGAAAAACGAAAGGGAGAGGGTCCGTGGGAACAAAATCCTGGGGAAGACACAAACTGGGTAAGGCTGGGTTCGACAAGACAAAGCAGGCTAGTAAAGATCACACTCAAGGAGCTCGACTCTACCGTTAACATTTGGCTACGATCTGGCGACGAATAGCAGAGTCTGGCTGGCTCTTGTAGCAGAGAAGCTAATCAGTGTCAGCTGCGCTGATTGCCAGATGGAGACCGGCTGCGTCGTTGCCTAGCCAACGCTCTCCGAGAGCACAGAGGTGGAGGGCTGGTCAGGTGTTGGAGAGGCAGACTGGGACGCGCTCAGCGCACGCCCCACAACAATTCTATAATTTAGAGAGCGTATAAAAGTCTGGAGATGGTGGAGTTCCCAGTTTGTTCTGATCTGTGTGGGACAACTGATTGCTTATCCTGAGAAGCCGGCCTGCCCTTTCACCCTTGCTAGGAGGGAGGATGCTGTGGAGTGTATAATATATAACATAACTACTGTATATTATATACTGTTAGTGGACCCCCCCCCCCCCAACATTATGGACACACAATACATAAAACATAATCTAACCAATCATTGAACACATGACGGGAGGAAGATGAGAGGATGAAACCCCTTCATTCAATTCATTGCTTTCCTCTATCCTGCCTACTGCTGGGGAATTTGCCTCAACATACAAGCTGAGCTTGAAGCAGCTATGCACACATACTTCTTAGCCAGCTGAGCAAGATGAGGGAAGGTTTTCTCATGTGTCCTCCACCATGTGAGTGGGTCCTCTTCAGCACTGAGTTCAGGTATCTTTTCGTATAGTGTGAACTCCGTTTTGAGTTCTGCGTTTGCATCCTCTGATGCAGCCTCTCCACATTCACTCTTCTTTTCCCCCTGTATGCTTGTCAAAAGTCCCTTCAGATCTGTTTTAGTTTCTTTGCTGGTTGCTTGGCACCTAGAGGAGAAGGTATTTGCAGACTTTGGCCTTCTGTTTCCGGGACATTGTCCATGAGATTTTGTTTAACCTCCTGTCTTAAGGTAACAAAACTGTCCTTGAACCTTGGGTCCAGAAATGTGGCTGTGTTCAGTGCCAGCTGCAGGTGCCTGTCCTCATATCATTGTCTGAGATCTTCTCCAATATTTTTTTTCAGTTGACATTTCAGGTTTCTTTCACTTTCCTCAAAGGTCAAAGTTTACTTAGGGGCAGGACAGAGGACAATGAGGCAACAGTTTCTCACAGAATTAAAGTCAAAGTCATATTTATTTGTCACATACTACATCATACAGTACAGGTACAAAAGGTGCTGTTGTGCTGAGTGTACTGTTGCTACTGAGGTTTCAGAGACAGGCAGTCTCTTCATTCAGGGTCCTGATGGTCTGAGGGAAGAAATTCCTTCTGACCCTCTCCGAGTTGCTTTTCAGTAAGTGGTACCAATATATACTTGAAGTTATCCACCCTCTCCACAGGGGTCCAATTGATGTTTAGGGGGTTGTAGATCCTCTCCTGCTTCTTTCCGTAGTCCACTATCATCTCCTTCGTCTTATTGACATTCAGATGTTGGCTAGTTTTTGAGATACCCTCCAAACACAACATGGTTTTTCATCTCTAAGGTCTCCCATACATGACTGGATTCTTGTATAAACATATTTTACTGCAAAAGTGGTGAAATTGATATATACTCTTACACACCGCCAAACAAAAAAAAGCTACAAATTAAGCCTGGCCGTATGGGGATTGAGACACATTATCTCATACATTCACAATGGAAGCTCTGAGAGTAGTAAAACTTGGCATGCTGGAAGCCAGGACTCTACATACTAGAAAAAACAGAATGTAAATATCTCAATGCAAACAGGAGATATAGTAATTTGAACACATACCTACAATAGGTGGAAATTTTAAATCTGAATCTCTATGTAGAATGTTCTCCTTTACTTTTTAGTCATTCTGCCATGGATTGTCAGAGCAACACATATGAATAGGGCTCTTTGGACAGGTGTGCTAGTACTGAATCCAGAAATATCAATTGTATGAAGGTAGCTTGTATACCTATGGAGTTATGACAATAAACATATAAGGTGTCCCAAACGGGGGGAAATGTAAATAGTCCTAATGAAATCTACAGTATAACACCCATTAGTATCATTATCAGGGATGGCAAAATATTGATAAATTCACTTGAGTAGATGTCCCAAAATGTGAGAAATGTCCCAAACAAGAGAAAAAAAGAAATTTCAAGAATAGGGCAGAGACAAATGTAGGCCTACAGTAGAAGTAGCCTACTAATGATAGGCATATATGCTTGCAGACATATTAGCAAGAAATATATATTTTCACAGCTCCACTACTTCCTGAAATTGGGTGGGTATCTTTATTTCCTGTCCGATATTATTGAATGGAGTGATTAATCAGGTCTGCCTGACTGCAGTGCAATGATCAGGCACAACTGATTAGTGCTACCATCCCAGGTGTTAGGCTATACAACAGTAACTGGGTCCATTTGCTCTATCTGCATCTCTGTTATTGCCTACATTGATACCATTTCTTCATAGCCTGACAGGTAAATCATTGCAAATATTATGGAATGAGAAAAAGCTGAGAATGACCTTGCCAAATGAAGTATCTACCATACCGACCTACCATAATTTAAGTAGTTAGCAAAAAAGAGTAGCTAGAAGTAGCTAGTTAAGCCCTTAGCCTAGCAGAGCAAATTACAATTACCTTATTTCCTAGTCCTAACAACGATAGTGTACATGTGTAATCTCATGTGTGATCTCTTTGTGTATGATGCCAAATATCATAAAAGCTGCCTTGGACACTACATCTCTGAACGAAATATAGCAGCTGCCAGACGAAAAAAAGAATCAGAAAAGCAGACCAGTATCTATGACAAAGCTTTTATTAAGCTCACTGAAGTCATTGGCAAAACAGTCTTCTCCAAAGAAATGAAAGTGATGACACTAAACTCCTTGAGTCAGAGTTATGATGACATACTGAAGACCTTGAGGTCTGCGGAAGAAGATGAGGCGGTCCAACACACTAAATACACATCCTGGAAACTGAAGGAAAAGCTCTAGAGCATTACAAGCACAGGCTGGTATTTGTTGAACGAGCTGGAAAGTCAGATGTGGTATGCTCTTAAAGTGTGCCCATAGGATATGCAATGAGAGAACCTCTCTCCAAGAAAAGCCAGAAGAGACAACAACTTTCACAGAAGACTGCGAGACACAACAGCCAAGTCAAGGTCTCTCTGACAGGCAAATACTACATATGGCTGCAGACATACTGAAAAAAAGCATGAAGCAGGTTGACCATGACCATAAATCATATGTCAGCAGTGATCGGCTATCACGTCTCCACTGCAGAAACTATGTACCAAACATATCATCACAGGCAAAGCCAATGTTCCAAACTACAGAAGAAACCTCAAGGTCAGTGGTAACAAGGCTGCTCTATGCTGCTTCGTAAGCAACTACATAGCCGATATAGGCCCCAGTGGAATCTACTCAGAGAACAGAGTCATTTTGGCAGGTGGCTTTTGGCATGGAGAGGAGGTCAAGGTGGTCAGCAAGACAGGTGTTGATAACTTGACAGATCTGTATAGTGACCAGGAGGAGGCCGACACCAGATTGATACTCCACGCAATCCACCTCACACAGTCACATTCTCGGGTCATCATCAGATGTGATGATACAGATGTACTGGTTTTGCTTGTCTACTATTCCAGCAAAGGAATGTTTGGATCATTGACAGTGTTCATGCACTCTGGACATGGCCCAAGGGAGAGGTTTGTCCAAGTCTGTTGCATTGCAAAGAAGCTTGGTGCAGCACTTTGTGCATGTCTGCCTGCATGCCACGCCCTAACAGGTTGTGATACCACGAGCCGCTTGTACAGAATAGGGAAGGCTACTGCGTTTACAAGGCTCAAGACCCATCTGAGGGATTTAAAAGGGGTGGCCAATTTTGGACTCTCTGGAAGCCTGGAGGAGGCTATTCCTGTGGCAAGAAAGTATGCCCTCCTCCTGTATGGTCAAAAGAAAAGAGAGGATGGCCGTCCTTGCACCACATAGGATGAGCTGAGATACATACTGTACTTGCATCTACTATACAACCGATTCATCAGCTGCACATCTACCTCCAACGGAAGATGCCTTCCAGCAACATGAGTCAAGAGCCTTGTACCAGACTGCAGTGTGGCGTCACAGCCATGTGGCCAAGCCTCGTCTCTGGAACCCAGTTGGTAGAGGGTGGAGGCTCAGAGATGGGTCTATTGAGCCTATGATGTTCCTGAAAGTACCTGCACCCAAAGAAGTCAGAGACATCACACACACCTATACTGTAAAGATGTAAAGTGTAATGATACAAGCAAATGCCAATGTCTTTCAGTGGGCTTGACCTGCACCGAGTTTTGCTCTTGCTCTGACTGCCCAAATGTGAGTCATGTCACTGATGATAATGTGGATGAGTGATAGAGACTTGTTTGTTGTACCCCCATGCCCACGGCAGTTACGTCCCCTGTCCCTTCTCTGTGGCTCAATTGTGGCTCTCTCCTCTGCAAATGCATGTATCTCCCGGCTCCACCCAAGCTCAACTCCTCTCCACACCGTCCACCTACCCAAACCCAATACCCTACCCCAGGTCCCCAACACCTCTCTATTTCCTCCAAGGACCCCCTCTCCCCTCCCACAGACCGACCTCCCCCAACACACTCAACCCCTTACCCTCTCAATGGACTCATGGACTTAATTTGGCCACATCCAGGACGTCCCATACCCGCAAGAACAGCACCTCCCCATTTACATTTTGCACCACATATAGATTTTTGCACCTTGGACACTTGCCACACACACACACACACACACACACACACACACACACACACACACACACACACACACACACACACACACACACACACACACACACACACACACACACACCTAGCCTAGCACACACTATTTACATTTAATCCAGGCATTCACACACAACACACTAGCTTAGCTTTAGTTAAGTTTAGATAGGAACAATTCTTTTTTTTAATTAAAAACCTTTGTTAATCCGTGAACCTGCTTCCTTGTCCAGGGGCATGCTGGGACGAAAAAACAGCCCTGGAGTCTATTTTGCCTGGCGGCCGGCGGCCGTTTTGTGATTCTCCAGAACCTACAGAGGGCCAGCACGCCCCTGTCCTTGTCTGTGTCTCTGCTTCAGGTCCCTGGCACATTTTGGCTGCACGGTATAGGTTGGGCATAACAGTGCCAATTCAATTGGATCAAAAACTGATTCAATTGGATCTTTGTTTTCATGAAATGTATGAAGCACAACATATTCACATCAATGATCAGCACATTTCTTAGCAGTAATGGTGAATTTGTGAACACCACATAATTATTTATGGACTGAAGATTTCATTAGAACCGTTTAATTTATTTTCCGTTTGAGACACCTTATACGTTTATTGTCATAACTCCATAAGTATACAAGCTACTTTCATACAATTGATATTGCTGGATTCAGTAGTAGCACATCTTTCCAAAGAGCCCTCATATGTGTTGCTCTGACAATCCATGGCAGAATGACTAAAACGTAAAGGAGAACATTCTACATAGAGATTCAGATTTTAAATTTCCGCCTATTGTAGGTATGTGTTCAAATGACTATAACTCCCGCTTGCATAGAGATATTTACATTCCGTTTGTCTATTATGTAGACGCATGTCCTGGCTTCAAGCATGCCACATTTTACAACTCTCAGAGCTTCCATTGTGAATGTACATGAGTTTATGTGCCTCAATGCCCATACGACCAGGCTTTTTTTTTTTTTTTAGCTTTTTTAGTTTGGGGGTGTAAAAGAGTATATATCAATTTCACCACTTTTGCAGTACAATGTTTTTATACAAGAATCCATTTCATGTATGGGAGACCTTAGAGATGATGAAAAACCATGTTGTGTTTGGTTCTACCTCCGGGAGGGCCATTGTCACTAGCTTATAAGTTGTTGTTGCCCAACCAGCATGATTATTATGGTCATTGTTAGTCATGATTTTCTGCCCAGAGTTGTAAGCGGAACGATTTTCACGTTTTCACTGAAGTGAAACTGAAGCAGTAGACTCCTCTCGCTGGTGCTGTGAAGACACCTGCAGTAGTACGGTAGTAGAGGACCCAAAAGCATAACTCAGGAGGCAGGGAGCAGGTGTAACCCTAGTGCTGCGGGCGGTTTAATAACAGTTTGTGGGGAAAAAGGGGAATACAGGAAGGCAGGGCTGTGAGCTAAGAGGGACCAGCAGCAGGCTCCGTATAGGGGGACAACAGGAGGAGGCAGCGTGGAGATCCAGGAGATGCTGGGCAGAGTGAGAAACAGGTAAGGCATGGAGGGAGAACACTAGGGTAGCACAGGCATTGGGGGCGTATCAGAGATCAGTGCTTCATTTATAATGTTCTCCACTCACATACAACAGGTCAGAATAGTTCATCCACTCAATCACTCACTCACAATCGATGTGATGAATTGAAGAGGGGGAGGCACTGACACCCTGAGGATAAGGGAACTAAAACCAAGGACCTCAACAGCAACCTATCCTCTTGGCTGAAGAACTGTGGACACAACACAGAACATGTCACCGCAATACAAATTCGATATTCTATATTCTATTCTATGTTCTAAAGTTATAATAACGTAGAATGTGAATTCAGGCTATATGGGAAATTTTATTGGTCAATCTAAATGACAAAAACACCCACATCAGAGCCTTTACCACAGCAGGGGCAATAACAACTAAAACCAGGGCTTATCAAATGTTTCGTGAATGTATCTTTCATTTATACATTGTAATTCATTAACTTATATAAACAGAAACAGCTAGCTAATCTAGCTACCTAGTATGCCAGGTAACTTAAAACACTATCATTTGATTATCATACATTTAGTGACAATGTTCTGCTAGCTAGCTAAATAATGCTGCTGTTGCTGTACTACACAATGCTAGTAAACTGTAGCCCATGTTAATGGGCTATATGCACAACTCCAGTACTTCCTGAAATTAGACATGCTTCTCTATTTCCTGTCTTACACTATTGGATGAAATGATTATTCAGGTGTGCCTGATCATTGTGCTAAAGTCAGGCACACCTGATTAATCATATCATCCAATAGTGTAAGACGGGAAATAGAGAAGCATGCCTAATTTCAGGAAGTACTGGAGTTGTGCATATAGTCCATTAGCCAGCACTAGCACAGAGTTCTGAGAAAAAAATGTGAAGTTACTTTTCAACAGAGATAAAGTTAAGCTAACTAGTTTGCCAGGTATCTTAAAAAGACTATAATTTGACTTCAGTTGACTGTAACATCGAAAATCTTACTGAATTGAATGTTCACAAAGCTGCTATATATTGTAGTGGCTATTGCCTCTTGCACCTAAATTAAGCCAACTAAAAAGACTAGCAAGTACTCATGCATGCACAATTATTTGAATTTAAGAGTTTTAAATGCTCACACACATACCTAGCTTATTACTGTACTTTGACTGCTGTCATCAACGGCAATGATGCACTTGAACCTGACCCGGGTTTCAGATACCCCCTGTAATTTCGGTTGGGGCCTCTGCCAATCAGATCAATCTATTGCTGGGGGTGGGGGAGGACTGTGTTATTTTCATTGGTTTTATGATCACTGGCATGTACTGTGTTCAATGAGTACGTTCACATGTTTAAGAGAGTGCAACAACAACAACAACAACAAAACTTTAGAGAAGACGGAGGCCTTAGGCATTTGCCTATTCCATCTGTAGGAGTCACTGGGGCTGATGGTACTGTATACGTTTTTCATTGTGTGAAAAGTGGTGATGACCTCTGCCTCTCTGATGTCTCCAGACTGTAAACGCCATGTATAAATGTGGCGTCTTAAATAACCTATGCATATTTGAAATATTGTAACCCCCCCTCAGTAGAAAGAGAATAGGTTCAATGATGCATCCTAGAGAATAAGAGGTCATTACGGCCCAGGGGGTCCAACATTGTTCCCCGAGGTCCCCTTCTCATCCAGCCACCCACTTAGAACCATATAGGCCAAGAAAAAAGCCTTTGAATCTGCAGCAACCTCATAGTTGAAAAACCTGACTAAAGTGACCGGATAATGGCACAATAGTCACATAATGAAATCAAATTAGATCCCTGCATCTCTTATTGCACAATCCATTTCTAACTGTGGGCTATGCATCCATCTGCAAGTGATTCATAACAGCTCTTTATGAGTCACTCGCCCCTGACGATTGTGTGTAATAAAGACCGCAGAGGAGAATGGAAGTGTTTGATCACACATCAGTCTAGTGGCATGGCAGCCTGATCTAATAAGGGCTCCGCCGAGAAGGTCGGCACGGGAAACTTCGGGCTAGTTTCAGAGACAAAGCACGCACATTACAGGCACAAAGGCACCCCAGTTGTTCTCCTTATCGGCCGTCGCTGTCCTGATTACTGTTGTGTCGAGGGAGGTGTGTCATTCTTCAAATGGCCGGGGATTTCATTTTGGAGGAAAAACATGACCTGCCTTTGGGCATGCTGACAGGGGCAGCACTATGTTATTTAATGTCTCATAAATTTCTGCTACTGTCGGGTCAAAACCTTGTTATCTCCAAAATGGCAAGTTTTCAGAATGTTGAAAAGAACATTCCAATTGCAATGTTTTGGAACCTAAAATCACATATGATGAGCTGTTTAGAATACATTTAATTGGTCCCAGGGCTGGAAGGTGTCCAGAGGTTGTGAAGGGTTGTCTCAGCTTTCAGTTGTGGGGGGAGAAAAATCACCAAAATGGAGATAACAAGGTTTTCACCCGACAGCAGCGAAACTGTGGGCAGTGAGGCGACGGATTCATCCCCACTTTGTTCACAGACTGCAAAACTCCGGAATCTGAGTAAACAAACAATATACAGTACTACACAAATGAATGCTTTGTTCAGACACGCGTCCCATTGCACATGGTCTTCTGATTGCACTGTGGCCTACAGTCGCCTGTATCTCATCGTTCTGCCCTCTGAATGGGTCATCTGCTCGGTGGGTCAGGACTGCATGGTCTCTTGAGGGGCCCCGCTGCTCTCTAGCAATCTCACGAACCCTTGCCTCTCCCCACTTGGAGGACGGGTACGTGGCGTGATATACACCTTCACATTAGGCCTTGACAGGAGAGGCTTGTTTTTGATGAAGTGCAGTGCTTTGGTGACAGCCTCCTCCCCGGTGAAGAATATTTACACAGCCTCAAGTGGAGGGCGGTAAATAAATGGCCTGGGGGGTTGAACCGCAAAGCCAACAGAGACTCCCTCCTTCACAAGAGAGAGAGAGAGAGGGATAGAGAGAGAGAGGGGGGGGGGGATAGAGAGAGAGAAGGAGAGAGATAGAAAGAAGGATAGAGGGGGGAGAGAGAGAGGGATAGAGAGAGAGAGATAGAGAGAGCAATAGAGATATATATATATATATATATATATATATAGAGCACGATAGAGAGTCAGAGAGAAGGATAGAGAGAGTGGGATAGGGAGAGAGAAAGAGAGAGCAATAGAGAGATAGAGAGAGAGGGGGAGGGAGAGAGTGATAAAGAGATAGAGAGAGGAGGAGGAGGAGGAGAAGGAGACAGAGAGAGATCTCCCAGTCTACTATCTCTCCATTTTCCACCCAGTTGTAAAAAATGTAGTCATGGTGCAATTATATACCAAGTCAGGACAGGAAGATTAATAGACATTTCTGTCTGTGAACCAGAGGAGGCAGATTCCTCCTCCCTACGATCTGGAGGTTATACAGTATTTTTGACAAAACACAAACCTCTGGGGTTCTCTGTGATGTTGACAAAACACTTAAGCACATTAATGTGACAGGTGGCACTTGGCGATATCAAGGGGACAACGTTTCCTTGGAACAGGGGTGGGCTTAGTAAAAGATAAGTACACAGGCACTCAGAAAGTGTCTGTGTGGGCTGAGCTTCGGCAAGGGTATCAAGCTTTACCATCCTCAGCTCACAAAAATGGAGAACAGTAGAACAGTTACACATACTTGACAGTAATGGTTAACCATCTCTTTCACTGCCCAGCTACAGGATTTCTTCCCTGCACCGCCCCAAGCTCAATGAGATGTTCCTCCAAGCTGTCTGCACAGAGTCTGACAGGGGCGCTCAGAGTGGTCACCCCAAAAACCTGCTGTTAAATGAAACACTTTGGGTGTCGGGGAACTGTTCCTGTTGTGTGCTGGTTCTGTATTGGCTGGCTTGCTGGCAGCCGGCAAACAGACAGATCCAGCAAACAGGAAAGTTCCTCATCTCTTAATTAAACACAAAGTTACCTTCGGGGGGAGGGACTGAACTGACAATAAGGCTGTTTACTCAGATTAGACGGATTTGTTACTGCTGAGCACAGTATAATTAAGTGGTACCAGGAAGTCATGGTATTACGTAAGACATCAGTTTATCTATAGTCTACTTGGTGCCAAGGTCTCTTATGCAATATGCAGTTATATGCTATATGCTAATGTAGAACTCTGCGATGTTGCTCAGTAGATGATGGCGCCGGTGCAGTGGAGGCAGCAATGAAACAAGACAGAGCGAGCAGAACACTTCTAAGCTCTGTCAACATGTTTGGTTCTTCATGTAGATTACATTAGGGCAGTTTGGGGCTGGTTATATGTCTATCCAGTTGTGTCCAGAGGCATTTTGGTCCGCGACCATTGACTGACTGATGCATCAAACACAGGATCAGTCTAGCCTCTAAATAGCCTAAATAGCTTATAATAATGGCCGCCCTATGAATGTGAATTCCTGAATCAAACAATGAGGCAATGAAACACCACCAACAAACACAGCCTATTTCAGTGTAACACAGCTTATAATGAATATATCTTATAATATATTAGCCTACACATTGCTGAGTAAATATGTCAAGCACAACAGTGCACACTTTCTTGTTGCAGAAGGCTAGGCTGCATGTTGGCACTGTCATTTTCCCCGCCGTGAGAGGGCCTTCTCTACCACTAGAGCGATTGTCGCTCTACCAAAATGGGGATTCACATAGCAGTGTAATATGAAGGCCGTTCACAAGTCATTCTCAACAGTATTTGAATTATAGTGATTGCTTTGTGCACGTAGCCTATGCTGTCCACATGATTATTTATGAGAATAAATAAATTAAATAAATAAATTAAGAAAGTATTTATGAGAATAAATAAATAAAGGAATCATTTATGAGAATAAATAAATACAATAATAATTTATGAGAGTAAATAAATGATTCAATTGTTTAGCAATGACAGATCCAGTTGATTATAATTCCCGGTTGGACTGTGCAACATATTTGAGGGGTTATTTTGCAATATCGGATATATTTTTTGTTCACAATGGTGTCAGTTTCAAAGCGTTTCTCGGGTTTCACCTTTCTGCCATTAGGATCGCAGTTTCTCATTTCGCCAGAAATGTGCGTACGCATGGGTCAGAGTGTGCTTGGAGGTGAGCACATTCTCCGCCATTCTCCCATCAAGTTTGTTTTTTATAAATCCCGAAGTTTGCTCAGGAGTGGCGTACGCAAGCTTTATAAATGAGGCCTCGCAGAGCACCATGAGTGAGGTCAAGTAGCTAAGTAGTTTTAGTAAGATCACTTTGTAAATATACAGGTGCAAATGCTGCATTCTCTTAGTGGACAAGGACGACCAGTCCACTGACAGGTTACAATGCTGTGTTCCAACAAAGCTGTTTTAAAACAGTAGGGCCTGTATAGATAATGTCACCATAGTCCAGAACTGACAGGAAAAAAGATTGTACTAAAAGCTTCCTATTGTGAAACTTAATCTATTTCTATACAAGAACCCAGGATTCACTCTCAGCCTCTTTGTCATTCCGTCAACATGCATTTTAAAAGACAGTTGTTAAATTAAATAAAAATCCCCAGGTATTTGTAGGAGGGCACTCTCTCAATTGCACAACCACCCAAGGTGAAGATAATAGAATTTCTTTCCTGAAAATAGTGTCACATAGAAAGTGCTATATATTTATTTTTTAGCTGCTTTTAAACAGAATGGAGCTCACTTCTGGAGCTCAAACTTGTATGGCCCAGTGTGTACTCACTGTGTGTGGCTGACCCAATGTGTGCCCACTGTACCAATATGCACCCACTGTACCAATATGCACTTATTCTAACTGGTTCTGATACCTGTTGGAGCACTATAGACACCAACTAAATCAAGGTCAAGGTCAACTTTATTTATAAAGCACGTTTAAAATCAACCGAAGTTGCACCAAAGTGCTGTACAATATATAAAATAAACTAAAACAAAAAACAGAATAAAGTGCACATAATCACAGAACAATAGAAGGACAGGACACAAAACAGGACAGGGGATGTAGGCTATCAGGCCTCAAAAGCCAGTGAAAACAAGTGCGTTTTAAGCTGAGACTTAAAGAGCCCTAGGTTCTGTGCGTGTCTAATGTGTGGAGGGAAACTGTTCCAGAGCTTTGGGCCAGCCACCGCAAAAGCTCGGTCACCCTTGGTCTTAAGTCTCGATCTAGGGACTATTAAAAGAGTCTCGGAGGAGGACCTCAGGGTTCTAGATGTCGCCCGAACTTGAATCAGTTCAGCCAGATAGTGGGGGGCCAAACCATGTAGAGCCTTAAAAATAAACATGCTGTACATCTGCTGGCACTCCAGCTTAGCCCATCTAATCAACTTATCTGCTAGTCTTGATACTCATTGGAACAATCAGTAACTGTCCATTTAGTCCATTATATGCCCGTCTCCCCCGCAGAACATACTGTAGTGGACATGTTGTGTTTGGCAAGTCCTGTCTGCATGATTTGACTATTGTTTGGAAGCTAGCTACAGGAGTCTGTACGATTGGGTGGACAATAGAATGCACTAATGTTGGGCAAAGCTGAGCAATAGAAAAATAATTCTACAGTAAACTGGTGCAAGGTAATAGTTCAGTGTTGGTATCAGGGCAGCCACACACACAAAGCTGCAGCTCCTTGCAGCTGATGAGCAGGCAAGATAATTATATAGTAGGCAGCTGGAATGCTGGGGCCAGGGTTCTATTCAGAGCACTATTTTTATTGCATGGTATATTTAGGGGCCGGGCAGCCTCAGCTGCCGGAACCCTCTTGTATTTGCCAATATTCAGAATCTTCCAAGGAAGTCTGACTTCCCATGCATGAAAAATTACCAAACTTTGCACATAGGTCCAGTCCTATGCCAGAAATCCTCAACTGGCTGTTACAGACAGCACAAATCAGTCGTACAGTACGTGCTATCACTTTGCCACCACCACCAACATGTAGGCCCAAGTGAGCAGAAACGTCCACATGCTTTGAGCTGGCAGGAATTGTGAAGACCATAACTCTGTTTTTCTCAAAAACTGTCAAATCTCTCAAACCCTACTCCTTCCACATTTTCTGGTCAATTGACACCTCAATTGCTACACTACATTTTAATGTAAACAGTACTGTATGCAGCGACTGCAAATACATTGCAAATACATTTCCAATGTCCATGAAAAAAAGACAACATTTTCATGACATACTAGATGTAGTGTGAACATTTTCAGAATTTTATCTCTAAAACTGTATTTTTGACAGTATTTTGAAGTATGTCCCCTCAAACTACTGCTGTTCATACAGGAACAAATACACTACCCACAATCCTATAGTGCAACAGCAATGTCTCCACCAATCAGGGACGTTGTTGTTGGCAACCCCGCCCAATACCGGACCCTAGGACTACAACTGGCTAAACTGACAGATTGAGAGGACACCTGTGCCACTGATAGTTTGATTGGTTCACCAGTCTTCTTAGACTGTGTATACAGGGCTGTACATTAACTTTCTTAGCACATAGCACTGGTGCTACAGGGGTTGATAGTTCTGTAGCAAAAAGCCAGACATTTGTAGCACAGGTATAAAATGTCCATTATCACCTCTACTGAACACAAGTTATGCAGTTTATCACTTAAAACCACCCGGAAAGGGATGTTACTGTACGTACACAATATGAAATAATTAATGTTTTCAGACAAGCATCATTAGATTTTCCCGGCTTTTGATTTTGCGTTGTCTTCATAATTTGGGTTATCTTCTTTTTCATTAATAATTTCAACATCTTTTTCCTTTGCTCGTTTGTTTTGTTTTTTCTCTATGATCTGAACAAGTAACCAGTTTTTCCTGTGGTATTGATCTCTTGGTGTGGTGGTGCCAAGCTGAAGACAGCCAAAATAAGGAGGATTCCTATACGGGTCTGGGCGTCCTCCCCCCAAAAAGTTTCAGAGACCTAGTTTCCTGTATTCTGGTGACTTTTAAAGAATGAAAATAACAAAATTGTGAGACATATATAATTGAAAAGTATACTGAAACAGCATGTTTAGCCTACACGAAATATGCTTTCTTTAATTTTGAGTTATGGGGTGAGAATAATAGATAGAATGTTTTATTTAATTTAAAAAATATGTTTGATGCCCATTGATTCTTAACTGCATACTCTTCTAAATCATCACTCTTTCTAATCTCTCATCCGGCCCTGTCCCCTTCCTTCTCCTCTCAACGACCTCTATCATCTCCTCTCTCACCTGTCCCTCAACTCTGTGCTGTCTTCTACCACAATCACTGCCTTTTTTTACATAGCTTACATAAATAATAGTCTAGATTAGGCTTCGCTTAACTGATATTTTGTTGCATTTGCTGTTGCTTTGACTGGCACTTTTAGGTGGCTGGAGGAACATTAACGCAAGCTAGCGTCGTTAAACTTTCGGTTCAGCCAGCCAAAAAGACGGTGGCTCAATCAGTCAGTCAGGGCAGCGCCTCTGATTCGCATGTTGTAGGGACTCGCGCTTGTGGTGTGGGCCGTCTCCTTGAAAATTATGCTTGCTGACTGACAAACAGCAGCGCGTAAGCTACAGTACGTAGATGGAAGCTACGTAGATGGAGGCTAGGCTACTGGGTGTAGCTCCACGTCGTGAACGTTACATATTTATCACACTTCAACTATAGGCTATTTTTTACTTGTCCGATCAGACAACTGCATGAGGCACTTGCCCGAACAGTTTACTGGTCTGGGGGAAGCTATAGTACGGTGGCCGACGCGTGCAAATCACAACGGCAAATCCGGAACACAACGGCAAGTTCAAAAAACACAACCGCAGAGTTCAAACACAACAACAAAGTTAAAAAACACAACAGCAAGTCAGAAAACACAACTGCAAGTCGGAAACACAAATGCAAGTCGGAAACACAAATGCAATACAGAATACACAACGGCAAGTTCAAAAAACACAACCACAAAGTTCATATAGCTGTCCAATCAGATTCAATAAGTAGTAAATCCCTTTCCGGTTGACACATTTCTAATGTGATTTCTGGTTATTGTCGTTGTGTTTTTGGGAGTTGCAATCGTGGTTTCCAATTTGCGATTGTGTTTTCTCTCTTGCTGTTGTGTATTCTGTATTGCATTTGTGTTTCCGACTTGCAGTTGTGTTTTCTGACTAGCTGTTGTGTTTTTTAACTTTGTTGTTGTGTTTGAACTTTGCAGTTGTGTTTTTTGAACTTGCCGTTGTGTTCCGGATTTGCCGTTGTGATTTGCACGCGTCGGCCACCGTACTATAGGCTAGCCTACCTGACTGCTCTCACTTCATTACACCTCACTCGTCCTCCCGGCTTCATTTCCTGAGCAATATCCCCCTTCTTAAATGGTTTGGTCCATGCCATGGTTCATGCTGGCAAGTCTCACCTCTTTTGACATTAACGTCACTATACCGGCGGGCTGTCAAATACTGGCACTAAAAGCCTAGCGTTAAATTATAAACATCATGCCCAAACACAAATCCGGGCACCAGAAAAGAGTGGAGAGAGAGGCCAGGAGAAAAGGCAGCAGAGCGGGAGCCCAGCATATAAGCATTTTTTTCCACAAGAAAGGTGAGAGTAGCTATGTTGCTAGCTGCGACAGTCGGTCAGTTGCCCGTGGTCTCACATTAACCATGACAACGAGAGCCGTTAGCCTAGTGTGTGAAGAAAGTGATAAGCTCGGTAGCTAATGTCAGCTAGTAAGCTTACGTTCTGGTAACAACTCGATCTGGTTAGCTAGCTGCTAGCTAACGTTAGCTACCATTAACTAGACAGCTATCTACAGTGCTAGCAACCAGCCAACTACTGTTCTGGTAAGCTAGCTGCTAGATAACGTTAGCTACCATTAACTAGACAGCTACTACAGTTCTAGTAAGCTAGCTTTCGCTAGCCAGCCTCAACCACTACACTGTTCTAGTAAGGTGGCTACTGTCAGCTAGCTTGCCAGCTGGCACACTTGCAAATACTTCCTGTCCAAATAAATACATACAAATCCAGTAGCAGCAGCCAGGACACATGTTTCCATTCTCATGAATGCTTAAAGTCGCACTGAAACGGACGTTTGAGATCATCTAACTTCCGTAGTTTGACGTATTTCCGACGCAAACAAGCTATGAGGGTGGGACATATCCCTACTAACACAGTACGTAAAACTGACGGGACACATTGGTGTACTTGTGGTAACTTTGCGACGTCACCAGCAGCGGACCTAGCTGACACCTAGCTGACACTTGCCTTTTCAGTCGCAAAATAACCAAAATAGCCGTCCTCAAGTACACTGTAAGGGAACGTAGCCGCCACTGCTGCTTAAATCCGTAACTACGATGTAATTAAATAACGTGACAATGTGGTTAGATCACAGTCCCAATCTGACTTTATTGGAAATGTGTCACAGTGGGTCAGAACATTTGTAAATTACTTAGGTTTTAAAATAAATTTTGAAGTCATACAGTTACAGAATTGTAATAATGAGGAGAAATCCTGCATGTCTGTTTTGTGTGTAATTTCTCATTTACAGTTAATATTAACACTAAAGATTTGCAGTCTAGGCCTAATAAAAAGAATGATAAAAAATATGCCTATGAATAAAGTCCTAATTTTGCAACCTAAATGTGAGCAATGAACGCTGAGCATTGAACGTAGAATGCAAGGCATTGGGCTACTTTCTTAGGTGACACAATTGAAGAACTAGACAAACAAGTTACACACTCTGTGCCAGTAGGTGGCTGTATGCACATTAAACTTGTTTGCGATCCGCCACTAAACCTAGCGAAGGAGAAGAAGAACGAGAACGGTAAACTTCCGCCCCGTTCCGCCCAACAGAAGGAGAAAGACCAACACGCTTTGTCTCCGCGACAACACAGATCCTGTAAGTATCTCAATTTCAATGTATACATTAGTATGTATACATACATACTATGTATTTTGGTATCGTCCCAGATAAAACACCAACGTTATGTGCAAGCTACCCTATTGTAATGATTATCTATATGCAGATGCTCTCTTTCCAATGTTAGCTAACGTGATTAGCCTTTTTCGGGCATGGTGGAGTCTTCTCAAGTATAGCAGGCTCGCGCGAGCTCCTGCACGTTCGTACTGTTTCATCGCTTGGAATAAAATGCGATAATTAGCTTACTCATTGATTTCGCATTAACCCACGACACCGTTAGTATGTGTTTGTTTTTAGGCATTCATTTTTCCGATTTTAACGTTAACAGAATACTAGAAGCCCCAACAACGGAGCTAGGCTAGCTAGCAGGATTTGTTATAGCAGCCATCTTGGCTTTTGGCACGTGGTCCTGTGGAGTGTGCATGTCAGCCAACGAGAGGGTCACCCACCCACTTTCTCTCTCTCTCCCTCTCTCCCCTCCCATGCTCTCAGTTGCCAACCTCCCAGTTCTTGTTTGAACTGAGCAAGAAGCAGGTGAGCGGGGCAGGAAGTGGCGCTAAGACGGGGACAGGCGTGGCCAGGGGCAGTCCTGGGACAGCACCACAGGCTCTGTGAGTCTTGTTCAGTTGAATGCCCTCATGAGTATTAACAGAAGAGCACCATATACATATGCACACATACACTCTAACATGTCGCTCTCTCCTCAGCTCAGCCCAATGGTCTCTGATGGTTCTGTCTGGCCAGCCCTTAGGTGGAGAAACACCTGATCATCAATATAGGCAGGCACACGTAAGTACAAATGCACATACGTTTCCATAGACGGGATAAACAAATGGGAATATTGATATTGAGTTAGCGGTAGACATGTGAGATTCATAAGACGCATCACTGACGCCAGTGACGCCACAATATCAGGGAAATTGAGCAATTGCTTCCCTGTAGTGCAAACTTGCAAGATTCGCTCAGTTATTAACCCTTCTTGCCTTTTTTGTTGTTGGTTTTCTCTCTCCTCCTTCCTCTCTGTGCAGTTCTCCTGTGTGCTGAGCCGCTATCCCATGTATTGCCACTGCTGACAGGGTAGAGCTCAGCCCCATGCAGAAGTGAGTGATGAGGAGAGGTAAGATCATTTTCCCGTTTTTTTTCCCTCCAGTTTTAGGAACCGTCTCAAGAATGTGTTCCCCACTTTTATGCCTTTAAATCAGGGTTGGAGTATTCCAGGTGTGTGGCCATGGCCATGAACACCAGTAGAGGAGGGAACCAAGTGTCTCATTCTCTCTCCACAGTTGTGTGGTTGTAACCCCCCACTAGCTACATATTCATTCAATCTTTATTTAACCTCGTGAATCAATTGAGAGTAAGCTCTCATTTACAATGACGTATAATCACTCTATATTTGAACTTGTACTACAGGTGAGATAATCCTTTTTAATGGTCTCATTGCTGTGCAAGACTTGGGTGTTCTCCTGCTCTGAGTGCCTATTCTCCTATACCTCCCAGATCTACCTCCACAAGCACATCAAGAGGAGCCATGACAACCTCTGTCTCTGCTGAGGAACACACAGAGCATTATGAAGTAGCCAGTGCCTTGGCGAAGGTGTTTGAGCAGCAGTCATCAATGGATTAACTCCCAAGACACAAGGAAGAGACAGCGCAACACACGCTATGACTCCAGTGACGAAGGTAATATAATAAAGTGCATTCAACAGTCCCAAAAGAGTACTACTTGAGTTGACTAATCTGAGCTAATTTACCTCTACTATATGTTCCAGTGCCCAGGCAGCCGGTCGGCAGAACTCAGACACGACCAGCTATGCCAGGTGCCAGAGCCGGAAGGCCTGCTCTGCCAGTTATCAATGCAGGTATCCATGCATGTTTGTGTTGGTGAAATGTCTATGCATATTTGCACACTTACAGTTAACTCAGGACTGTCTGAAGACTCATGTACTCAGTTCACTAATTCGCTCATCTCACATCTCACTACTCGGCAGTAGATGTTCATCGCCCGGGTCCTTTGAGCCAAGGCGCTGTGAGCCCAGGCCCTTCAGCCCTTCAGACGTCCAGGCACGAGCAGCATGCATCAGCGATTAGCACCCCGGCCAGACCAGGTCAGGGTCTGACATGTCTCATGTCGAGTTGATTCTTCCCCTTATGCCAGAATCGAAGTCACAGACAATGATGAGGCTGGAGCAGAGACTGGAGCAGAGACTGTCCGGCGAGTCTGCAGACAGCTATCGGGGAGCAGTACTGGATGACCTGCACCCTGCTAAAACGGAGGAGGAGCTGCTGGTCTTGGAGGAGCAGCTGAAGGACAAGGATCATCAAAGGAAGATGGTGAGTAACTTCAAGGCAGAACTTTGTTCCTTATTTTTGCAGAGAAGTGTTAAGGAAATGTAAAAGTAAATGATTGTCTTTATGTTTTGCAGACACGATATCTGAGTTCCATTGGCGGCAAAGATCTGCCAGATGTGGTCCGGCGGGTGCTGTCAGCCAATGCCATACACAGAGTGTGGTGTGTCTACAGCGTCCATGGGAAGAGGGGGAAGAAGCCTCTGAAGAATATGACCCTCTACAATGTCATATTACGTAAGGGATTGTTGATATTTTCGCAAAATAATACATTGTCTTTGCTTCATGCCATGTGCATTGAAACCATTCCCTTTTTGGTTAAAAGGTGCAGTTATGGCCTGTAAGCCAAGCACCACTGTGACGGAGGTGTCTGCCCAGCTGCAGGAGATGCTGAAACATGCCCCTGCTCGATGCAAAAAGGTATGTGATGTCAGGCAGTTAATTTTCTCGTATCCAGTGACATGGCACGCTTCCAATGAACGTATGCGACTTGCTTTTACAGCCATTTCATTATGTCCTTAGGCATCTGCTCCAGCCCAGCTGACCTCCCCAGCCCAGCCCCTGACCGCAGCTCCAGCCCTGACCACAGTGGAGTATTCAGATGAGGATGACCTCTTCTGCCCAGACCCTCGTTTCAGATGTGGGTGACCCCCAGCCCGTCTTCCTAAACCTGCCTTTCCAGCCTGCCAGGATGGATGCCTTTTTTGTAAATAGTTTTTGTAAATTTTAACCTTTTTTTTGTGGGATACAACGGTCTGTTCCCGGTCTGCCTGCCACAGAATGCGCACTGTTTCATTTTTGTTTTTAGAACTTTTGCAATTGTCAGATAATGGGTTGCTAGCCAGAGCTTGTACATGCTTTTTTTTGCTTTTCTGGCTATGCGTAATGTGACAGACCGTAAACCTCATCCTTGTAAATATGTATACTTTTAATTTGTAATGTACTTTGTGTAATAAAATGTTCTAAACTGTTCAGTCTTATATTGGTTTGTATCATAATGCTTGCTGCTATATCCCCATATAGCATTAATTCGTTTTTGTACTGGTAAATGCTAAATATAGCCAGTGGTACTGCAAATGCTAAATATAGCCAGTGGTACTGCAAATGCTAAATATAGCCAGTGGTACTGCAAATGCTAAATATAGCCAGTGGTCAGGGTTTAGTAAGTAAGTGACCATATTTGCACCGTGCGAAAAAGACGTGCAGACCAAGTCATATAAATACCTGTAAATCTAGTGTCAGCCAAGTGAGTTTATTACGGAAGTTCCTGCCCACGTTTTTTGCACGCGGCCGCACCGTATTTGCACCGTGCGAAAAAGACGTGCAGACCAAGTCATATAAATACCTGTTAATCTAGTGTCAGCCAAGTGAGTTTATAACGGAGGTTCCTGCCCACGTGATCACGTGCGTTCTTTGCACGCGGCCGCAACTTCGGAATGACGTGTCGTTCTTACGTAGCGTCTACTAAACGGCAGATCTCGCGTTTCCGTAAATGGCCGCGTAATTTCCGCACGCGGCGCAGACGAATCGTCACCTATAGCGGCCGTATGTCGAACGTTTGCGCAACCTGCGTGTGTTAGTAGGGATGTTTAGCGGAATTTGATTGGGACATTGACAAGTGGATGTGTTTTAAGAACTTTAGACAGATTCGATAGAAGGATAGCGTTGATTGACGGGTGGATGTCGTGAGATTGGCCTAAAATCTAAGGTACCTGTTGTCGTCATTGTACGTGACCTACCATTTTCCAGGAAGTAAGAAATTATACACTTTGATATAAGATTACAACAAAAGTAGATTTTTTTTTTTTTTTTTGGCATACATCGTTGAATAGGTGAACACTATGACCAATTATGTGAACCAAAATGGGACAGAATGCTTTTTTCATTTCAGTGCGACTTTAAATTATAATGTGCGGTGCTATGCTAGCTAGCCGGTCCTGTTGACTTCTTTTTAAAACCTTTATGTGCTGCTACTCACAGAATCAGCTGTGGCCTCGTCTGACCTAGACACCCACCCCCAGCCCCCAGAAGATGCTTTAGATGGTGAGTGAGTGAGGTAGACACTGGTTGGCTAGTTAAACTTATTACTGAACTACTGTACTGAATAGCAACATATAGATGTAATCCAAGTTAAGATAGCCTACATATGAAACAGGTACATTACATAAAGAAATTCATGATTAATAAATAAATAAATAGTGTTGTTAATTCATAGAAATCCATATAGAGTTGATTTCAGTTCAAATGCTGAGTTCAGTAAATTTTTGTTATTTTAGAGAGGGTATTTGCTCTTGAAATAATAGAGGCGTTTATTAGCCAATCAACAGCCAGCTTCCTGTAAACTCTACAGTGCTACATAGATTTATTGCCAAGTCTTAAGAAGACACTCTTCTGTTCTTTTTGTGGAAACTGCTCAAACCTCCATGTTACATGCACCTGTGACATTTACAGTACATGTAACCCTTGTGATTGTGATGTACAGTATATGTCAGTGTGAAACCATCTATGGCTTCTCACATGGCAGGTAGCTCAGGGGGCTGCATAATAATGATGATAATAATAATAATAAATGCTAATGCATACTCCACTGTGCTGACATTTTAATGATATTTTTAATTTGTAGCTGTTACTGTTTCATTTGTGGGGCATGGGGCACCTATGGCTCAGTGGTAGAGCGGGTCGTCCAATGATCCTAGGGTCAGTGGTTTGAATCCTGCCTCCTCCTGTCCACAAGTGTCCTTGGGCAAGACACTGAACACCAAATGCTAGTACCTTGCATGGCAGCTGGCGTCATTGGTGTACAGTAGGTGTTCTGAATGGGTGAATAAGAGGCCATTGTAAAGAGCTTTGGATAAAAGGGCTATAAGTGCAGTCCATTTACTGTACCATTTGTTTGCATTGCTTCATCTGGCCAGTCTTTTTTGTCAATCAGTGTCACCTGTGTTCAATCCAATCAATCAGTGAATCCATGCTCAGTCCAGAGTCCCACAATTCATTCCCATCCCAGTAAGCCTATTATGTTCATGCGGGATTCCTATTGTGTTAATATTTAGCTGTGACATTTACCCTTTTTTAGGTCAAACTCCCAGCTTCTCACTTGGCTCAAACAAGAACATGACCTTTCCTTGGTGTCTGGTTGTAAGTTCAAGCCCCAGGTGATGCAGAATAAACATGCTAATGCCTTAGTTCTCCACTTGAGTGTGTACCTTAGTTTTGTTTTTTACCCCTTGTGGTGCCTTTAACAAACATTTTGTGGAAACAGATTAAACATCCACATACACCTGTGACATTTACATGCAACCCTTGATTGCTTGTCAGTGTGAAACCATCTATGGCTTCTCACATGGCAAGTAGCTCAAGAGTTTAAGCCCAGGGAGATGCCACAAAAATGTTAATGCATACGCAGGCATTGTGCAGTCACATTATTTAATTTGCTTTTTAATTAAATATTTACATTATGGTCTGAACAAAAACATGAGCACTCCCTCATGTATTTATCATTGTCTCGTCTTCCTCCTCCTATAGGGCTTGGGAAAATGTAGTCCCAGACACGACCATCTTGTTTCTACACAGGTGTATCTATTCTCTGATTGCATAGGATTCTATGCAGTAGAGCCAATCAGACAAATAGATACACCTGTGTAGAAACAAGATGGTCGTGTCTGGGACTACATTTTCCCAAGCCCTATACAGTACCTCATGCACACCTCAGCTTTTTGGGATTGTGGCAACCCAGGGGACAGGGAAGACCACACATGCCAAAATGGCAATGACCCACAGACAAGGGAAGCAAGTTGCATATATAGCCTGAGGTTGTCTCTTTAATAAACTTAGACTTCGTTTACACATACACGGGTATTTACAAAAACTGATATTTCCCCCTCTCCGTTAAAAAAATAAATAAATCGTGCACACGAACCCGCATAAATACACCGCCACCCGCATAAGTGTAACGAGAAGCATGAAGACACGTTAGCCAATCAGAATCCTGTAAAAGAAAAACAAAACAACGAATGAACGAATTCCACTTCTCCTCAACATAATAAAGCAGTTGTATTTGCAAATGCAAACACACCAACAGACTTTGCACTAACATAAAAACGAACATCACTTTAGCATCCATGATTATTAGAGCATGTCAGAGGAGCAAATACACTGTAAACAAAGGTTGCACACCTGATGCAATGCATTTTCTGTCACATACATGACGTCAATCTTTGTCTTCCTCTGTGTAAAAAGCAATCATTCATTCAAAGTTTACAACAAATAGAAAAACAACAGAAATCAATAGAAACAAGAGAATGGATCTGTGACAGTGCATGGGGCTACTGTAAAATATGGGCAGGATCAAAGGGGGTATTTAGCATCATAAGCCCTGTTATAAGGTTATTTACGATCATATTCATCAGTCCTTATACACATTTTAACAGACTGTGCACTCTTGAGATTAGTGCTAATTGCTCATGTCACAGTTAAGTCACGGCTAACCATATTGATCGAGATCTATTGTGTACAGTACACTGTAGCTGTGACATAAGCAATGAACATTAATATCTTTAGTGCACAGTCTGTCAAAATCTTTATATGGACTCTTGAATATGTCGAATCTGATCAAACCAAACTTTATTTGTACAGTGAGTTCCATACACAGAGAAAACACATAGATCCCACCCCTACATTTTCCAGAGGGAAGCAAAAAAAAACTGGTCAATATGATTGTAAATATGCTCATAACAGGGCTTATGATTGATGCTAAATCCCAGACTACTCTTTTAACCCTTTCATTTAGATAGCAAAATAATGTTAAAAACAGAAAAGGAAAGTTATCTTTTGTTTCATCTCCATGGTAATTATTTCTGCACCATATTTGCCGAGCATAGTGCACACACAGCGTGTCAGCGTCTGATAGTGATCTGCACATGGACCTGTGTGAGGCCAATCATCTCACTGTACCATTTTCTGCATATCTCTATTTTTAATCTGCCTGGCCTATTATCGTTACTTTCATATCTTTTGTAAATGGCTCTATCTCCAATTTGATCAGTTCTCTCCCTCTCGCACATTCTTATCTTTCATCTTGAAGATGATAGCATCAGTCATCAGTCACAGCCAACAAAAAAATGACGGGCCAGAGAAATTGCACATGGTCTTTCTTTCGCACTTTCTCTCTATCTCTCCAATTTTTTTCTCTCAATTTCTTTCTTTCACTCTGTAGTGTTCACTCTTACACACACAGACGCTGACACACACGCGCACGCACACATACACAAACACACACATTGCATTTCAACAAGGACGGCTTGTCCGAAATGCATCTTGTAATTATCTTGCTGTCACAACATGAATAGCATTGGCATATTGTACAAAAGGCATGATAATTGCTCTTTCAAAGCAGCTCTACAGGGATTATTTCATTTGTTGGGCTGCGAAGCGGTAGATTGAACTATTTCACAATAGTTTCTTGTCTTTTAAATTGAACGAGTTTAACATGTTTTTTGGATGATTTTTCAAGGTGCCCACCCACATCCATCTTATGACCAAAACGGTGGTAGAGCAAATATCAGACTTTCTCAATAGTGCTAGTTTTGTCAACGTTTTGATCTGAACCATTGTATATCATCATACGTAACCTTAAAACAGGCTAAACATGATTTTTCCCTTTACTACTCCTTTAACACATAGACACTGTACTAGACTCATTTCAACAGAGACAGACAGATACACCAAATGGACTTCAGGTTTGTGAGTGGGCCGGGGCTGTGCCCGGATAACAAGACCGCCCGGTGTGAGGTGGCCGTCATCTGGCTCAGCGGGGAGGAGAGGGCACTGGCCTGTCCTCCCCCTCCCCGCGGCCTACTCTGTCAGCAGGCTCCACTTATCAGCTCTCCCAGAGAAGTGGCTGGCCCCTGTTTTGGTTCATCCCTAGCGACGCCCCACCCACCCCCTCCCCCCACAGATTCCGCTGCATTCCTTTGTAACAAACAAGAGGGTGCGGGGGGGGGGGGGCAGCATAATACCTAGGCTGTTTTGCGATGCTCAGGAGCATCTTATCACGCACTGGCAAAATCCCTGGCGGCGGGAGAGGGAGAGGGCAGCGAGGCGTTGGCTGGTCGAGGTTCAGCCAGGAGCTGAGGGCGCAGGTGGCGGCAGGGGGCTTGACGTTGCCCGAGCGGCCTTATCTCGCTGTGAGCAGCCGTGACTTCCCCTCCCCTATCCCCTCTGAAGTCCACACAAGCCCCCTCAGATTAATATCCGCCCAGTCCCTCTCTCTTCACCCCCATCCGTTCTCATGCACCCAACCAAACCGCCCCTGCTCCCCTAAACAGGCATCATCACCCCTCATTATCACCGCTTATCGGAACTGATGAATGGAGGACAAAGCACAGACCTTTTGTCGGGAGGAGCTTTGTTCTGGTTCTGTTTGTGTTCTGTGTGTGCCCGCACGCGCGCGTGTGTGTGCGGCCTGATGGCTTAGTCATGGGGAGGATGCCAGAAGGCCTGGCTAGTGTGTTCACAGGCCAGCTGAAGGAACCAGCGGCTACGCTGGCCAGTCAGCTGGGAGTCTGATAGTACACATACTGTGTTGAACCACTCCTTCTCCACCTCACTCCGGTTAACACACAGGCTGCATCAGTGCTGCCCTGGTGAAGAACAGCCCGTCATCGCCTGCACACAATTCACTTGATTGCAGCATTGTTATTGCAGGGTCTTACAGTGAGGGTTTAAAGTCAAGGTTTTACTGATTTATATTCTATGTATACTAGTGTACCTTTCAGCAACATAACTTGGATGATGTATGCTTTTACACATTATCCTGGTTGATATTTTGGTTCTGATAAGCGGGGCTGACATTTGCTGAAACTAAACCTAGTGCATCCCAGGAGGAACCGACCAATAGGCATCTTGAATCTGTATGGTTTATGTGAAGGTTATGTGAATTAAAACATATGGTGAAGTTGAAAACCATTCAATTAAATCATTCCATAATTTTGTCTGGGAAATGGTGTTACATTGTGTATTTGAAAGAAGTCAAAGCCACAGTGAAAAGCTGAGGAGAATTGTTTAGTTAAATCCCCATACTTGTCAGGCAGGCTTCCAAAGGCCTGGCTATAGATTGCATGTGAAGTGCGAAAAAGTTGACAAGTACTTTCACTCAAAAGTTATTAACTTTATAAGCATCCAATTACACCAGCTGGATCGCAGGCACACAACATATAATCTTCTCAGGCAACTTTAACCAATTAAACCTGGTTGAAGCCGAGACACAGACCATGTTGTTTCAACACTAGCAAATGTGGTTTAGAATTGCCTGGTTATAGATATTCCAGTTGCCATGGGGAACTTTGTACAGCATACTCTCACTGACTCAGTCTCAAAATACCTTTGGCGTAGTTACAAAGATCTGATTAACAGAAGTCTGTGGGGAGATTGTTTTTCACATCCGTCTAGAATCGAATAAGTCACCAACTTCATCTTCCCACAGCAGCAGCACTATTTCTTCCTCAGAATAGGAACAACTAATGTGTTATTCACTTAACTACCCCTAGAAAATTGACGTTTGTTCTTGCCTACTTTTGTTATTCAGAAAGAAAGTAATGTGCCGAAGTTTGAGATGATGGGAAAGATGGGTGAGAAGAGTTTAAAGCTTTGCACTATTTTTATACTGTTCAATTTCAAACTCTAGTATTAGTAGTTTCTTATTCAGCACCAAAGCGTAAAGAGTAAGGGAATTACACTTTTTTTAAAGTAAAAAACAGCACATTCAGTCGAGATCACTTTAGTCAAAATTGACCCATTTATTGTGCATGCAGCAAATACAGCATATGCATTTTGGCGGTGTGCTCTGTTCGGGGGGCCCCCTGCCTTCCACAGCATGTGGAAAGTGCAATAGTAGGGGGAGGCGAAATCTAGATGTTCCCCACCTCTGGGCAAGCTTGGCCCAGAGTGCCGGAAGAGGGAACAACATCGATTTAGCCCCCTGACTCTGACGATCAGAGTGGGCCGCGATCGGGAAGTCGCTCTGAGGTAACTCAGCCCACAAAGACCGTCAAAGAGAGCCACAGGAGGACTGCTGTACATTATAGTCCCTGGCCTCCACGGGCCGACGCTTCGTGGAGTTCCGAGGGAGTACAGCCTAGAGCCTCTGCCCCCATGGTGACCGGAGGGACCACTGGATGGCCCTTCGGAGATGTTTCGGCCCACGATTACCATGGAGAGCCACAGAGACTAAGCACGTGAAGTTCCCCGGCTTCCACCAGCTGACGCATAGTGGAAAACCAGAAGAATGCAGCAATACCCCCGGAACAGAGAGCAACCATGACAGCAGAGATGACATTGACAGAACACAGGTGGAGCAGGGGAGGAGGTGGGGCGAGCACGCAGATACAAGCGATCAGCAGTAATGGCAAGAGCGAACAATGACTTGTTTTGACACCTTAAATACATGCACTCTAGCGTTCTGGACCAATGCTATGACAGCTGACAGTCAGCTGGTGGGTTGCGTCGTTACAGGTGTGACTGATTAGCCTTTGCCGATTAGCCCGGCATTGACATCCGTGCCTCGCCTGAAGTTGCGTCGGAGACTTCATTTCTGCACGCAACATGTTCATACGGCGCAATCCTCAGCAGGGCGGGGCCTGGCGGTGGTGCGTAATCTCTGGGGCGCACTGCTGTCCGTCATCCCCTGACGTCGCCTGACGTTGTGTGATGAGGAAGAAAAACGCACCCGCTCTCACTCGCCAGACAAAGGAATGCAATTCAATAATAATAATACGGCTATGAACACAGATAGAAGATACAATCCATTCTGTGTTTATATTACGTATTAAAGGGCAATGCTCGTTTTTGACAACCTGGACCTTATTTACGACATATTATAAGAAGTTTGACTCAGCGAGATCACTTTTGTGTAGTTCGGAGGCCGGTAGAAGAAATTTAAAATCCAGCGCGAGCCAGTATATCCATGTAATGACGGTGATCGGGGCACCGAGAATGCAGTTTCTCAAAATCCATTTTCGGCCGCTAAACGGTTGTTTTCATCAATCAGATTGAATGAATCGACAGTTGAGATTCCTCAACGCGACGCATTGTTGTGGTTTTCAAATACGGGGTCTTTAGCCTCTGTAATATGATCTTTACACGCCTTTCCCCACTTGCTCCAGCACGCATGCGCACAGGCCAGCGCGCAGACTGGCTACACTCGCGGCTCACATTCTATGCGCTACGATCGTTGTTGGTGCCGAGAATATTGTCGTCGTCATTCGTCAGCAACAATCCGATCGTAGCGCAGAGAATGTGAGCCGGAGAATAGCAAGTCTGCGCGCTGGCCTGTGCGCATGCGTGCTGGAGCAAGTGGGGAAAGGCGTGTAAAGATCATATTACAGAGGCTAAAGACCCCGTATTTGAAAACCACAACAATGCGTCGCGTTGAGGAATCTCAACTGTCGATTCATTCAATCTGATTGATGAAAACAACCGTTTAGCGGCCGAAAATGGATTTTGAGAAACTGCATTCTCGGTGCCCCGATCACCGTCATTACATGGATATACTGGCTCGCGCTGGATTTTAAATTTCTTCTACCGGCCTCCGAACTACACAAAAGTGATCTCGGTGAGTCAAACTTCTTATAATATGTCGTAAATAAGGTCCAGGTTGTCAAAAACGAGCATTACCCTTTAAGTATTTCTGTAAGAATGTTTTATTTTATAACTATTGGCTGAATTGTGTGGAGCGTTACCTACCTGTATTTTCAGCCAAACAGTGCACATGATGTTGCTTGTTGATCTGTGCATTCAGAGCCATATCTCCAGTGAACAGTGAAATGTCTGAGGCTTGATATTTGTCAACCCATTGGCATGCCACTTGTCAGGTGGGGCGAGGAGGCCCCAATTGTCATTGCAGCGACCGCAGAGGACCTGAGAGACCGTTGGGTCCGTTGTGAAAAAGCAGAGGGAAATTACAGGGTAGGCCAGGTGTTCCCATCTTCGTAGCACACTACCTCACCAGGGCGGATGCAGCATGGTCACACAGAGCCCCTGCTGCTGGGATTAGAGCAGGCCAGGCTTACTCACCCTGCTTTCACCCCCACCCCCCTGCTCTCACCCCCCACCCCCCTGCTCTCACCCCCTCCCCCCTGCTTTCACCCCCCACCCCCCTGCTCTCACCCCCTCCCACAACCCCCGACTGACACCGAGGCCACGGCCATTAGCCCTGCGTGATGCATCGCCAACGAAGAGTCGGGAGTGACACTGTAGCACGCCGTCTTGGTGCGTCGCCTCTTTCATTCCAAGTGCTCATTTCAAGAGTGGATATTATGCTTTGATAATGATCCCCTTTAAATTTGATGAAGTCAAGTCCATTAATACAGTAGGACCACCACAGCTGCAGTGGAAGACAAATGACCTGGACACGCATTGCCATGCGGAATAATTTAGAACTATTCCTTTGTACTGGATTGCTGGGACTGTGTGTCTCTAACTTCACGTGACGTACAGCAAGACATGACCCAGGGGCTTGGATCAGAGCAGACTCTAATGTCATCTTTTTCATTGTACTTTCACAAGCATCAGTACTTTAATGTGTCACTTTGTGCACTCCATATATATATACATATATATATATATATATATAATTTTTATTCTTTTTTTGGGGGGGGGGGGGGTAAAATAATTCAGCTCAAGGACAGCTATGACATCTTGCAAAAAGTGACCCAAATCCCCCACTAAGCCACCAACCATGCCGACACCAAGTCTCAGACTTAAAGCTGACATGCAAGTGAATAGCCCTGCATGCCCAAATCTCTGGTTTGACAAAACAATGTTTGCTTTTTATCTTCTTATTGAGTCCAACACTAGTCTTTTAAAGACCACTGGAAATAATTTAAATCACATACAAATGGGGAATAATTCTGATTTCTCAGTCTGCTTGTCCCTCAGTGACCATATCCAATTTTCAGAGTCATTTTATCAGTCATGGTAAAAATGGTCAGCGGACCGTAGAATCTAATATCTGGCAGAGCAGCCGGTCTGCCGTGACTGGAGAGGCGAGAAAAGAAGACAGGAGAGGAGGAGAAATTATGCATTGCTCTGTTACTATGATCAAAAGAACAGGCTGGAGCTAATCTAAAATAAAACGAATCACTGGGATGTTTGAACCCCCCACCCACCAGTGAGGCTATCAAATCAAAACGATGATGTTACTAGAAAAGGGAATTATGATTCTATACACAGTTCACAGTTGATTGAAGGGCAGTGTGGAACTTTACATGAATGACCAAACTAACCTGTCACCCATACAGAATCAGGGTTGATCCAGTGTGGAACAGGCAGGATCACTGCAGGGGCAGACTAGGCTAGTCACACAGCTGATACGTATCAAATGAGATTGTTAGGGTTTCATCCCAAGCCACGCCCCGAGGTCCTTCCCGTTCCAGGGAGCCAGGCTCGAGGCGGCAACAGGTGCTGCCCATCGGCAATCAGCCGCTTCAATCAGCTACAGCTGGTTCCTCTACAAGAAGACGCTGAGGTCTTGTTTACACGTAGCCGGAGACCTGGGGCCTCATTTATCAAAGAGCGTGTAAATTCCGGTGTAAAAGAGGGCGTACGACGAAAACGCGGAAAATGCGAAATCGAGCGTACGACGAGAATATATACACGCTTTTCGGATCTATCAAAAAGGTCGTACGCCCTTTTCTGCACGAGAAATCCGAGACTGGCGGGGAAGAGAGCGTACGCGCACGCGCCCCGTGTTCCGCCCTCGCCACGCCCTAATCCAACCATATATGGTCAAAACCATGAGTGGCCAAACGTGGTTTCCCGGAAGGAATCGGCTTAAAAGGCTAGCGTGGAGCACCCAGGCGGGACATTGAAACATGGAACGAAGGGGTAAAAAGCGGAACTTTTCGGAGACGGAGGTGCATGTGCTAGTTGGTGAGGTCCACGCGAGGAAGGCAATCCTCTTCGGAAGGTATAAATCGCCTACCTTTGTCTGTTTGCTCCTACAGCTTAGTAGCCTAGTTTAGCTACGTGTTGTGCATCTAGGATTGGGCATACACGGACATACTGTAACATGTGGCTGCGAGGGAAGCAAACATTCCCAAAATCATGTGGCCGGCTATGATTGATTTAGGACCACAAACATGGAACAATAACCCCAGATGATCACTTCATAATGTTGGACCACATTAGACATTGTCCCCCATGGGAGATTAATACTCTCCCATCTAATCAGCTATGGCCCGGGCCTCACCAACAAGCGCAAAGGCACTGAGTGGTTGGAGGTGGCGAGGGCGGTCAACGAGGCCGGCGCCACAGGGAGGAGTGCCACGGAGGTCAGGAAGAAGTGGACGGACCTGAAGGTGGGTGTCATTCCTGTAATAGCCTACATCTAATCTCATACCCATGTGTACCCTCCTACCACAACGTGTGTAGTGCAATGTTAACACTAGCATTGTTACAGAGGGAGGCCAAGAAGCGCATTACTGACTACAGACAGGCAGTAGTGCGCACCGGTGGGGGCCCGGCAGCACCCCCTCCCACGCCGTTGGACGACACCATCGAGGTGATCATAGGCCGTGAATGCACGGATGGTGTCGTCCCGGCGGACGAGGGGGAGGGGGAGGAGTCGGACAGGACAGTCACTGCAGACGACCCCGGTAAATCACACTTAACCATTTATTAAGCTGGCAACAGACAAACATAACTAATACATATGGCTTCACCATAGGTGTCTTGGTAAATAAGGTGAACTGAAAAACCCCAACTAAATTAAATCATGTTTTCCCAGACTCTGACGTGGGGTGGGACTCAGAGGAGGGGGAGTCTGCAATGATCCTGGACCTGACGGTCGTGCCCCCGCCGGTTGCAGCCTCCACCTCCAGCGCGCCGGCCTCCACCTCCAGTGCCATCTCCACCACCAGTGCCTCCAGCGCCTCCGTCTCCAGCATGGCGTCCTTCACCGCCCACGCCTCCACCTCTGGCTCCACCGCCTGGTCCATGCCTCCACCGCCCGGTCCACGCCTCCACCGCCTGGTCCACGCCTCCCCCGCCCGGTCCACGCCTCCCCCGCCCGGTCCACGCCTCCCCCGCCCGGTCCACATCTCCACCGCCCGGTCCACGCCTCCACCGCCCGGTCCACGCCTCCACCGCCCACATCCACGCCTCCACTTCCCGGTCCACACCTCCACCACTGGCTCCAGCGCCCCGGTCCCTGCTGCCAACGTCCCTGTCCCTGGGGAAGACCGTCTGGGCTCCCTCTCTGACGCGGTGCTGGAGGCCCAGACGGACGCCCTAGGGGCCCAGAGGGACATGGCAGAAGGGATTGGGGCGGTTGTGCAGCAGTTGGTGGAGGTCACAACAGTTCTCCACCAGGGCCAACAGGACATTCTCACTGCACTTCATACACTCACACATGCTGTCACAGCCCACACACAGTCAGTCACTTCCACACTCACGGACCTCACACAGTCACTCACTGCCACACTCACAGACCTCACACAGTCACTCACAAAGGCACTCACACACCTCACACAGTCACTCACCAACCCCCAATAAAATGGTTAATGTGAATCTTACTTGTCAGGTGTTCATAGTTGTTGCATTGCCTCAGCGCGGGCCCTTTGGCCCCGCTGGTACCCCTCATGACGTGGAGGAGGCAGAGGGGCTGGGTCCACATTCTGGCGTGGGAGGAGGGCCGGAGGGAGGTGCACTCCGCGCCGTACTGCCACGTTGTGGAGGATGGTACATGCCCGGATGATGGTACAGACCTTGGTCGGGTGGTAGAGGAGTCTACCACCCGACGAATCCAGGCAGCGCCATCGGCCCTTGAGGAGGCCGATGGTGCGCTCCACGACATTGCGTGTCCGGGCATGTACCTCATTGAACTGGGTCTCCTGCTCAGTCTGAGGGGCCGGGAAGGGAACCAGCAGCCACTCCCTCAGGTAGTAGCCACTGTCGCCTGTGGGTGACAGAATCATCAGTCAGAACTGGTTCTCATTCTTATCAGGTTTGAATATGTATATTGGCATATGCACTCACCGACAAGCCAGCCGTCACGCGCAGCGCCTGCCTCCAGTCTAGCCCCTACCCTGCTGTGTGCCAGGATGAACGAATCATGTGTGGAGCCAGGCCACCGTGCCACTACACCTGTGATGAGCATGTCGGCGTCACATATGATTTGGACATTTATGGTGTGCACATTTTTCCGATTCACATAGACGTATTCATTATTGGATGGTGCCCTTATCAATATGTGGGTGCAGTCAATGGCCCCAATCACATTGGGGAGACCGGCCATTGCTGCAAATCACCTTTTGGTGTCGGCCTGCTCCTCCACAGAGTAAGGGAACCGGATGTACCTAGCGTGCATCCTGAGGATGCCATCCCAGACTGCAGGCATGATGGCGCTCAGTGACGGCTGAGATATTCCAGACCTATGGGGGAAATATTTAGCAGGATTAGATCATACCCAGCAGGGGCCAAGGATGAGCAAACTAATGTTGAGTTATCAGACACATTACACACCTGTCGGCTAGTTCCCGCTGGTATGTCCCGGTTGCCAGGAAACCCAGCGTGGTCAGTACCTGTGCCAGGACAAGTGGATTTACATCACTTCATCATGTCCAAATGTTCACAGCACATTCTTCATTATTATTGGGAGTGCTGCCTTGGCATCATTATTCTATATGGTATGTGGTCCGTAGGCCTACCTGTGTTGGCACGGATGTTGCGTGGGTTCCAATGCTGGACCCAGTTCAGCACATAGCTCCAAGAGCACGGCTCTTGGTAGTCTATATCGGCTTATTAGCCAGTCATCATCATGGGCCAGCAGATCGTGTTGGTCGCGGAACACCCGCTCCCTCCTAATCCTCCTCCTCCCACCATCGGCGCGTGCATTCTCAACTAGCAGTACTAGTAGTGCAGGATTCATGTTGTCTAGCTTTACGCACAGGGGGACTTTCATTTATATGCCTAGCGGGCAGCAAACAGCTGCACATGATCACATATTGATGACAATCTAATTGGTCAATTATTGCCGTTTGATGGAGTGCCTGCATTAAGTGTGTGACATATAGCGCGGAAGGGTTTGGGACAGCGCATAGGTTCAGTTTGGGGAACAAATCCATATCGGAGCATGAATGAGCCGGTTAGAGGACACGTCTAATCTTGCATTGCGATTTATGTTTGTGCTGAATTGGGCTATTAGCCTACATGTTTGTGCGTTCATGAACTGTCGCTCTTATTCTCTCCGTCAAACATAGTAATTCACCGACGCACCACCTGCGTCGCCAGTTCCCCCTGTGTTCAAAGAGGGCGTAGAACACCGTGTAAATCGGTACGACAACTTGAGAGGTGTCGTACAAAAGCGCGGAGAAAGGCGACTAAATTTCCGCCCTTTCGGCTTGATAAATCGCAATGTGGGGGGGGCAAATGGCGTACGCCTGAAATCGCGAAAAAGACCGTGTAAAAGAAGGCGTACCTCAATGATAAATGAGGCCCCTGGGAAAACGGTGATATTTATATGCGTTTGTACCTGTAGTTTACACGTAAACGGAGGCTTTAACCCACTGAAAACGAGTGTTTTAAAAACTCCGGCCAAAGTGGAGATTTAGGAAAACTCTGTCATTCATTTGCATGTAAACAGAGGAAGAAGATTTATGTCATGTATGCCAGTGGTTCTCAAACGGTGTGCCGTGAGGCAAGTCCGGGTGTGCTGTGCAATTTTGTGACAATTTATGTAAAATAATAATAAATAAATAATTATTATAATAGTTATTTAATTATTAGTTCATGGCCTGGGTAAATATTCGATTCCGATTGGCTGGAATAGTTCAAAATCGAATTGGAAATGTTCCCACTGACATCAGCCGCGCCCCAGGCAGACAGAGAGCGCGCTGTATTTGCCGCGCACCTTAAGACATTAAAAGAGAGGTTTGAGCGCTACTTCCCACGTGTGGACGACATCGAGGACTATGACTGGATTCGAGACCCATTCAGGAATCATCAACAGAAAATCTCACTTTGAGAGAGAGAGAGAGAGAATGCGCAGAGCTCCGTATGGACCGCACACTGAAACTCAAATTGAGTGAGCTCCCTCTGGATCAGTTTTGGTTGGCTTCTGCATCAGAGTACCCGACCATCTCCAGCCACGCTATTCAGTTGAATTGTGTTTAGTAGTTCCTGTTATACAAATTTGTTTTCATTCTAAGGCCTTCTCTCTGTAAAGAGTGATTACTGTACACCAGGGATAATTAAGCCTACTGCTGTCTCAGGCCAGATCTACCCCTCCTCTCTCTCTCTCTTTCCCTCCTTCTCTCTCTCTCGCTCACACACGCACTTCTGTCTCTTCCTCTTAAGTTTCATGACCTCACTTTAATGTTGTGATCTGTCTGGTTTAATGGGTGTATTACTGCTTTGATTTAAATCTATAAAGCTTTACATTAGTTCAATTATTTTGTTAATAAATATTTTGAGTTATTTAGATGTTTCTATTGTTTGGCATTAGCAAATAGGCATTAAATAAAAATGAACAGTGAGTCATAAGAGTAATGGCACGTGTTATAGGGGCTATTTTGCATGAATATGAATAGGTGTGCCTTAAGATTTTGGCTTACCCTTTGGTGTGCCTTGGGCACAAAAAGTTTGAGAACCACTGATGTATGCGACAGAAAATGCATTGCGTCAGGTGTGCAACCTTTGTTTACAGTGTGTTTGCTCCTCTGATGTGCTCTAATAATCATGGATGCTAAAGTGATGTTCGTTTTTATGTTAGTGCAAAGTCTGTTGGTGTGTTTGCATTTGCAAATACAACTGCTTTATTATGTTGAGGAGGAGAGGAATTCGTTCATTCGTTGTTTTGTTTTTCTTTTACAGGATTCTGATTGGCTAACGTGTCTTCATGCTTCTCGTTACACTGCCACCTACAGGTGTAGAGTGCTCTTGGTGGTGTATTTATGCGGGTGGCAGCGTATTTATGCGGGTTCGTGTGCACAATTTTATTTTTTAAAACGGAGAGGGGGAAATATCCGTTTTTGTAAATACCCGTGTATGTGTAAACAAAGTCTGAGAACTGCGCTCAGTGCTTGATCGTACTGAACCCATGCGACCTCCCCCCCAGCCTCTCGTGTCTCTCAGGATCCCTGCCTCTCCCGCGTCCCCACGGCCCCGCCTCTCCACGGCTTCAGCACGCTCGTGTCTCCCCGGATCCCTGCCCGCGTCTCCACGGTCCCTCCTCCAATCCTCGGAACCCCTGGACCCCCTGAGCCCCAAGTCCCTGGACCCCATGGACTGACCTCCCGGTGCCACCCTCGCCTTTCCCTCGGACTGCCCCCTGGACACTGTGACCCCGTTTACACCTTGCATTAAAATGCTTTTTTGGTGATCAGATCGCAATCTGATCGTGCTAAACCACATTAAATTACAGGTAAATGCGCCCAAAACGTTTTGAGGACGGATTGCGATCCAATCGGCCAAACCACCTCCGGAAGTGGTCAGGGACGCATTTCTTGTCTTTCTTACTGTAAGTTTAATTATTCTTAGTTGACAGCCCAATTCAGCAGGTTGTGTGCACCCCATAAGTGACGAGGTACAACAGGAGGGTATGAAAGGACATACAGTACATAAGTGTCCATTTTCACCAGCTGCTTATTACAAGGTAACTTAAGGAAGACTTACCCTAGACTAACCCTTTAATTACTCCACTTTATAGAACTGAAAGGTGTACCCTATGGCATCTATGACAGTCGAATCATTTTTACCCACAGGAGACAGTGAGGGCATAAATAGGCACTTTTACCATTGAGAAACAGAACAGGAACTTGGTATGCATTTTATTTCATTCATATCTTTTCTGTTCAATGTCCCAGTGTCTGTTCAGTTCTGAGACTTGCTGCCTTCTACCTCCAGCTCCATCTCCACTCGCCCTGGCACCTGGGGTGTACTGGGTTCCATGGTGCCTGGTGACAAGACATTGAGCAAGGTTGGTGGGTAAGGAGATCAAGGCATACTGACGCACAAGGCAGTCGAGACGATGTAGCTGTATTTATGTACAGACATGTAAGAAGGCTGAAGGCTAACAGAACATTGGTGTGTGTGCGCGTGTACTGACCTTTGCGCTTGCAGATGTCAGTGATGATGCGCCACTTGTCACTGCCCCCTCTTTGGTGCTGATGTTCTGACCCACCCAAGTTGTCTCTAAGTAGATCCTCCTCCTGGAGCCTTTGGCCACCACCAGCCAGGTCACGCGGTCGTCAAATCTGCGAATGTGGAGGATTGCCAAAAGGGGGATAGAAATGCAATCCATAAACACAAATAACGTGCAGGCTCTGCAGTCTTCAGAGTGAGAGAATGAGAGAAAAGCATGTTACCAGCAAGTACAATTCTCAAAGCAGCTGGATTAGGTCAGACACACATGCAAGAAGGCTTAAGAAAATAGACTGCCTAGAAAAAGAAAATAATTAAAATGGACAAATTCGGTAGCATGGAATCCAGACTCGCTCAGTTCAGAGAACTTTAGGTTACTTTTCCACTTCACTTGTGAAGTAGAGAGAAAAAACGGTGAATGGAGCTGAGCAGGCTGGATTTCAGGCTACCGAACTTGCCCGTTTTAATTATTTTCCTCTTGTAGCCACTTGCCGTCAAGCTGGCTAGTAGCTTGGGGAACTCATTCCGACTGGATAATGCTAACTGCTAAAGTTAGCTAGCTACAATTCCTGGAAATATGTTCATGATTCCACTGAGGGAACACTGAATTATGAAGTCGGATAACATTAAAGTATACGACGGACACACGATGGTAGCGTGAGCTAACTAGCTAACGTTAGCATGAAAGAGATCTAAGGTAGCAAATGCAGGTGGCTTTAGTTTTCCTTACACAATGTCGGGCGAACCAGCACAATAAAGTACTCGTGAACTTACCTGAAAGTTGTTAGCTTGCACTGGTCGCAGCTCTTCACAGATCTTCTCGTTCGCTTGCTGTCCTCGAAGTGAGACTTTTAGGCTACTGTTTACAATACCGCGCACACGGTTTGGTCGGAGCTGCCTTGTAATTTGATTGGCTGGAGATGAGGCAGGGTAGATTTTTTCTAAACGTTTCATAATAGATTTCTGGTTCGTGTCTCGGGTGCAAGTAAATAGGCCTACAAGCGGTGCAAGTAAATACAAGCGGTGCACATGTTTGTGAGTTAGAAATATATTTGTGAACCACAAAAATACATTTGTGAAACAAGAATTTATTTGTGAATCACACAAATGTATTTGTGAATCACAGAAATATATTATGGAAACATTAAGACATTATGAAAAATAACTATCATAGGGTTGACGGTAGATCTGTTTCAAAATCAATTTTGATTTGTGTCAGCAGTTTCATGGTTTGTGTCTCTCGCCAGAATGGTTTGTCTCGGGTGCAAGTAAATACAAGCGGTGCACATATTTGTGAGTTTGAAATATATTTGTGAACCACAAAAATACATTTGTGAAACACGAATTTATTTGTGAATCACCAAAAAACATTTCTGAAACAAGAATTTATTTGTGAACCACACAAATGTGTTTGTGAATCACAAAAAAACATTTGTGAAACGTGGTGTATATTGACAAGTATTGAAACAGATCTAACCCCATAATTAAACGAGTTTGGGTTATTATACAGTATAAGGTAGATATTTTGTGATTCATTACCAGTTGTTGTGTGCGTTTTGCTTTGCCTAGATTTAATCAGCACTCGAGTTCGTGAACTTTGCTTCCTGGAGCGGTGGGCTAATAGGGCTAGTAACCTTAGTAGACTAGTAGTAGCCTAAACACTGATTAGTGAAGTAGGGGCGTAGGCTATTGAGTGCTGTGCCCTAAGGGGGTGTATTTTATCGTCCTGTCATTCCTCCTCGTGGTGCTTGGCTATTGTTGTCATATAATGGCTCTGTAGTTTATTTAGTGTCCCTAAAAGCTTGATTGTTTCGACCTAAATATTGTCCTCTTATTCGCTCGCTCTCAAATTATTGGCATTTGTTGACTTGTTAAAAAACATCAGTAGCCAGGCTACTGTAGTTTTCCTGTATGTTTTTTACATATAAAAATGCCACTGCTTAGCGCCCCGGGTGATGCAGAATAAACATACTAATGCCTACTCAGGTATTGTACTTTTTTGGATTTCAGACACATGATTTAAAAAATAATTCCTCTTCTTCGTCCTCCTCAAAACGCCCGGCCCCGAACCAGTGCTGCGCAGCAGCTGCAATTCTAAATGAGAACTAATGAATGGAGATGTGTGATAATGGATTAGAATGGAGGATAAAAATGGTGTTAGAGATTTGGTTAGATTCCAACTTAGCACGGTTCAAGTAGCGCAGTGGCATGGCCAGTGTCCCCTAACATAAAACAAATGCAGATGACACATTTCTAAATTAAAGCATTTCTTAAGAACCATAGGGGTCCTCAAATCATTAAGACATTCACTGAAACCATTACAGTATGCAGCAGCATAATTTACTGCTGATTATATTCTAGCTGTCAGCAAAAAGGGCAAAATCACCACATATTTTCACAGCCTCACTTGGCACCAGTGAAAACGTCAGGAAGGGAGAGGTCAGTCGTAACCCTTTGACCGCACACAGTGAAATCACTCCATAGAAAAAGCTATGGGCTGAGGCTGTGGATGTTAGTTGTCAAGAGCACAGACTATTTTAAAGCAGAAATATGAGACCATATACAGTAATGCACTTTACCTGACTCGGCACAATACCTAGTCCATAGACATTTACAAATGTTCATTGAAAACCATCAATCATCTCTGCAGATTTCAAGTAAATAGTGTTCAGTCGAGCATTGGTAAATGGACTGCACTTATATAGTGCTTTTATTTCCAAAGCACTTTACAATGGCCTCTCATTCACCCATTCACACACCAACGGCGACAGCTGCCATGCAAGGTGCTAGCCTGCTCATTGGGAGCAATTTGGGGTTCAGTGCCTATAGCTACAGCCGCCCCTATTCACATTCAATGCGATCACGTGCTCGGGTTTGGAGCACTTTCAGTGAAAAAAATGTGAACACTTCTAGTAATGGTCTTGGTCTACTTTGCCCATGTTGTCTGTGTGGGCGCGTACATGAGCGTGTGTTTTAAAGGTGCAATGTCGACATTTTGAGACATGTATTTGCAGAAAATATACTGTAGCGCCCTTTAAAGGATTAACATGGTAATTCAATATAACACTTTACAGATATCTTTAGGCAACAACAAAACAAATGTGTTTAACTATTTCAGAATTCATCCATAAAAATTATTTTAAAACATGTTTTAATAGGTCTGAATCTGCCACTCAAAAAGTTCACACTCACTGGGAGTGATTCATAACAACTGATTGACAGTTCTCTGAGCAAATGACCAACTGGAATCATTGATCATGATTGACAGGCGTGTGCCCCGTTACCATAGCTACCACCGCTCCGAGCTAGACAACACAAGAGCTAGATCGCGCAACAGCCAGATCAATAGCCATTTTTCTAGCTGCTAACAGGGGGCATTTACAAAGTCCTTAATATTATATTAACCCCCAAACATTATAAAGATACACGCTACCTAACTGGCCATATCCTTGAATTTGCATTAGGCCTATTTGGGAAAAGTACTATAAAGGTATAACGATGGCACGTCTCCCCCGCAACACCGAGGAAAAGCACCCTGCAGCCGGCCACGCAAGCTTGGAGGCTTGGGCTATTAGACTAACTTTATAGCTTTCAGCCAGCTACGAACAGTACCTATTTAGTCAAATAATTGCAATTGTGGGTCTTACCAGAAGACAGATCATTTGCACTGTGAAACCGACATAACATCCGCATTGTTCACCAGTCTAACGTTATTTATCTTAGTAGTAGTCGTTTTGAATGTTATTGTAATGCCATCTGGTTATAATAGAATATCGCTACTGGAGCTGTTTAATCCAAAAATGCGCAATGCTTCCTGCAGTTGGATTGGATCGAGGTGCTGGGATGATCAACATTCTGTGGAACAGATTCCACTGCAGTGATGATTAGGCTTGCATAACTTTCAGAATGTTTTGCAGAATTACAATTCTTTGGAGTTGTAAATTATGAAAGGAACATAATAACTTGACTTAATATCTTCACCTCCACCCACCCTGAAATGTAATCATAATTTTAGCACAATAGCCTCTAAATGCGCATCACAACGCTGCAATACGATTCAGTACACAGCAGGTGTGTTTGATCAAGTTAAGATCTCAATGTGAGAATAGGCTATGTTTTCTAGAATAAATAAATGACAAAAACCTGCACGGGTACTGTAGGACTACGTCATTATTTTCCGAGGTAATTGTTGTGCATACAACATGACATTCAATTAAGACAGGCTACTTCCTCATAAAACGGGGGTGTTGTAACATATTTATAATATCATTAGGTGACATTGGCTGCAACCTGTCCTCCAGGACCTGCACACTTCCAGAGCCCTGAAGCACAGGACCTGGACCTCCCGAGTCCCAGTATTGGAAATGTAGTGATCGGGCTACAAGAAAAGGGGGCAAATTATAAAAGCGATTAGTAATGGCATCGTTATTTTGCATATGCAAAACAGCATAAATTACAACAATAGGCTATTTATCAGTAAGTCTACATTATATCGAATTAAGTTTGAGCGAGAGATAATCGGGAGATTTTTGGAGAGACAAACTGACTTATAACCAACTTTGACTTCGTAACGTTGCCTATTGTATTGGCCTATACAACAAAGCACGCTCACAACAGTTATGGTAGGCTATCACTTCGGAAACCTTACAGCAGAGTTTGCACCTGGTGCAAGTAGATTTTATGCCAGGGAAGGGTACAGTATGGTGCGCTGTGTTTCTGCCATTGCACAGGAGGGCTAACGTTAGCATGCTAGGATAACTAACACAGCTAGCTGACATTCCAAACATTAGGCTAGCTAACGTCAACATGCTGGATAAAGACGGATAGCTAGCTGGATCAGACAGCTTTTTAAAAACTGTTGCCAATTACAGCTAACGTTATGGTTCGTTTATCTAACATTAGCTAGGTTGGCTAATCAGACACGGAGATCATGGTAAAAACTTCTCAATTTGTATGACAACCACAAATACAATTAGGCCTATAAAACGTACAAATTATATTAAAATAAGAGGTGGTCATCATTGAGACTGCAACTATTCAATTATTCTCAAGATGAGAAAGGGTTCACAGCTGCCTTACCATGTTGGATAGATGGTGAAACGGCACAAAGACAGCAGGTGCGGGAGCCAGACAGATTTCTGTTGGAGGCGGGTGTAGGGGAGTGGAGGCGGGTTTTTCAAACTTTAGGGTGACGTCAAATTGGACTGAAAATGTTAAGCTTTCAGTTTCTTCAAAATGTTAAGCTTTCTGTTTCTTCAATGTCCTCTTGTGCAAATAGCACTTACAAACTCAAAAAAAGTGAAAATGACCATGTTATACCTTTAAATGAGGAGAATGAATCAAAATCCCCAAATGCTCCATTCCAAAAGACTTTCTGTCAACCTCTATCACAAACAGTATTAACACAGCTTGGTGGCACTCCTGTGGAAATCCCACCAGCAATTTTCACCATCTAAATGAACTGTCATTCTCTTGGCATATTCTACTCTAACTGATTCTCTGCCACTAATCTCCTTAGCAGATATCCTGAAAGGACACAGATACAAATTAAAGAATCTTGAGGAATCCTTCTGCACTCTTGCATTTTAGGTTGTTTGCCTGTCGGTGTAGATTACACACGTAGAGCTCAAACACTACACAAACATTCCTCATCATTTCAATCCTTGTCAACTGACATTTTGTGTTATCTGCTTTCTAAAGGATTTCAGATGCAGGGCATAGCTGACTTCCACAGCCCTCCATTATTCATATGTGAATCCACTCAACTCTTAAACTGTTTAAAATGTTCAATCACATAGTTGGATGGACATCATGACAAAATAAGCAAGTGAAAGAATAGACATTGGAATGTGGTCCGCTTTCTGGAGTCTGCCTTTTTCAAATATTCACTCGGTATCTCATTAAGGGAATGTCTCTGGGGCGTGACTAATCATGGAAGCTCCAATGCCAACACGTCTGTCGTTGACAAACAGGTCATGACAATGACCTCGGGGTCCTACCCCCCCTTTATAAGTCACTGTCAGACCCTCATAAGTCATTCTTGCTCTCTTCCTCGTGAAGGCCATATCTCTGCTCCTCCTCAGTGCGATTGGATTGCTTGGCACCTGCTTAACAGTTCACAGATTAGCCGTCAGGGACTTGGACGTGGGAGCTTTTCTGTAGGCCTACATCCTTCCGAGCTGCGTAATTTTTCTAAGCTTCGGAATTGCCTCCTACTTAGTTTTTCTGTTCTTGGAAATGTTGGTTTAGTTGCCGCATTGTGGCAGGCTCCACATCTGAGCAAGCTAGTTAGACTAATCACCTGTTAGCTAGCCAGTATTCCGAGTTGTAGTGCTAGGTAATGTGTTAATGTGGCGAGCTAACTGCACTTTGCACTAATTTTGAATTAGCTACAGTACCATGTTGTGGCGGGCTACCGCCGCTCTAGGAGTCTGGCCATCGCTGTATTAGTAGTCCACCAGACAAACTATAGCATGTGTATGCGCATATATTATAAATAAATATTATTTTCATCGCCACAGCTTGCCCAAAATCTTTCCATCACCATCCACATCTGTGCCAGTCAGATTGATGTTTGCCTCTGATGGCAGCCAACTGCAAAATACTTCCCATCACAAGTAGGAATGCTCTTCACAGTCCAGATTTGCCTCTTGTTGATGTTGTGCTTGCTCAGGCAGTCTCTCTCCGTCTCGGATGTGTGCATCTGTCATAGCTGAGTAGCGTCTGTGTGCTGATGGCTTTGTAAATCATACTCCCTCCTCCCACCCCATACAATGTACACAGGTAGGCATGAACAGCCCCTCTAGAGAACATGGACACTTGTTCTTGTCAACCTTTTATATTCCCAGAAAGAAAGGAACGTACTGAAGTTTGATAAAGATGGGTGGGGAGAGTCTAAAGCTTTGCACTCTTCTATACATCTTCAAACTCTAGGCGTTTCTTATTCAGCACCAATGACTAAAAAACAATGGAATTACTTTAAAAAAATAAATAAAATAATAACTATGCCCTCCCGGCAGGAGCAGTAGGTTTCTCTGCAATTGAATGTAGACTACCGTATTGCAGTGGCTACTTTTATACTACTTTTATCCATCCATCCATCTTCATCTGCTTATCCGGGGTGGGTCACAGAGGCAGCAGTTCCAGCAGGGGGCCCCAGACATGCCTTTCCCTGTGAGCATCAACCAGCTCTGCCTGGGGAATCTTTAGCTACTCCCAGGCCAGTGCGGACTTGTAGTCCCGCCACCTAGTCCTGGGTCTACCCCGCGGCCTCCTCCCAGCCGGACACGCCTGGAACACCTCCCTAGGGAGGCGCCCAGGAGGCATCCTCACTAAATGCCCGAACCACCTCAACTGGCTCCTTTCGACGCAAAGGAGCAGTGGCTCTACTCCGAGTCTCTCCCGGATGACTGAACTTCTCACCTGTTCTCTCAGGGAGATCCCAGCCACCTTCTGGAGAAAACTCATTTCGACCGCTTGTATCCGTGATCTCGTTCTTTCGGTCATGACCCATCCTTCATGACCATAAGTGAGGGTGGGGACGAAGATAGACCGGTAGATCGAGAGCTTTGCCTTTTGGCTCAGCGGTCACACTTTACAAGAAGGGTCACAAAAAGCATTAGTTAACTGTTAATATTTAATCTCCCTTCTGTTCTGTTGCAGCTTTGATGCTGGGATGCCTGGTGTGGTTGAGGCCAGAGAACACCGTGATGCAACACCAGTCAGGTGTCGGCTGCTGTGCAACGCTGATGTCCATCCCCCCCAAAGAGGTCTTCAGGTGCAAGCCCCACCCAGACTGGACATGGCCAGACAGCAGTATCTGATCATGGATGGCTGTGACTGTGTCCATGATACAGGCAGTGCAATTACATAACATGTAAAGTATACTGTACAGTAGTATACAGTAGTGCAGAGTGAGTTCTCTATTGTATAGACAAGGTGTTCAATTGCTCAAGTGTTGTCAGGTGTTGGTTCGAGTGTACAGTGGTGCAGAGTCAGTTGTCTATTGTATAGACAAGGTGCAAGGTGTCACATGTTCACTTCTGTTATGATGAGGCTCAAGACATCACTTGCCCCCTGCCAAAGAGTAGCTCGGAAGAAGCCCCCTGCCAACCAGCAGCTCAGAAGAAGACTGTCTGTTTATAGTACTCTGGTTGTACTATACATAGGCCCTCACTCTCATTATAACAATGGCACACATGCCAACCGCTGGACCAACAAGTGAACACGTGACACCTTGCACCGTGTCTATACAATAGACAACTGACTATGCACCACTGTACACTCGAACACTCGAACCAACACTTGAGCAATTGAACACCTTGTCTATACAATAGACAACTGACTCTGCACTACATGTGCATTACATGCCTCTCTTCTTTACAAAGATGGTCACAACCACAACATGTCCTGGAGCACATGCAAAATAACAACTTATGGCTACTTTTAATGTGCATGTCTGTATGTTTAATAAAGCATTTAGGAAAAGTTTAAATCAAGACTTGAGTATTACCTATTCTGTTGAGTACTATGTTTACAATTTTCATTCATGATATTATTACAATTGACCTTTCAAGTCTGCCTACACTTAGGTTACTTAGCTAAGAACCATTTTAATTACAATTTACTTCTAAGGGCAAATACTTTACTTTCATATCTTCATATCAATATAATATCAAGATCCTAGTAGATGTCCAAATAACCCACTGTGTCTTGGGTCTACTTATTCACCACCTAAAGGGAAGTGCAAAACAGCAAGTCATGACTTTTATCCAGAAACAAAAGTTGAACCCATTGCAGCAAAATAGCTAACATTACAGGAATTAATCAGTGTAACTGCTTTAGCCACTGACCGCTACCATTAATGTTATGGAAGCTGCTGCTAGTTGTTGTGAGCCCATGAGCTAACTCGCTATCCCGCTCTCATTGTGCTGGATTAGCATTGGAAGCATTGGAACTGATGTGTCCAGGTGACAAGACCCATCTTTATTTATCAGACATTACCGTCCTACCAGTCCCACACAGAAAGAAGCCAGCCAACGCACATAAGCCAGGCTGGACCTGGCCTGGTTTGAATATCGGAACCACCACCCCAGTCTGCCACTCCTTTGGCACTGACCCGGACTTCCACACAATGTTAAAGAGGCGTGTCAACCAAGACCCCTCAACACCCAGGGCTTTCAGCATTTCTGGACGGATCCCATCAGTCCCTTGGGCTTTGCCACTGTGGAGTTGTTTGACTACCTCAGTGTGCTCTCCTCCAGGGAAATTGACGATAACCCCCATCATCTTCCGGCTCTGCCTCGATCGTAGAGGGTGGATTAGTCGGGTTCAGGAGTTCCTCAATGTGCTCCTTCCAACGCTCAACAACCTCCTCAGTTGAGGTCAGCAGTGTCCTTTCCTTGCTGTATACAGCTTGGATGGTCCCCCGCTTTCCCTTCCTGAGGTGTCTGATGGTCTTCCAGAAACACTTTGATGCCGACCGAAAGTCCTTCTCCATAGTTTCTCCGAACTCCTCTCACACCCGCTGCTTTGCCTTTTGTCTAGGCTACTGTAGTTTTCCTATATGTTTTTACATATAAAAAGGCCACTGCTCAGCACCCTTCTGGTGCTGTGAAACCTCCCATCAGGGCATGCTTGATTCGTTGGTCCTGGCTTACTTGGTTCTAGGACCAACCAGATGCCACTGTCATATTGTCATCTGTGCAACCTGTGTTTCACATCCTTTTGATGTATATCTATTCTTGATGACTGATGATTGTGAATACACTCTCACAGCTACTTGATTTAGATCATCAATGTGCATGAAATGAGGACATACACATTGTGCAGTATGCATTTGTTGAAAAGATTGATAATGTCGGTCTTTGTTGAGTTGAATCTCTCCCTGAGATCACACAATCACAATCTAAAAACCCAACCCCCCCAAATTATGAGTCTTAATGTCCAACAAACAGTAGACACAGTTCAAATACGAATAAAGATAATCAAGATTTCAAACAAAGACAAAGGAGTAGTAGGAGCAGTAGCCTTATTTCAATTCAATCGATTCAAACGCAATCGGTCAGCACAATTTTCAAAAGTGTCTGTTTCAGGGGCTTGAAAACACCGGAGTAGTGTGTGGACAATAGGCGTCAATGTAGCAGAGGTTATGCGTTTTGAGCATAAACGTAGCCTCAGAGCTATATCTCCAGGTGATAAATAACTAAAAAACAGTGAAAGGACAGAGACCTGACATTTGTCAATCCATTGGCATGCCGCTTGTCAGGTGGGGCGAGGAGCCTCACGGTGTGAAATTGTCATTGCAGTGACCACAGAGGACCGTTGGGTCCGTTGTCAAAAAGCAGGGGGAAATTACAGGGTAGCCCATGTGTTCCTCTCTGTAGCACACACTACCTCACCAGGGCCCTGTACTACGAAGCTAGTTCAACATACAAGTGTTGTGGAACTTAACCTGCCCTGGAGAAAAGTGGTGAAAAGTGATCCACCTTTGCGATACGGATAAACCAGGCTTCAACCCAAAATTATCGCACTAACCCCGTAATCCTGTTTCGTAGTACAGGGCCCAGGGAGGATGCAGCATGGCTACACGGAGCTCCTACTGCTGGGACTAGAGCAGGCCAGCCACCAGTCACTGTCCCCTCTTCTAACCAAAATCTGTGACCCCCCCACCTCATTTTCTGTTATTCTCTCACAATCTTCTCCCACTACTTTCTTCACGCCTCACAGGGATAGGTTGAATCACAGACTCAGCAAGGACAATCGTGGATGTTAAGAGAAATTGAGAGCTGGATGGGTTTGAGATGGGTTCATGCTCCTGTTGCCTCCTATTTCACTTTGAAGTTTCCTTTTTTTCATTTCGGGGTCCCAAATATTTTATTTTAAAGACAATATATATATATATATATATATATATATATATATATATATATATATTTAAGTATCATACACCAATCTCAGTGTTATTTTGGGTGATTTTCAGGTGACAGTGTGACTTTCATTGTGAAATGGGAACTCATGGACAGAGGCTTATTTTCTTATTGGTCCAACAAGATGCACGACTCAGTGTTGTGTGAGGAGTAGATTTCAGCTCTCCCGTCTCCTCTCAGCTATCCTTAGAGCAATGACATCAGAGCAGCCAGTGCCACAAGGACACCTGTCTCCATGTTCATTTGCTGAGCGATACAAGTGTTCTTCAATTAAAGATCTCATTAAACCTACTTGAGAAGTCTCCTCCTCCCTGGGGGAAATCAAAAAACTCATTAAATCCCAGGCTATAGCGTGAAGCCCCTCCTCTGCATTCATAAGGCGCTGCAGATCTTAAGGGGTGTCTTTGTGTCTGGGAGGGGAGAGGAGGGGGGAGGCGGGGGGTTGAAAGGAGAGCGTGTCTCCAGACACCGCTGGTTTACCGCCGGGGTGATTAGTCTGAACACAGCAGGATTTAATGGTGTGAGTGCAGGCTTTGTGCGATGTGTGGTCCCCTCACCCTCCTTGACCTTCCCCCTACAGAGTGGTTTGACTAAAACAAATGATGAGCATCTGCCACAGTGTCAGACTTTGGCGTACGGAGACACATCAGGCATTCTGGATCACCAACATATTTTACTCCAGGGCACAGTGCTCACGAGCCCCCTTTGCTCTTGTCCCAATCCATCAGATATAGAACACACAGACACGCAAACATACACACACACACACACACACACAAGCACGCACACACACAAACACAGTGAAGACACTGACCTTGTGATTCGGAATAGCTGTGCAGTCTGGAGAACATTCATGCAAATGTGATATAGCGAAAGATATTACTCTATGGTATCTTCTTGTGCTTCAATATTTCCAATATAGCATTTTCTACTTATTTACAGTATGCACAGCAATCTTTTTTTCTCTCTGACATGAACCAACTGAGATAAGCTTTTTTGAAAGTGGTAGGTTTGTCAGACCTCTATAAATGTTCTTTGCAATGTGCACAGACTAACAGGTAAATTACATATTATGAAATACTGGCCATATTTTGTGTGTAATTTTAAATGATACCTGTTGATAATCAACAAACACATAGGCTGACCTTCAGTATGAAGTCAAGAGGGATAGTAAACAGTGCAAATGACCTCAAGTACAAATTGTCTTGAAATACATTCTCATTTAACCTCACAGCCAGCATCATTATGGCTCCCCCGCTCCGTGGCAACAGGCTTAAAAGGTTATTTGGTCATAATGAGATTACAGGCACGGGTCTCTCGGATGCCTAGATGTATCTATCGCATCCAACAAAGGGAGGCTTCAGGCAGAAGAATACTGCATCCTCATTTGCCTTCGAAATAATGTTAATGAGTTAAAAAATATATAACAGGCTGGCGCCTTGACTTAATTACCTCGCTGTGAATATCTCTCAGTGCTACAGTATCACTGGGAATGAGAGCGGTGTCTAGAGGAATATATTCATTCCCATTTGGGTACAGATATCCCCTAATTGCGCAGCTAATTCTCTATCTGCCAATTCATCACCAGGTTCATGTCCTGCTCAGCCAGCTTTCTAATGTTCCTTTTGTTCTCAAAGGTTGAACACAATCTCTTCACAGGAGAAATGGAAGATATATAGGCTATTCTAGGTCACATTATTCGCATTATACACTCAGTGCATGGTGAATAAATTCTCACCATCTTTGTAAAAGTAGTAGTGAATGAATCATAAATGTTGTACCCCCTGTTCTGGAGAAGAGCACAGACATCACATGAAAGATTTCAGGGCTAACCCCTCCCTGAGCTGCATCTACCTGGCAATGGTGGATAAACAGAAACATATCAGCTATGAAGCTTTCAATGAGCCCATCTATTTACATCTAATACATGCGCATACTATTTGTTGTATTTTACTTGCCGTTCTCTATCTTGACAACTCATTGGGAAATTAACATGTTAATTGCCCCCCCCCCCCCTCTTGGCTGACATGCCTTAGGAAACAGCAATTTAACTCCCTCAGCAAAAGCCAAGCTTGGTTATTACCAAGCACTAATTTGTCATTTGAGTACCATTTGTAGGCTACTAGAGACCTCTAAAGATTTCCTCACCTTAAAGAGGTGCTCCAGTCAAAATCTGATTTTCTGGGGTTTTGCATGGTATTTGTAGGCTACTTAGAGACATTGTGTGAACACTCTGGAAGTGTTAAATTTGTGTTTTTTAGTTTTAGAGAACTAGATGATATAATTTTAAACTGCCATTTTCACCTCCCTTGTAAGTCTGACATCAGACTTACAAAATTGGCACTCCCCCTTGCCTCAAACTGTCTCAAGAACCCGCCCCTATGCCCACCCGCTAGAAAAAAGTGATATTGGAATTTTGCGCCGTAACCTCTTCATCCATTGGTAAGTTCACATCCTTGTGAGTGATTTCCACATCTCACAAATGATAGATTGTAGATAAGTTAGCAACTATAGTTTAAAACGTTGACTGTTTCAGTAACCAATTTATAAGCTAATTGTAATCGTATGACACAAGGATAATGTTGAATTGAATTAGCTAGGTTAACCTTATTGATGTCGTTAGCTAGCTAATGGTAGCCGAGTTAGCACTTGTACTCGACCGTACTCTACCCTTCCCTGACATTAAACTGCACTGCTAGGTTTACAAAGTGATAGACTTAAGTAACCTAAGCCTAACTGTTACGGTTTCACCTCCACATACGCCCCCCTCCTCCGTATCTGTCCCTGCACACCCCCAGCACCTGGGCTCGGGCGCAGCACGCACTCCGCCGACACAGGTGCAACGAGTCGAGCTGATGGGTGAACGGGCTTACTGCCGGATCACTGCACACCTGCTGCAACTTACTCATCACCCTCTCTGCCTACAAGAAGCCGGTTTCGTTTCTCCAGTCATTCAGGCCAGATCTTCCCTAAGAATCGCCTGGCAAGTACCCGTGCTGTGCAACCACATAGTTCTATCCGTATATGTGTGTTTTGTTGTTTTTCGTGTCCCAGTGCTTACCCGTCTCTCCGTGTCTCTACAGTACGGCCAGGTTCAGTGATCCGGCTTGCCTGCCCGTCGCTCGGCTCACACCCACCGCGGCCACTCCAACCAGCCACAGCTTCCAGCCCGCCAGGCTCCCGACCTGTGCTGCTCTGTGTAGCCACCCTCCCCAGCTCTCAGATTAAACGCCCTGCTGGGCAAAGAGTTTTCTGCCTCCCGTGCCGTGTGCTTGAACCCCGAAGCTAGCTAGCTCTAACACCTAACTAAGTCACCAGAAATGTTGTGAGCTGTAGTGTCATAATCAGCACATGACGGGACGCTGACAGCACTATAGTGGCAAGTTGGAAGGATTCTCTATTATTCTATTATTATTCTATGGCCGTGTCCGAAATGCCTGCTACCTGCTATATAGCAGGCGAGAAGTAGCATGCTACTTCAAAACTGTGCCTGCTACTTCTCGCCTGCTACCTCGCCTGCTATATTCACCTTATTCACCTGGCAGCCATATTGGTCAGTCTGGGGTGCGGATGCGGAAGTGCCCGTTGACTTCAATGTTAAAAGTTCACTGTAAAAACACCACTTCAAGAACCAAAATAGTCAAAATAACAGGCTGAATACACTATCGGGGTTACAAACTCATCATTACCAGACTCTGATTGTTTTGTTTTGTTTTGTTTTGTTTTGTATGTCCTCTGGATCCAATTCGGATTCAAACATATATGGTTGTACCACAAAGTTGTGAGCGTCATCCATTTTTCAGTAGCGCAAAGCTTCTGCTAGCGCGTCAGTAGCCATGGTTACCAAACTGTCAATCATATTGACTGGCAGTTCTCTTGACATGCCCAGAAAACGAGGGGAACTCGAAGAGGGAGAAATTTGAGCATATTAAAAGCAGTATTATAGTACTTTAAAATGACTGAATAACAAAATTGATGGGCATATTCCATTCTATGTCACCTAAAGATAACTGGCATGTGACTTTATTCCCACTTTAACACTGGCTATTTAATGGAACAATATGTTCAAGGATCTTGTTGAAGAGCTCCAGATACGATGCTTCACTTAAATGGGTCCCAGAAGTGTATTGGTCATTAGTCCTAATCCCCATGATTACCATTCAGAAAAACAAGTTTCTTATTTACCATATCGTTATCAGATTATATTCAAATAATCAGTGGATTAAATAAAACATTCAACTTGTTTGCAGTATCAATGCGGTGTTGTTACTGGTACACAACATACCATGCTCCCCATCTGCCTTTATTATTCAGTGTTGCGTATGTGTGTGTGGGTGTGTGTGCGTGCGTGCGTGCATGTGTACATGTGTGGAGGACAAAGCACAGACCTTTTTGTCAAGAAGAGCTTTATTCTGGTTCTCTTTATGTTCTGTGTATGTGTGTGCTCTTGTGCTGCACCAGGAAAGCATTTACACACCTTGAGCATGTCTCATGTCACGTGGGGAAATTATAATACAGTCTCAACAGTAGCGTCCACCCGTCCCCAACCCCCAAAAACAAATTACGATCTCTTTCAATCGGGCAATTGTTATGGCTCTTTTGAGTAGTGTGTGTGTGTGTGTGTGTGTGTGCACTTGTGCGTGTCTGGAGAGAGAATCATTTAAGGCGAAGAGACAGGCAAGAGGTCGAAGTCATCTAAGCCCAAGTGATGTAGAGAGTGCTACTCAATGCAAAAAGTCAGGTGGAATTTATTGGTTTAATTAGTCATCCCTAATGCTATTGACCTGCAGTCTAATGTAGGTCTGAAATTATTTAACATCACACAATGTCATAAAAAGAAAAAAAGAAGTTGGCAGGATTGCAGACGAGCACATGCAAGTCAATGTGGGACCAGGGAGAATTCAGTAATGTTTGATTAAAGCTTACTTAGTCATATTTTGCACACACGGGTCATCAATCTACTATTCATAATATAATTACATTCCTGATTGAAATTACAGTTCAGCAATTAACTATTCTCTGAGCACACAAAACTCTTTCAGACCGAAACAGCCCTCACAGCAAGCCAAAGAGCACTCCACAGAGCCACTGACCCTCCCCTCATGGTATAGTTCTGGAGCCTCACATAGATGTGTTCAGTGCTTGTTACATTTACCCAGACCCAGTGTTCGCAAACAAGTCATGGGGCATCATGTTTGCGGGACACAGGAGTTGTAGAATCAAGGCATTCCGATTGTGGCATTAATGTAGTAGATGTGACATTAAAACTGAGCCATTAATTTTGGTCAACTGAATATGTACTTTGTGAATCAATGTCTATCAATATACCTGTATATATTTGTATGGATCTGTCTTCATCAGACCTTCATTCATGTGGGTCTGTGGATTGGGCCAATGGTCTGATTGCTAAAATTCCAAAATTCCTAAAAGGCAACCTGCAAAACTGCAACAGCTGGCGAGGCATCACATTGCTATCTATACCATCCAAGGTCTAATGTAGAATCCTGCAAGGCAGAATTGACACAGCGATTGACACCAAACTGAGGCAGGAACAGGCAGGCTTCAGGAAAGGAAGAGGGTGCACTGATCAGATCTTCACACTAAGGAACATCATCGAACAATGCCTGGAGTGGAAAAACCCATTATACATCAGTTTCATCGACTTTAAGGCGAACGCCGCTGTCATAGCAAGTTTAGCTCAAATGTCGCTTTGTTCTCAATGAAACCGATCCGTACACACCAACATTTAACCCATCCGTGTAGTAGTAATCCAGCTCCTTTTTCCTCTGTGCGCGCACCCCCTTTATAATGGAGGTCTATGGGCCTCTGCTAAAAACTATGATAAACATGCATTTTAAAGACAGGAAGCGCCAGGAAGCCGGTCTCAGTAGAATGTTGTCTTGTGAAATGAATCGCCATCCCCATGTGTTGACGTGTTAGGCATGGCTAGGAGGATGTAAACAATCATCTAGCTTTACCGCGCATGCGCATGCTCGCGCTCCTGCAACTGGTGTAGTGCGTTCGGCGAAATAGTTCTGGCTCAAATGGAACTTTTGTTTCAATATTCGGTTTGAGAATGTGATATATTTCACATGACAGCTTCCTGCCTTGATAATGCATGTTTATCATTGTTTTTAGCAGAGGCCCATAGACCTCCATTATAAAGGGGGTGCGCGCACAGAGAAAAAGGAGCTAGCTAACTGCTGCACGGATGGGTTAAATGTTGGTGTATATGGATTGGTTTCATTGAGGACAAAGCGACATTTGAACTAAACTTGCTATGACAGTGGCGTTCCCCTTTAAGAAAGCTTTTGATGCTTACACCGTGACACCCTGTGGAAGATCGTGCAATCCTATGGAATTCCTCCAAAGATAATCGCATTGATAGAGATGTTTTACCATCAATTTGAGTGTAGTGTGATAACAAACGGCAACCTCACTGATTGGTTCCTCATGGAATCTGGTGTACGCCAGGGATGTATCATCTCTCCTAAAATCTTCCTGATTGCCATCGACTGGTCCAAGCGAAAAACTACCTCAGACAAACCTAGAGGTATCCAATGGACTCTCTTCACCCAGCTGGAAGATCTCGACTATGCTGACGACCTAGCCATCCTCTCCACAAATCATTCTCACCTGCAAGAGAAAACAGATAGGACTGACATATTTTCCAAACAGATGGATTTGAACATTAGTACCTCCAAAACCCAAGTGATGTGCATAAATTAAACACCACATGCACCAATCACTGTGGATGGCAGCTCTCTCAATTATGTCGAGGAGTTCACATACAGTATCTGGCAAGTCTACTCAGCAAGGTTAATGCATGCAGTAAAGACATCAGCATAAGGTTTGGGAAAGCTCCCAGTGCATTTGCAATACTTCATACCATCTGGAAGTCAAAGCAGTACAGCCTAAAATACAAGATCAGACAGTATAACAGCAATGTTAATGTACGGCTCAGAATGCTGGCGAGTTGTTGAGATTTGTAGCCAATAAAAGAGTACTGGGAGCATCAATCCAGTGTGCAGAACCTTTTTAACCTTCAAGACATTCTACATATTGATCCAATATGCCCCTGGCCTGAAACATGATCAGATGTGCGCACATTTACTCTTTCATTACTCTTTTTGTGCGAGGCGTTAATGTCGGGTTGTCCCTCTCCGTCCCTTCTGTGGTTGACCTGCAGTTCTATGTTGCTACCACAAGAGGCAGTGGTCCCAGAACATCAAAACAAAAGACTATGACACCATTGATTTTCAAGAGCTCCGGTGGCCTAGTGGTTAAGGAGCTTGTCTACTATGCTGAACGTTTGGAGTTCAAAACCCACAAAACTTGTGGTGTGGACAGTTTTTTGTCACTGGATGTTATAGAAGCTATATAAAAATGTGGTTACCTGTTGGTTGTATGTCAGTTATTGAATGTATGTGCAGTAATTCAACATTTGAAATACTCCTGTTTTGAAATTATACCTACAGTATAGGTGTCTCAGTAATTACTCTTTATATATAGACCATTTTACTGTTGGTAAACAATTAAGTGTGCGCATTTTGGCAACAATCAACTACGGATGCCACCAGGTCCAATCAAATGCATCGAATCTATTGAACTGGTGGTGCTATGTCAGTTATTGAATTTATGTGGTAGAGCCACCACCCATAAATAAACGAGCGTGGGTCATATTTGTTTAGACCCTTTTACAACCTACGTTAGCCCAAATATGTGCGCGCATTCTTGAAACAGTAGCAGGGGGAGACAGACAAATTCAGAGCAAGGAGCTTTTAGTGCAAATACTAGTATTTTATATACCATCAAGATGTCTGGCTGTTGCGTCTACGGGTGTAAACATTGGCACTCTAGTGGATTCAGACTGGACTGAGGACATCATCATGCCTGTGTTTGCGGTGCCCATTTTATATCAGGTAAGTTATTTTGACTACCTGGGCCCTGTACTACGAAACAGGATTACGGGGTTAGCGTGATAACTTCAGGTTCAAGCCTGGTTTATCCGTACTACGAAGGTGGTTCACTTTTCACCGTGCTATATCGCCGTGGTAACTTATGCTGCCAAGCTAACCTGCTCCGGGGCAGGGTAAGTTCCAGATTATGGATCAAAACGTATGAAGCACTGCCCGCTGAACGATCAATTCACTTGGAAAAAGGTATATGGACGTTAAGATTCTATATGGAACTTCAGTGTGCGAATTAAACAATAATCTGCTGTGCGCGAACAGCGAGAGGTTCTTAAGAAGACTTTTTACAAACCGACAAAACCCACTTTGGCTTTCCCCGATATCATGAAAAATTGCAGAATGACAGCTGCTTGTGCATGAGCCATATTTTGCCTTGTGCATTTACAGTCATAGACTGTAGGCTATGCACTGGCTTGCGTTTTATTAGTCTACCTGCAGTTTCGTGTAGGCTGTGGGTGATGCAGAGAACTATTTTTTATTCAATTGTCAAGTCTTTAATGTTGATTTATTAGACTAGCCCCCCGTTCCTAGGAACAAAGATAAGTAGGCTACATTTTAATTGAATTATGATAGCACCAATGCCTGACAATCAATGACGTTATACGATATGACGATGAAATAAGCTACTTTTCACCGTAGGCTTAAAGCCTACTTCTCCACCTCGAGCTTCACTTTTTACATTTTAATAGCCTGTTTTATCTCTAGTTCCTCTTGTATAGAGACTTCACATTGTCTACTCCAACTTCAAACTATTAAAAACTATAGCCTACATTTGCTTTATTTAAGCGTCCCCTGCCAGTCTAGGGGTTGCAGCTGAAAGAATAAGATATATTGATATAGGCTACAATTGCTATACATGTATACAAAACTTGCCATTTTGGAGATACAAGGTTTCCACCCCACAGTGACAACGTCACATAGCCCTAGCAGCAGTGTCTCATTCAGGGACCGGGCATTCCACCCGTGCATTCACCACATGTCATGGCCCTTGGGTTGAAGCGCAAGGAACAGTTACATGAACTCTCTAGTAATATGTCTATTTTACAACGTGCATTCGGTCAGCTGCATTCCCCGACTCACTGCAAACCACGCCTCACCTCACTAGGTACCCATGCCTCGGCCCGCAGAAGCCTCTCCACTCATCCACGTCCACCCAACCATGCTCATTCTTAATCTACAGCACCCCATGCATTTAAATAGGTGTTTAACTTGACCGCACCAGCGTCCACGCCTCTACTGTTGTCACGTGTGTGATTCAGGACTGTCACGCTCACATTTTCACCTTAAACATGTACTGTACGTCACATTTCCACATTATCATTTATGTCTGACCCCGTACGGTCGGTGTGTGTGTGTGAGCGGGAGATAAGACTGAGGCGGAAACACTCTGCATGTAAAACGTTGCGCCGACAGCCAGACACGGGAGGGTGTGAAAGTCTTTCAACGCACCAATAAACACAACACCGGAACTTTGTGAAAGCGGTATTGCATTGCATTTTTCTTTTTGCCAGTAATTTACTCCCAATACATTTAGTACCCTCACATTTAGTATGTACTCATGCCTGTCGTCTTACTAGTGTGTGCAGGACTGCATAAGATGAATGTGGGAAGGATCATGGTAATTCATATGCCCTTGACTGATCTCAGGGAACTGATCCTCGGAATAAACCCTCAGATTAAGATACTTGAATATTAATGGCCATGGATTGCTTAACATCTGCTGTGCAGTGTGAAAAGAGGAAGAGTACATGGGTTTTGTATAGTTTACTGTGGCCGACTTCCCTGTATAAAAAAGGCCTGAGGGCGGTATGTCTGACAGCTGCAGGGAATAACACCAGTCTAGAGGGCTCTGAGGAGCCATGACTGAGCAGAGGACATGAATCCACACTAATACCCGGCTTGGACGAGGGCAGGCAGGATAGAGGCCTTGTATCAGGTACACGGGCAGGATTAGATGCAACATACAGAAGATATTTACCCTTTGTGCCCAATTCAATGTAATGCACACATTGAGGCAGTGAAACAAAAGCAGATATTTAGTGTGTTAACCAGCGGTTTGGCGACATGGCAGGATTTGACTTTGATCAAGAGAGACATACCCTCAATGAGAATTCAACTCTAATTTGTATAAGCATGACTTTGTATAAACAGACATTAACACACATTATGTAATTTCTAATTCAAATAAGCTTTATTGGCATGGCAGGTGAAAAAAACCCCGTTATCAAAGCAGCACAGAAAATCATCAACACTGACAAACAATTAACATACAATAATATACAAATATCAACAATACAATCAAAACCATCTCACAACAATTCAATTTATAAGATAATAACATGGAGCTCTCTCTCTCTCACACACACACACACACACTCACACACACACACACACACACACACACACACACACACACACACACACACACACACACACACACACACACACACACACACACTCTCTCTCACCTTCCGTCTCCTCTGAATGCAGATGGCCTGTGGAGTGTGGTGCCCAGGTTACCCAGTGTGGAGTAACGACCGGAGGCCCTTCCATTGTTAGCAGGCTCAGGAGCACCGGCGGACCCCAGGCGTCCGCGGTTCCTCATCAATCTGTTGAGGAGAGAGTAATGGATCCGCAGGCCCCAGGGCCACACAATCAGCTTGACTATGCACGGCTCCAAACACGCTGTTGTCATATTCACCTTCCTCACCACTGGGCCTCATTTGTCAGCTGCTAAATATGGTTATATTTCATTCAACTGGAGGACACACCTCTTTGCAAAGCGCATAGTAACACCACACAGAATCTGCACGGATATGCAATTAGCATTGCATATAAAACACCTCTGTTATGGAATGAGGGCAGGTTTGAGAGTTTTAGCATGAGATGTGCGGACAGCCACATGTAAAGGGGTAATACGCACACAACAACAGAGGACCCTGTAAGCTTTAGATATATCATATTTAATCTGAGATCATTTCTCAAGGAGTACTACTTTTACCTTATTATTTACACTTGTACAGATGTACAATAATGCATGCTAGAACATGTACATCGAACAATTCAGCTATGGAATATGTTTAGAGGCCACTTAAGAGCTCCAAATTGGACTTCATCCATTTGTTAGAATAAAGTCGGCTCAAATAAATAAATAGTCTCAAAGCTTATTGGTGCCCAGTGCTGTCGCGCCAGGGAATAGGTCCAAACCAAGCACTTGCTGCAGGCCAAACTGGTAATAGGTTTTTAAAGGACTTATAACAGTCTCACGTCACCATAATGTTTGTTGAAAAATGGGCACCCATTTAACTCATCTCAAATGTAGGGGGTCTGTCTCTATTCAGCTTAAGGGCTCACATGGTGAGCACAACTGCTTTGTAAGCCAAAGGCTGACCTTTAAACAATTAAGCTGCTTAAATGACATAATATGAACAGAACGGGGTTAGCCCACATTGGTATTTTTCACTCCAAGCCTCCTAGAGTAGTATGACTGCCATGTAAGATGGTTGTCCTTGTATTTACCAGTTGAGCCAGCTGTCAAAGTGCATTACATGTCTGACTTGAATGCAGTAAGTCTCCTACATACAGGACCCTGGTGCTATGGATCAGTAAGTGCTTTTCACTCATTTAATTACAGCCGGTGATGGACTGTCTCAGTTAATGTCTTGCCAATGCAGCTCTGCTAATCTGATGGCAAGTAGGGGAGGTATCCATCTGTACATGTCACAAACAGTAAGGTTCACACTTTCTCTTCAACCACTGAAACAGCACTGGGACAGGCCTGCCATTCATTCTATCTGCTCTCCTTTCTTTCTCCAGTCCACTCCTATCCTCTGCTCTCCTCCTCTCCCCTTCTCTCCTCTCCTTTATTCTCTCCACTCCTATCCTCTGCTCTCTTCTCCCCTTCTCTCCTCTTCTTTCCTCTCCTCTGCTCTCCTTTCTTCTCTCCTCTCTACTCCTCTCATCTGCTCTCTCCCCTTCTTTTCTATCCTCTCTTCCTAAAACCATTCATCACAGGGATTCCCACTGAAGGGGCGGTTTGGGAGTGGGCTTGCCCCGTGATCTGGTGAAGAGATCCTCTGTGATGTTGGGCTCAGAGCCAGAAAAATCTGTCATTTAGGGGACCATTTTTAAGTGGGCCTTAGAACTAAGATAGTCTGAGTTGTTGTTGAAATCTCCAAATACTTACTGCACAGAAATAGGGAGTGGGGAGGGAGGGAGACGAGAGAGAGAGAGAGAGAGAGAGAGAAAAAAAAAAGGGAGAGAGAGAGAAGAGAGCTGCAGGGGAGTTGTAATTGTGTAACCTAGATTAAGCAGCCAATGCTTTTTGTCAAAAATTGCTATACAAATAAAGTTTGATTTGATTTGACAAAATGTAATCATATATGAGTGAACCAATAATAACACCCCCCACCCCATTTGAAGACTGTATCACTTTAAAAATACTTAGGGGCGAATTCACTAAAGGATTGCGCAGCTTTTCCTGACGCAAAGCCTGTGCAAATAAGTCAAAAATTATGTTTGCTATTCACAAAGCCCTCGCAAAGGGTGAAATACGGTGTTAACTGCGTTGCGTTCGTCATTGCGTTGCTCTGCGCCGGTGTTATTAGCTCATATTTAAATTAGGTAATATGGGCGGAGAATGTTCCCCTTTCTATGCAAATGAACATTATTGCAAAACCCGCCCAATTCACAAACATCGGCGCAAATTGCCTCACGCAGTTAAAGTGAAATTAATACCGTTTTCAGAAACGTGGTGGTATTTAAGCGCAAGGGGTGTGTCGCGGCCAGCCTGTCCGCTGATCATGGCAGCAGTGATTGTTGCGAGGCGAAGGCATCGCAATGCCAGGCATGTTGTTCGTGAGAGAATATTTAGAAGAAGGTCACTTTTTGATTTAACACTAGAACCACCGCGGTAACTGTTTGGACACCAGAGCGCGCAGCTCTTCAGCCAACTGGAGGATGAAGTCGCGTCTGGGGAGGCTCAGTTGACTATGCGTCTCTCCACCCGTCCCCAGCGAGTCCAAGCTCCCCCAATGAATATAATAGCCTACATAGCACGAAACTGTGCGTATAATAGTCTATACGCGAAACTGCGCATTCCCTATAGCTGTTCATTGAACGGCTGGGGCCGATATAGGTATAAATAAATAAATAAAAACATAGCCTACACAATATTTGTTTTATTTGAATGGTCTTGAAAATATTTTGCTTTTGTATCATAGGTGACGGCAGGTATCATCTTCAGCCATGGATGATGACTCCCGTGCGTAATCCTTCCAACGTTGGAGAGGCGGCGTACAACTGGGCTCACATCAGGACGCGCGGTGTGATTGAGTGCACATTTGGAATCCTGAAAAGCCGTTTAGATGCCTAGATCGTACCGGTGGGGCAATGTTATACACTCCCCCAAAAGTATGCCAGATCATCGTGCTGCAACTTGCATAACATAAAATGACAATTTTTCCTTTGTTAGTCTTTTTAAATCATTCCACCTCCGTTTGCAGTCTTCCGCGTTTACACACACAAATGGCACTGACTGATTGGGAAATTAAACCCCAAATATGATTTTTTGCTGCAGTCGTGATATTTTTTGCGGAAAGCTGTGAGGCATGTTTTTGAACCTCGTCCGTGAGGCCTTCAAGTTCGCTGTCTGAAAATCGTATCTTTCTTTTTCTGTCTGCGATCGTCCAATGATATGCATACGAGTTGTATGCGCTGTATGCGCAGTATTTATAGTCATTTCCTATATCAGCAGCAAATTGCACTCAGCCGCAAACACCGAATGGGCGTGTTTGCGCTGGGATATTATTAGCGCAATGTCTTTAGTGAATAGGTTTTTAAAACGGAGCACATAGCGGGCGCAACTGACGCGCAATATTATGGTGCAATTAGCGGGCGCAATTTGCTTTAGTGAATTCGCCCCTTAGTCCTTAACAATGGTGCTGCTGCTGCTGCTAACACTGCCTGTGTCAACTTGTCAAAATCCATTATTTGTTCATGTAAAAAATTCAGCGGTGGTTCTTCTTACATAATTCTACCAATTGTTAAATGATGCCACTGCATTTTATCAGGGAGACATTTGAGGCCCATTGGAGGGATAGTCTGATTGTACTGTAAAAAAAAAATAAAAAATCAATCCAATACTGTAACCACCACGAATGATGAGGTGTGAATTGAAGGCCAGGCAAAGGAAGAGAAGAGGAGAGGGTCTCAGGAGCAAACAGGCCCCCGCTGTGGACCACGTAATATAGGAGAGATGGACAGACAGAGATACTTACATCAAAGACAGACTGGAGACAAACACCAATTCTTCAACCCATCGAAAGTCAGTCTCCACAGACATACTGTACTGTATGAAGAGAGAATGAAAGCAGAGTTGCAGAGGGAATACTATTCTCTCTCTCTCTCTCTCTCTCTGTCTCTTTCTGTCTTTGGCCCAATGATAAGTAATCAGTGAAGAGAATAGGAGAGTGGGAGAATAGGAGAGTGGTCCAACAACTGTGTCCTTCCTGAGATTACATTATTTTCCCCAAATTGCAACTATAGCCTCTCAATTCCCCAGTTGGCACATAGTAGGTCTGGGAGTCTGGGCCTGGTGCTGGGGGCTGCTCTAATAATTGACTGCATCACTTTGTCAAGTTTGCCTCCACCCTCTCTAGCCCAACTCTGGGTGCAATCTTGTATCCTCTAACTTACAAGCACATGAGACCATCTCTCGAGCCATACTCTATCTCTGATCTATTCAACATGATCTTACTTAGAGTCATCTGATGTTGTGTAATATAACGACAATAACTAATGATTGTACCCACAGTGTACCTAAACCTGATACTAACTTATGCGAATCCTAACATTTAGAACAAGCACCAGAAGAGTAAACACATCAAGCTCTGACTTAGAAAGTACAGTAGGCAGGACGGGCCCCTGAGTTGAATAGACAGCAAGATGTACTTGGCAATGGGAAAAATGAACCCCGGCAAGCACCCCTTAGTGGTGGGCTCTGGTACATGTGTCATGGATGGACGGACAGACAAACTAATTAATGAACAAACGAATGAACGAACAAACTAATGCATGCACAAACAAACTAACGTAAACAGGTCAATCCAAAGTCCCTTCCACTTGATTTCATGAAGTGTGGGGGACAGGTCAATTGGCTTCGTTTGCAGAGCTTGGTAATATTATATTTAACGCAACTACATTTCAATTTCTATTGTATTGATAGACAAAATAAAATGTATTTCTTTTCTTCAAATACCTGTTGCCTATTATCCGTAAGTGAATTTGCTTTTGTATGACCATATGGCTTAGTTCATGCCTGAGACACAAGCTAATGGTCACATTGATCATTTCTGCTGTCAGGGATGGATATACTGTAAGTTGATCTATGATACATGGTCACAGGAGGAGAATGCATGGGAATACAGCCATACGGCTGGGAGCAATAATGAGGCTAGCTGTTCCCGCAGAGACACACACAGACACAAAGCACTTTCAGCAGCCTTTATACTGATTGACTTCTCTCAGCAGTGGGCTGAATACGTCTGTGTCAACATTTTATGCGGTTTGCCAACAGCGGACCATTAATGTGCTTGTTTCTTTTTTTTTTTCTTCACCCACAGCATTAACATGCGATCACTGTGACTTATTATGGTCAGTGGCACATTAAGGCATGATCATTACCAACTGTTCAGCCCATTACCTGATGGGAAACCCCTAACACCAACAGGTTGAATGCCAATTTATTAGGATATCTTTTAGGACAGTGCCAAATCAAGGATCAGTTATCTCCCGTATGCTTGCCTGATGCTCCTGTGAGCATAACCTAAATACAAACATTCAGTAGTAGTGGTACTTAATGGTGGTTGAGGTGGTTTGCAACCAAGCTCTTGGCATGTACAGTACTGTAGAAATAACTCATACTTAACACTTACATATAATTTCCCAAATGATACACTATTTGGACAAAAGTATTAGGACCCCCTCAGGTCAACTATTTATGAATTACTTTACTTTCATACTAAAACATTCATAATAAAAGCACAATAATGATGAAAGTGACACAAAACGCCTATTGAGACAGCTATTTCTTAATGAAAATGGCCTTGGGGGGTCTAGAAATCCTGTGTTTATTAGTTTTTTTTTCCTCTTGTGGAGTTCTGAGGAAGAGTCATTGTAGTTCCAATGTGTGGAGGAGTGGGAGTAGATATTGTGTATTTTTGAAGCAACAGACAGAAATAAAGTGTGTAGTTTATCATATTGTGCACTAAAGCATTTATTGTTGCTGTTTTACCACATTACCATAGAGTTTACTGATCTGATATTTAAATCATCATGTGATGCTAATTTCTGTGCTCTGCCTCGTCCCAAATGAATATCTCATTTGAAATGTAAGCCATGAACTAGCAGGAATAAAGTCTAACTGTGAGTGAATTGCACTTTGGGACAACAACAAAATGCATCTTTGAGCACAACCAGCAAACTGGAAATCTAACAGTAGACTAGAAACCAAATTTATGAAGGTAGATTTGGGTCAAAAGGTCGAGAGGTTGTAGATTTGATTTGAGAACTTGTACAATAAAGATGTGCACTTGTATCTTGATATATACTGTACAACTGCAGACTCGATGTGAGAACTTGTACAATAAAGATGTGCACTTGTATCTTGATATTTGCACCTGCAGACTTGATTTGAGAACATGTACAATTAATATGTGCACTTGTATCTTGATATTTTCAACCGCAGACTCGATTTGAGAACTTGTAAAATAAAAATCAAAGTTGTATGTTGAGAATTGTATCCGCAGAATATGTCCACAAACCTGTGACTTTTGCACCTGCAATATGTTTGCAGTACAACCACAAATCGGCGTTCACAACCTCTCAAATCTGACAATACAAGTTCGAATCCTCGCGCCTCCAGTTTTGTCCCATATTCCTCGATAAATTTGGGTCAAATTCACTTGTCGATTTGAGAACGAAGATAAAGATGTGCACTTGTATCTTGATATTTGCACTCGCAGACTCGATTTGAGAACTTGTACAATAAATATGTGACAGCGGCTGGTGATTTGGTCCGCAACTCGGCAAACCCCGAAATGCGCTAGAGGGCAAAATAAATCAAAAAACGTTTTTTTTCATTTTTTTGTGTATTACCAAAGTTGAAGTTGTGAAGAACCCACTTACTATAACATACAACAGTTTTAGGTTCACGAAATACGTATATTTAGTCTGCAAACTAAGCTCGTTTTTAGCTGATTTCGAGCCGGGCTTGGGGGCGGGCAGATCGATTAGCATGATTTGGTTTCATTGGCTATTGCTTCCGGGTTCTCCGCCCCCCACCCTTCCCAAACACGCCGGCTTTGTTTACATTCAGTCCCAAGTTCAACCATGGATGCTACAGCTTTTGCTAAAGAGAAGACGGGGAAGGCATCCAGGGCATGGAAAGAGTTTTAAGAGCAGCTAAAACTCCAGCAGAGCAGGACTCGTTCGTATACGGAGTTTATTCTTGATGACCTGTGATACAGAGATGACTGTATCAACTTGTTGCTACCATGTTGCTACCAAGCGAAACGTCGAACGACGTACCAGATTCACACCACCGCCAAGCATTCTGCTTTGCTTTGGGGTAAGCTGATCTTTATACTATCTGTGCTGTTTACATTACATTAACGTTAGTCGTTTAGCAGAAGCTCCTTTCTAAACAAGTGACTAAGTCTAGCTAGCTTAACAAAGGCACTAGCACTAACTAACAAAGGCTAGCTAGCTAACGTTAGCTAACATGCTAGTTAGCTGAGCTAGCCCTTTGTTCCTAAACTAGCCAGCTAGTCTATTTAATCAACACATTCTGGTACTATTTTATCTATATGGAGTACCAGTACTGTGGGCAATAGTTTAATGTACTTTCTTCCTTCTATTCTATTGCAGTTTTGATGCTGAGAGACCTGGCATGGTTGTGGCCAGAGAACACCGTGATGCACCGGCAGTTGAGTTTCAGCTGCTGCGCAAGCCTGATGTCCTGCCCCCCAGAGAAGGTCTTCCTGTGCAAGCCCCACCCGGACTGGACATTGCCAGACAGACGTATCTCTTTGACAAGATCAGAGAGTTCTGTTCTGATGAGGGACGAGACGTCACATGTCCCCCGCCAAACTCCACAGCAGCTCAGAACAAGACTGTCCGCTTGTATATTCACTGCAGATCATCAGGACGGACAGCACTGCAGGAGAAAGGCCACAGCCTTTCCTGTTTTCCTGTTTGTATACTGAAGCGTTGCTTGTTCTCTTGCACAGACTTGCCCACACTTGCACAGACTGCATTGTTAGAATATTGAATACTGAGCCGAGTACTGTTGTTATTACCTTGAGTATTGAGCTGGGGACTGTTATTACTTTGTTGTACACTTGATCACAATGAACACTATGCACCTTGTCTATAAAACAGACAACTGACTGTACACTTTAACACTTAGACTGTTGCCTTTTTTTGTACACTTAACTACTTATGCTTGTACTTTATATCATGTATGTGACAATAAAGAACGTTAAATTTGAACTTCATCTTATATTGTTCTTAACTGCATTCACAACACAAGATTAATAGTGACTCAAAGAGTGTGGGGTCATCAGTGAGAGAGCACCTCACTTGGCAGCCACTCTCAGGTAATACCCCAAGTTGACAGCCACTCTGACAGATAATGACAGATCATCCAGTGGGGGAGTGGCTGGGGGTGCGGTTACCAGGCTATTGTTCACGCCCATTACCTGGCAGTCAGAGGTGTGAAAATGTTGGAGAACTTTGGAGGGAGATTTCTCAGCTAAGTTGATTTGGCAGTACTAGCATTCAAATAAGCATATCTTCTTCAAATATGTTCAGATTTCAATGTATGAGACCTCATTTGAAAGCTTACAATCTGCACTTTCATAATCTGTAAAAAACTGAAAAATGAAAATGCCTAGTTGAGGACCAAATTACCAGCGGCGGTCACATATGTGCACTTGTATCTTGACATTTGCACACGCAGACTCGACGTGAGAACTCGTACAATAAGAATCTGAAGTTGTATATTGAGAATTGCATCCACAGAATATGTCCACAAACCTGTGACTTTTGTACTTGCAATCCGTTTGCAGTACAAGCACAAATCGGTGCTCACAACCTCTCAAATCTGACAATACAAGTTCGAATCCTTGCGCCTCCAGTTTTGTCCCATATATTCCTGATAAATTTGGGTCAAAACTCACTTGTAACTTGTAAACCGAGAGGCGTAACTTAAGTAAGTAAGTTAAACTTTATTTGTATAGCACTCGGATGCACGGAGCAGCATGGATGCACAGAGTGCTGCACAGGGATTAAAAAGGCAGATTAAAAACAATATTTTAATCTGCCTATAAAAGCACTTTAATAATGCTCCCTATGCAACATGGGTGTACGTTTGTTTACAGAGTGATAACTATCATTAAGCTACTAGAAAGGCAGGGCTATCACACCAAAACATAAACTAGAGGCATAGAGGAAGACAAAAATACTTGAATTGTTTGGTCCACTTGGGGGATAGGTGCCTACCATGTTGTGAAAAAATGTGTCCCTGATCTTAAGGAGCTGGTAACTTCATGAGCTGATAAATGTGATTTAGCTACCAACACTGCAATGCTATCATATATTTTCCAACTCTAGAGATGTATACCTTGCTAAAAATCACTATGAGACTTAGTCCCCCCAGATGGTACCGGTGGGCCAAATTTGGGGCCCTGGCTCACAGACTAATAGACTACATAGTCTCCTGAAGTAGCTTATGATAACATAGCACACATCACCTGAATTTGTTCTGGGGGAAAAAAAAGATACCTAACACTTTCAGTTCAAAATAGGATTTTAGGACTTATCACTATGTAGCCTAATAACAACTAGGCGAGGATACCTAAAATAGGCCTAGCCTTGATTCACTATAGTGCTTACTCAAATTAATTTGAAATGATATGTTTATGACTGGGTTTAAGAATGGAACTATTTTTCTCCCACATGCAGGAGGTATCTTGCCTCCTGCCAGTCTGCCAGGCTGTTGTTGTAAATAAGAAGTTCTTCTCAACTACTTGCCTGGATAAATAAAGGTTGATTGATTGATCGATTGCTGATGAGCTAGCTAGCTAGCTAATTGTCATTGATGTCATATCAAATATTGGACGTTTTTATCTACAGTAGAGCTAGTGACCTCTAAGTAGTTTGCACAAAACAGCTGATCAGACGTAATGTTACGATGCATAGCCAGGCTCTTGGTTAGTCTAATGTGACACCAATAATAGCGAAAATAATGAACATATGTTTTGAGTATATCTGATGTGGTGATAGGATAACATTCATATACAGAGAGAGAACGAGTAGTTGTTTTGTTGTATATTGTACAATATATTGGTTTAGTGGGTGATGATCGGTTATAAATTATGCTCAGGGTTGGGGAGTAACGGATTACATGTAACGCTGTTACATAATCAGATTACAAAAAAACAGTAACTGTAATCCGTTACAGTACAATTTAAAATATGTAATCTAGATTACAGTTACATTTGCTTATTAACGGGGATTACAGGCATGATTACAATCACCCCTCGCCTCCTCATCAGTTTTACAAAATAGCTTTAAAAAAGAAAACAAAGAAGTAGTAGGCTGAAACCAATTGCACGCAGCGCGCCAACAAGATTCCCACTGATGTGCTTGTTGGACCACAGCTGCTAGACAGACAGCGAGCAGCACGGGCATCATGGCAGAAATACCGTAATGTGCATTAAAATCCTGGAAATACAAGCATTCTTTTTATTTACCTGTCACAGAACAACAACAATATTACAGCACTGTGTAAACTATGCCTCCCAGCCAACAAAACCCTCTTGACGGCCAAGGACTCAACGTCCAACCTGAAAGAGCATTTGCAGGTAAGTTAACGTTAGCTAATGTCAAACGTTAGGGTAGCTAACGTTAACCTTACTTCCACTGACAGCTAAATTAGCTAGCAGTAGGCTTCTACGGTATAGCACTAATGTTCAACCAGAAAACCAGACCTAAGCGCCCATTCAGATTATTTTCACTCAATAGTGCCTGTCGGCGTTATTCAAGAGCTATAACTAACTGCCTGGGAAAACTGGTCAGTGGGTGCTTTATCCATAATATATAAGGCTGTGTGTCCACTGGCCAGCTGTATAGCTGAATAGCGCCAATCACAGCTGCTTCGAATGCATTAGAGCTGGAGTTTAGAGCTGCCTCCGAAATTTACACCTAACATTAGCTACGTTACCAACGAGTGTCGTGTTTTGCAGACTGCAATTAACTAGCCAAGGCAAGATGACACGCACCCTAACCTCTTGGCATTAACTCTTGCTCTAACTGGGCGGGCGCTGGGCAACTGCTGTTTAGCTATGTTGTCAGCTCTATAACACAGAAAAATAATAAATAATGTAGGATTTCTGGTGAAATACACAGTACATTTTATTTAAAGTAATCCAAAAGTAACTGAAAGTAATCCCTTACTTTACTTTTAAATTGTGGTAATCGGATTACGTTACTGACTACAATTTTTCACAAGTAACTTGTAACTGTAAGGGATTGCTTTTTAAAAGTAACCTTCCCAACCCTGATTATGCTAGCTAACGTAGCGAGCTTACTCCAGCCAGCCAGCTAGCGTCAAAATCACTAGAACAACAGAATGAATGAACGCGTCACGCTGCTACGTTTCAGCGGCCAATCAGGTAGCGCTTGGTTCATGAATATTAATGAGCTACCTCCAACTCGCTCTCGCCTCTCTGTTTACAAGTTACGCCTCTCGGTTTACAAGTTACAAGTGAGTTTTGACCCAAATTTATCAGGAATAAATGGGACAAAACTGGAGGCACGAGGATTCAAACTTGTATTGTCTGATTTGAGAGGTTGGGAGCGCCGATTTGTGGTTGTACAGCAAACGGATTGCAAGTGCAAAAGTCACAGGTTTGTGGACATATTCTGCGGATGCAATTCTCAATATACAACTTCAGATTCTTATTTTACAAGTTCTCAAATCGAGTCTGCGGTTGAAAATATCAAAATACAGGTGCACATATTTATTGTACATATTCTCAAATCGAGTCTGCAGGTGCAAATATCAAGCAATATCAAGTGCAGTGTTTTGACCCAAATCTACCTTCATACAAATTTTCCATTCTAATAGCATGTAGCGTGTTCTAGGGTTAGAGCTATGACTATGAATGGTATAATTTATGATTATACCGCGGTTATCACAAATATGAAGGCAAATGGATTTAAGGCATTAAATCAACTTGTATGGGGCACCACCCTGTTTTGTACAGGGAAACACGATAACCTTTATCAATAGTCTAATTTATTCATCAATCTCAGTCTGCAGGAGGAGTTCTTGACTCAATCAAGTGACCGAAGATAATGTGATGACGCTCGGACGTGGTCAAAAGTTAATAATATTTATTAAAATTATACTAATCAATTATCAAAATAATATTATAACACAATTCAATAATAGATGGAAAAACACGTGGCAATATGAAAACACAGCAGAAATGAAAAGAATAATGTCATAGATTATCACAGCCTATCCTAAATCTTCTAGGCTTAAACAACACTTTGGCATCACCCCACATCAAAGAGAACGCATGGATGTCAACCTTACAGTGATGTGGGAAGCGCATTGTCCGGGCGGTGCTGTCTGGCTCCAAGCATGGAGGAGGCATGTGACTGATGGTCACTCGGTTTGATGAATGGGGCAGCGCGCCTGCGCTCCCGCTGGAACAGTGATAGTAGCGTTGCTGCGCGCAGTTGATGTTCGCGGAGTTCATAGTTCAGTTTCAGAGTTCACAAGTTGCAAATATCTCATTCAAAACCTCTGCTCTCGCCAGAGGTGGATCTTTGAAGAGTTGATGGAAATTCATAAGCCCTGTGTCGACTACAGAGTTCTTAGATAGCGGTTCAGCATTCCACAGATACAGGCTGATCTTATCAACCAGGCACACACTTGAAGTTACTGGAGAGTTGAGAGAGAGTGCACGAGGGGCGAGGTGTGTCCTGTGGGCATAGCCAGGCACACGATTGGTCACTGGATCACCCAGAGGGCCCCGCTCCCATCGTAAAAGATGCTGATTCAGATTCTGTACTCACTCTGGAATCATCAAATATCTCGGTTATGGTTTCAACATGATATGACAATTCCACAACATGCCTAATCAACTGATTGAGGATTTTAGCCAAGATGGATACCAAACTTGACTATGGTAGACTTAGCAGCATAGAATCAGTTATTTATAACACACAGTACAGTTGCATTACAAATACAGTGCATCACACAATAACTTGGTTCACCGGGCTTATTCATGTGGCGTTTGCATCCCATGGTGGAGATGGAGCATTTTCACTTTATTAATGAAGGCAAAGACAAGGCAAAGAAGGGAATTTCCTTTGTCTCACTGTGTGAATGTCTGTGGAGGTGGAATGTGTATTGTGGCCTGTTGCAGGGGGATGGGGAGTCAACAGGGTGTGAGAGGGTCTCTTTATCAAGATCCCGCATTCCAACCTGAGGCAGAGTGTCCCACAATATAACAACTGTTTGGTGGTCAGTTGCACGGCGTCATGTCCTACACTCCTACAAGCGTATGCCTACTGCTCAACTGCTACTTGAAAATGTTTTTTTTATTTCTAATTTACTAACAATACTTGCATTTAACGTAGGAAGAGCCAATGTACTACTACTTGTGAGTTCTGGAAAGTAGTAGTACATTGGCTCTTCCTACGTTAAATGCAATTATTGTTAGTCGCTTTGGATAAAAGCGTCTGCTAAATGACTGTAATGTAATGTAATGTAATTTAGGTCATTCATAAATCTGAGTGCCAGTGAAGATTACCTTGCAGTGTGCACTTTTGAAGACCTGGGGGGTCTTAAATACAAGATTTGTGTTACAACATCATTGATGCATAGCGATGTGTGCAGTAGTAGTACTATTTGATTGTGTGCACATCTTCATTCACTTTCTCCTCCCATGCAGAAACAAAGACAAATAAATCGAGTACCTTTCTAGGAATATAGACCACGTTGTATGTGTTTTTTTTTGTTTTGTTTTTTTAAATCAATGACTCACACCAGGCTACTGCCTGATCTCTCTACATAGCAGTTGTTACAGTAGCCTATAGGAGGCCTCTTAATACAACAGGTTTTCTAAGGTATGTTTCCCCCTGTTGTCATCATATTGGTCTCACAGCTACAGTATGTGTGTAAGGGTTTCCCAGGGGACTCTGAATGGCAGAACGGTGTCTCAGAATCAATGTGACTACGGCCCTGTTTCCTATAGAGTTCAAACTCATTGACTTACCAACTAAACACCTGGGCTTAGGCTTTAACTCCCCCCCCCCCCCCAAAGCCGAGGCAGTTTAAATCCTCCGAAAGTGAGCATATCCCTTTGTCATAAGTAATGATTATGTTATTAAGTAACACAGGCCTCAGCACAAACCACACAGATAGTGCTTTGCTGTTTATTTTCAAGTACTCAGCTCTTGGCATAACCTTGGAACTCGAGCAATTAGTTTTGTCTTCTACCCCACCTCCACCCCTGTACACTATATCAAGTGTCCACCCTATGGATTCAGTCAAGGGTCTCCACCTCATGTGGGGAAAATTTCTATGAAAGGTATACAAACAAATTGCCATTACTGCAGACTAATGCTGTGTATCAGAGTGCACCCTGATTGATTGTAGACTATAGTGCAAAGTGCTCATCTGTCTATCTATCTATCTATCTATCTATCTATCTATCTATCTATCTATCTATCTATCTATCTATCTATCTATCTATCTATCTATCTATCTATCTATCTATCTATCTATCTATCGTTCATCCTGAGAAGTAACCGTTCGCGCCGCATGTTGAGCGGAGAGCAGCAAAACGCAGTTTTAGAGGTCCGTTTGGACCTCTCCAGACTATCTCCTTGTTCCGTGTAGCACAATAGCCGCCAGGAGGCGTCGTTGAGCAGCAAACTCAATTCGACTGGCAGTAACTGTGTGACTATTTAACTGGTTGGCTATAGTATTTGTATTATATTGTTTACTGTATATTGTACATTGTATTGTATATTGTGTAGCTGACATAGTCAATAAGCAAGACGAAGGCAACATATTATTGAAGCTGCTACTGGGACTTAGGAGATTTTGCCCCTCGACAAGAACCAGAGTCACTGTAGCAAAACACTTCCTCTTTTTTGCTGTCAATTTTAAGGAAGCGTAGCAGAGATGGTTTGTAGATGCGATCGATTGAAATGTAGCTAAATGTATTGTACTGTAATGTTACCCATAGTGAAACTGTAGGGAATGATTTAACAGTTTTCGGACACTGGAACGCTGCAGATGCGCCCAAAATCATGTAACAACCCGATCACTGATGGGAGCAGGTTGAAATATCAGGTAGTATTCAGGTTCCATGTTTAGTTGAATGATAAATCCCATATAAATGGTTGGAATTCTAATGATCTGCAAGTGTGGTTTTGTCAACCTTAGTGCTGTGAAGCAGGCTGTGAAGCTGAACAATAAGACTGATAGCCAGTTAGCTCACGACAGCAGCTTCCATAAAATCTGTTTCTCACGCAGGAATGGAGACGAACTCAAACTCGCAGCAAAACAGATAGCAATTATCGTAATGTTGTGTTTGGCTGAGATATGAATGGGATATCGGGAATTGGACGCAAAACTAGCAATAGCCAATCGCCTACAGCTGTGTCAAACTCAGCTGCTTAAATGAGTAGTAAAGGGAAAAATCATGTTTAGGCCTGTTTTAAGGTTACTTATGATCATATACAATGGTTCAGATCAAAACGTTGACAAAACTAGCACTTTTGAGAAAGTTGATAATTGCTCTACCACCGTTTAGGTCATATGATGGATGTGGGTGGGCACCTTGAAAAATCATTCAAAAACATGTTAAACTCTCGATTTCAAAGACAAGAAGCTCACCGAGGGGGTAATTGGTGTCCGTTGGTGTTCTGACATCAAATTTGCCGCAAAGTATGAATCCTGTAGGGTTTTATTGATCATTTTATGAAATCCATTGACTTGTATTGACGCGACCGTTGTACGTGTGTAGATAAATCCGCAGAGGGGATTCAGGAAGCATAACTACTTACGGTAGCTATTGTTATTGTTTATGTTGCCAGGCTACCTAATTTACAGACGTTTACACATGTATGTGCTGCGACTAAATAGTTCTATGCTAAATATTTTAAAAAGCCTTTCCAGATGAACTAGAATCTTACTTTATGGCGAATTATATGTCAGAACGCCAACTACACCTTGGTCTCGCCTTTGTCTTTGAATTTGAGAGTTTTTGAATGATTTTTCACAGTGCCCACCCACATCCATTGTATGACCAAAACGGTGGTAGAGCAATTATCAGACTTTCTCAAAAGTGCTAGTTTTGTCAACGTTTTGATCTGAACCATTGTATATGATCATAAGTAACCTTACGACAGGGCTAAACATGATGTTTCCCTTTACTACTCCTTTAAACAGGTGAAGCACATGTCACAGGGTGAAATTCTAGCTAATTGGTCAGTGATTGGGCTCAGCTGTGGTCCATATTAGTAATTAGGAGGGGCGGGGAGGGTAGGCAGATCCCCTATAAAAAGCCTAGTATATTCAGTCTGGGGGTTCGTTTTGGTGGGGTGTCGAGTGGACACCAGTTGAATTAGTAGGCTAGGCTTTCAGTGCCCGGTGAGAGCAGGAAAGTTTTCCTTTTTGTGTTTGTTATGTGTCACGTCTGCGGCTGATCGCCGGGTATAGCTTACGCCGGAGCCAGCACCGGCGACCTGGACGAGGAGACAGAACGAGGGGAAGCCCAACACCGCAGCGGAGGGGTTTTGGATTCGTTCACCCCTCCCTGGGACGTGAGTACCCCTCTGATGGCTTATGGCCTACCTTGACGATCCTAAAGGGCTGAGCACTATCATTTCTGGTTGGCCCATTGTTGAGCCGCGTCTATTTATGTACTCCTTCGCATTGCTGCCGGACGGAGAGTGAGGGCTGCGCTGCGGGGTCGGATCCACCGCGCACCGTGGTCCATCCAGTGGAGCGAGGGGAGGTCAGGCATTACAGTGGAGGGTGTGGATCCGTGTGGAGCAGTGCCATCCGGAGGAGGTGACCACACGCCGACCAGGGATCGGTCTTCAAGAACGGACAGACATTGGTTGGGCTGTACTGTCCGCCTCGTCTCCGGAGAATCCACCTCTCCCTGGTTGCCGGTGTGGACTGGGTGACGTTACTGGGCCACGCCTTCTTTTTGTGCTTTTTTGCTGCAGTGGACAGATATTTTTTTTATTTTTGTGGGGAGTCGAAGGTCGATCCCCACACCTAAGACATTTATGTTGTGTGTCCTGTATGTCAGTCCCCCCGTCCTCCCCATATATAATTGTTAGTGGGTTTTTGCTAGCTTGTGGGAGGGGAATTATTGGTAGTTGGGATAGGAGGTGGAGTGAGTCCCTCTTGTGTAGTGGTTGTTTGCCATCTTCCCCATGTGTGCAGTGCCAGACCTTTTTGGGGTCTAGTGTGTGTGTGCGCTAATTCACAGAGTGTAGTGTGTGTGCAAATTCACTTGGAGTGTAGTGTGTCCACAGATTGCAGTGCCTGGTCCAGGGTGTCTGGGTAGCTCATCCCACCTCTATCCTAGGCCTAAAGAAAACCCTCACCTCACTGGCTAACAAAGATCTGGCCTGCTGATCCTATGTTTGGGGGGGGGGGAACATAATCCTAAGAATATAATAAAGATTTATATATTTTAATCTTTCTCCTGGTCTTCTGTGTGGGGCAAGTGCTGAGAGATCCATTTGTTGCCTGTGTCGGGTGGAGTTAAGTGTCTCAGGTTAACCTGTGACATCCTTAAGTGGCGTTGCCGGCAGGATCGACTCTTGCACATTGCTCACACACAGGGGTACCATGGACAACCCAGGACATAGCGGGGGGGGCGATACGCCTGGATTAGTAGGACAAAGTACAGTACCCCAACCTGGGACATCAGGGCAAAGTATAGCACCCCAGTACATGCCATTAGCGATGCCCTGGTTTATGTGTTCTCCCTGGGTCCCAAAATTTAATGGCGAGGCTAGTGGGATGGGCTTTGGGGAATGGCGGGCACAGATGGAGGCCATAGTGAGAGCTCAAGGACTGGCAGAACAACAACAGACTGATCTAATCATGGGGGCACTAGACGGACGTGCAAAGAGGGAGGCCATGTTGTTCAGCCCAGAAGAAAAACAGCCACTTCCTGCTCTGTGGGCCGCATTGCAGAGCCGGTTTGGCAGCCTCACGCCTGTAGCCACTCTCCGGTCCCGTTTCTTTGATTGCAGACAAAATGGTGATGAGTCCATCCAGGAGTATCTCCTGCATACAAGGGAGTTATTCAGTCGGTGGTTTAAGTCTGAGCCGGACGGATCAGCCAAAGATAACTCCACACTCTGCCACCAGTTCATCAAGGGGCTAAGAGAGGGCCCCCTGAAGCAGGAGGTTCAGAGGCTCATGCGACGGCAACCAGATATGACATTCACACAGATTAGTGCAGAGGCTGAAGTACTGGCAAGAGAAATGGGAAGTAAAGACTGTCAGGTTTGTCGTACTGTTGTCCCCCCCCAATTAGGTACCGCAGCCACAGTGACCGTAGCAGATCTGGAGGAGTGGAAGAAAACTATACAGGCTGACCTACGCCAGGAGATGAAAGAACAGCTGAGTAGCCTGGCCGAGACCTTGGTGAAGGAGGTTCAGCAGCGATCTGCTCCAGCTGCCGCCCCTTCCCAGTATAGAGGTGAGCCAAGGGGAAATGTTATGGATGGACAGTATATTCCTTTTCCCAGCCAAAGGAGGACCCAGTTTCGGTGGGACAAACAGGGCAGGCCTATCTGCTTGGAGTGTGGGAACCCTGGCCATGTTCAACGAAATTGTCCCAACCTAAGGACTGACTCGGCTCCGTTAAACCGGAACCCCCGGCCACTGTAGGGCAAGCAGTCGGGGAGATGGGGAATGGAGGAGAGGAGAGCCCTGAGAAATCCACCTTTGTCGGGAACTGCCCCCAAGTGGAAGTGGAGGTGAGTGGAGTTAAAATACCTTGCATGTTAGACACTGGGTCCCAAGTAACAATGTGCAGCTTGAGTTTCTTCCAGAAGTGGCTGGGTCATCTCTCTATCCATGATTCATCGCAGCTCCACTGGCTCACCTTGAAGGCAGCAAACGGCCTCAAAATTCCCTATGTTGGCTATGCTATAGTGGACTTCGTTGTAGGGGGGATAACAGTCCCAGCCAAGGGAATAGTGATCGTCGAGGACAGTTGCATGGCGGCCGGCGAAGCCCTCCTTGGTATGAACCTCATAGGCCACTGCTGGAGAGAGCTGTTTGATAGCCCCTCGCTAGGGGTGAATAGTTTCACTGCCACCATGGGGTCAGGCGCGAAGAAGGCATGGAAGGAGGCTTTTGCTTTCTGCCGCCGGGTTGTGCCAACCACCGTGACTGGGGAGAGTCCTGGTACTGCACGTCTCTTCAAGGGGGACCCTAACTGTGTCCCAGCCTGCTGTGAGAAGCTTCTGTGGGGGCGGGTGGTTGGAAGAAGCCCATTGAAGGACTACTATGCCTTAGTTGAAGACTCTGGGGCTGGGCCAGGATGGCAGGTGGCTCGTGCAGTTGTGAGGGTGCAAGGAGGACGGTTGCCCTTAAGATTATTAAATTTGAACCCCTACCCCATTGAGCTGCCAAGGAGGCGACCACTGGCCCACGTCACCCCCTTAGACCCTATTCAGATCCATGGGGAGCAGGACCTGGTGCTGCAACCTCAAGGGCCGGGGGAAGTTGAGGTCTCTGTCCGGTCCATTCAAGCTCAGCCGGGCAAGGATTGCAACCGCAGTTCGCAGCCGGTGGAAGGCCTGGATCCAACCCAACAGCAAAGATTCGACGCCCTCCTCTCCCGCTGGTCCGCCGTCTTCTCTGCAGATGAAGAGGATTTTGGCCGAACGGATGCTGTCCTCCACAACATTCCTACTGGGACGGCTCCCCCCAGCCGGGAACGTCATCGGCCCGTCCCACCAAGCTTGTATCCAGAGTTACGACAACTGTTGGGGGAGATGCTGCAGTCTGGGGTTGTCACTGAGAGCTCCAGTCCTTGGGCTGCACCTGTAGTCCTGGTAAAGAAGAAGGACGGGAGCTGGAGATTCTGTGTTGACTACCGTCGCCTCAACGCAGTAACTCATAAGGATGCCTACCCTCTCCCTCGCATCGAAGAGTCGCTGACATGTTTGAAGGAGGCTACTTGGTACACGACTCTTGACTTGGCTAGTGGCTACTGGCAGGTGGAGGTAGACCCACTGGACAGGGAAAAGACAGCGTTCACCACCCCTTTGGGGCTCTTTGAGTTTACCCGTATGCCATTTGGTCTCTGCAATGCCCCAGCCACCTTTCAGAGGTTGATGCAGAAGTGCTTGGGAGACAAGGTAAATGACTTCCTTCTGATTTACTTGGATGACATTATTACCTACTCACCTGATTTTGACACCCATTTGCAGCATTTAGAACAGGTATTCCAACGGCTCGCTCGCCACGGGCTGAAGCTCCAACCACAGAAGTGCAAGTTCCTGCAGAGAGAGGTAGTCTACCTTGGGCATGTAGTGAGTGGAGCGGGGATATCCACAGACCCCCAAAAGACTGCTGCGGTCCGCGATTGGCCACGGCCTGAAACGGTGTCCCAGGTACGCTCCTTTCTCGGATTTGCTGGCTATTATAGACGTTTTGTCCCCTCTTTCTCCAAGGTGGCCGGACCCTTACATAGCTTGATAGCGGGCGTGGCGGCCCTGGGGAAGAAGAGCCGCCCTGTGAATTGGACCCCAGAGTGCCAACAGGCCTTTGACCAGTTGAAGTCTGCCCTGCTTAGCGCACCTGTCCTGGCCTACGCTGATTTCACCAAGCCCTTCGTCCTATACACCGATGCCAGCCTCGATGGTTTGGGGGCGGTCTTGTCCCAGGTCCAGGGTGGTAAGGAAAGGGTTATTGCCTATGCTAGCAGGAGCCTGTCCCCAACCGAGAGGAATGACCAGAACTATAGTTCTTTTAAACTTGAACTGTTAGCCTTGAAATGGGCGGTAACTGAGAAGTTTAAAGATTACTTGTGGGGGGCAGAATTCACTGTGTATACTGACAATAATCCATTGGTCCACCTGGACACTGCTAAACTGGGGGCTGTTGAACAACGCTGGGAGGCACAGCTGGCAAATTTCCAGTTCCAAGTAAAGTACCGCCCCGGCCGTTCTAATTGCAATGCCGATCTTCTCTCCAGGCTGCCCAAAACCGAGGGACAAGTATGCTCAAGCCAGGAGGCACCCGGAGGGGATCCACCGCCAAATGGAACAGACCAAGGAGGGCCTAACTGGCAGCGAGTCCAACAGGAGGACTCCTCACTCTGTTTACTAGCTGAAAGGCTTGGCCAGGGTAGACCACCGACTGGGACTAGCAGGAAGGAGGCCAGCCCTGAAGAGCGGCGGTGGTGGCGAGAGTGGGGGCGACTGAGTGTGCAGGAAGGGGTCCTCGGCCGGAGCGTGTGGGATACTGTGGGGGACACTTGGAGGTGGCAGATCCTAGTGCCCAGAGCTGCCACCAAGGGCTTGTTTGAAAGGTACCATGGTGAGCTTGGACACTTAAGTGCATGTCGGATAGAAGCAGCCTTAAGGCGGGGATTCTACTGGCCTAAGCTAGGAGAGGATGTCAGACGATGGATTGCAGAGTGCCCCCGGTGTGTACAAAGTAAACCTGGACCAGAGGTGAGGGCGCCTCTGGTGCCAATAACCACAAGTTATCCCATGGAAACACTGGCCATTGATTATCTTTCTCTGGGGCGGCCTGATGACACTTACCCCTACTTACTTGTTATGACAGATCTTTTCTCTAGGTATGGGTGGGCTGTACCCACTAGAGACCAGACCGCAGCCACAACCGTGAAGGCCCTATGGTCGGCAGTTGTCCAACACTGGGGCTGTCCTGAGCGGATATTGACGGATAGGGGGGCGGCCTTTGAATCTGAACTTTTGGCCCAGTTCTGTAGGCTCTATGGGTGTACCAAGGCACGCACCACACCCTATCATGCCCAAACTAACGGGGGTTGTGAAAGATTTAACCAGACCATTCTGTCCCTCCTTAGTTCACTTGGGGAAGACAAACAGAGGAATTGGCCTGATCATCTGCCCTGGCTCCTCCAGGCATACAACAACACCGAACACAGTACCACCCATCTAACCCCCTTCTTTGTAATGTGTGGCAGGCATGCCAGGCTTCCCGTGGATGTGATTTCAGGTGTGGAGTTTTCGAGGCCTCGGATGGACCTGGATGGATGGGTGAAGTATCACAACAACCAGCTCCAACGTGCCTACAGTCAAGTGGAAGCCAGAGCCCGACACCAGCAGGAGCGGGACAAACGGCGATACGACCGACATGCTAAAGACCTCCCTCTGGTGCCTGGCGAGCGAGTACTACTGAGGAACTTCAGACGACGCAACCAAGGTAAAATGGCCCCTCGATGGAATCCTCAGCCTTTTGTTGTCCTTGGACACCTCCACCCTGGGATGCCAGTCCTGCGAATCCGGCCAGAGGGAGGGGGACGAGAACGGACTATACATCGAAATAATGTGCGGCCTTGCCCTTATGTGCCTGTTCTGACCCCAGAGACAGAGACTGACTCAGTAGGTCTACGTCAGCCAGATGGCCCCCAGGCCTACCAGTTGCAAAATGCTGACTGGTGCAACTATACCTGGTACCCAGTACGAGGCCAGGTGGCTCCCCTTGCACCTAGGCCCCCTGATGACCCCCTGGAGGCTCCACTTGCACCTAGACACCCCCCGGACATAGAGTTAGATAGGGGTGGAGAGGGGGATGGGTTGGTCCGCAGATCACAAAGGGGAAATCGGAGACCACCCATCAGGTATCAGTGTTAGTCGGGACGACTACTGAGAAAGCGGGGGGGAGTGTCACAGGGTGAAATTCTAGCTAATTGGTCAGTGATTGGGCTCAGCTGTGGTCCATATTAGTAATTAGGAGGGGCGGGGAGGGTAGGCAGATCCCCTATAAAAAGCCTAGTATATTCAGTCTGGGGGTTCGTTTTGGTGGGGTGTCGAGTGGACACCAGTTGAATTAGTAGGCTAGGCTTTCAGTGCCCGGTGAGAGCAGGAAAGTTTTCCTTTTTGTGTTTGTTATGTGTCACGTCTGCGGCTGATCGCCGGGTATAGCTTACGCCGGAGCCAGCACCGGCGACCTGGACGAGGAGACAGAACGAGGGGAAGCCCAACACCGCAGCGGAGGGGTTTTGGATTCGTTCACCCCTCCCTGGGACGTGAGTACCCCTCTGATGGCTTATGGCCTACCTTGACGATCCTAAAGGGCTGAGCACTATCATTTCTGGTTGGCCCATTGTTGAGCCGCGTCTATTTATGTACTCCTTCGCATTGCTGCCGGACGGAGAGTGAGGGCTGCGCTGCGGGGTCGGATCCACCGCGCACCGTGGTCCATCCAGTGGAGCGAGGGGAGGTCAGGCATTACAGTGGAGGGTGTGGATCCGTGTGGAGCAGTGCCATCCGGAGGAGGTGACCACACGCCGACCAGGGATCGGTCTTCAAGAACGGACAGACATTGGTTGGGCTGTACTGTCCGCCTCGTCTCCGGAGAATCCACCTCTCCCTGGTTGCCGGTGTGGACTGGGTGACGTTACTGGGCCACGCCTTCTTTTTGTGCTTTTTTGCTGCAGTGGACAGATATTTTTTTTATTTTTGTGGGGAGTCGAAGGTCGATCCCCACACCTAAGACATTTATGTTGTGTGTCCTGTATGTCAGTCCCCCCGTCCTCCCCATATATAATTGTTAGTGGGTTTTTGCTAGCTTGTGGGAGGGGAATTATTGGTAGTTGGGATAGGAGGTGGAGTGAGTCCCTCTTGTGTAGTGGTTGTTTGCCATCTTCCCCACGTGTGCAGTGCCAGACCTTTTTGGGGTCTAGTGTGTGTGTGCGCTAATTCACAGAGTGTAGTGTGTGTGCAAATTCACTTGGAGTGTAGTGTGTCCACAGATTGCAGTGCCTGGTCCAGGGTGTCTGGGTAGCTCATCCCACCTCTATCCTAGGCCTAAAGAAAACCCTCACCTCACTGGCTAACAAAGATCTGGCCTGCTGATCCTATGTTTGGGGGGGGGGGAACATAATCCTAAGAATATAATAAAGATTTATATATTTTAATCTTTCTCCTGGTCTTCTGTGTGGGGCAAGTGCTGAGAGATCCATTTGTTGCCTGTGTCGGGTGGAGTTAAGTGTCTCAGGTTAACCTGTGACACACATACTTCGTGAAATTCTCTGATGACCCCGCCGTTTTGGGCTTTGGGATCAGGACACATCACTTTCCTACTCCGAAAGCTTAGCTTCTGTTAAGATAGGATTTACAGTATTCATTAAAAATGGTTATGGTTAGCCATATAGCTTGTGACAGTCTGTTGACACATGCGACATCCCTGGACAGCCCTGAAAATGACTTTGAAGGGCATTCCAAACTAGCGTTGTTTTGACACTCTACAATGCCCTTAACAGTGCTCACTATGAAGGGAAGACACTCCGTAGGGTGTAGGGCTTAGGGATGAGCCCTTCGGTTTGAAATGCAGCCCAAATATAGACCCCGCCGAGTGGAAATAATCTCTCCTCAAAATGTGGTATAATATCAGACAGAGCCCCTATTGAGTGGTAAGGTACTGGAAGACCTAATGCTAAAATACACTATTTTCATTGATTCACTACAGAGGCTGTAGTGGGTGTTTGTGTGTTCTGATAACATGTTCCATAAGTTTAGATTGTCCCTCGTAATTTCCAATATCTATAATCTCAATAGACAACCCACAATATACTAAAAAGTACTCAATATATGTCTCAAATACGCTAGCATACAGTACGTGAAGCCTAAGTTAAACTGTCGCATGATATATACGTACAGTATAACGTATAGGGATGGGAGGGTTTGAAATTTTCATATCACGGTTATAACGACCACAATTAAGAATAGTGCGGACATATGAAGCCCAGGTCTGCGAAGCTGCACTTAAAGCGGTGCTCTGGAGTTCCATGGCCATTGGCAGTGGATGCACTGTGAACAACGCACGACAGACAGAACAAGTGTCTCTCGACATGAAAAACACCGAGAATAAAATCAGTCAGAATACTCATCACTGAATCCTTTGGTTTAGCTGCAAACAGTCGGATATTTCACAGATGTAGAGCTAAATATTATGCACACAAAATGAATATTTTAAAATATTAGATTCATATTCATGAAGAAAAGATCACTTTTCCACTCCTTCATTACGGACCGTGGGTGGGTGGAACATGTTTACTGTTTACTGTGACATCTCAAATGTCATAATTAGGACTGCATTATTTAGTCTGACTGCAAACGCCAACTGGGCAGACAACAATGCATATTGCTCATTTACAGTGATAAATGCAATGATTTATTTCAGCAAATCACCTTGCTAAAATTAGAAGGCATATCTACATGTTATTTACATGTATAGTAGCAACTGTAATTACTAACTTGTGAAAAGAGTGTCCGTGATCTTGAGCCTGATCTTGGGTTGTGACATCAAATCATATGGGATAATTGCTTAATTGATGACTAAAGAGTACACGCAACACATGATATAAACATGCTATAAACATACATCTTTTCACAAGGGATGCATGTAGTATAATTAGCTTCCCCAAGATTGAACATCACATGCACCGCCAGTAGTAAGCATCCTCTTTTCAGACTTTTAATAACTTTCATTGACTCCCTCAATCTATAGGGGGTCCAAACCCCCCTACAGAAAATGTTCTATTTGTGAGCATGACCTGCTTTCCCGCCTTCAGAGGTCAATGTCAAGGTTTCGGGAGCCAGAGGTTCTAATGGTGGCCAGTGGAAAATCCTCACCACCTCTGAGCGGAAAATGACCCAAGTGTTTTTTGCAGTGTGCTGCATGGGGAGGGACTGCACAAACAATCTGTCACGGCGGAGCAGAGGGGCCAGGATGGCTGCTGGGAAACGAGGACTCAGAGATGACTGATGAGTATTTGCTGATCGAGCCCTGTCAGTTGAGGCTAGCAGACCATTAACACCAGCCCCCACCAACCGGGCCTGTGTCAGGAGAGAATCTGTTTGACCCAGCTCCTGACTTCCAAGCAGATTTAATGGTTGCATGCTGGAAACATATCGCGTCGAAGACTTGCATCTGCAATTTAAAAAGTGCATGGCATTAGAAGGAGAAGGAGGGAGGGAGAGGATGAGAGAGTGAATCAATATTAACCTTGCTTAAGATAAGGTTAATCCTGTGACTTAAACTGACAGGGAAAATGTGTCTACTGTATGAACTCAATGCTTCCCTTTGTCAGATGAATGTATTTTGCCTGCACAACGAGGGCCACATTAGAGCTCATTAGCAGCAGATGTATCTCTTGTAAGAGATAAATCTGACTTCACTTGAATAAATCTGACTTGATTTGAGATTGGAAACGAACCCTATCATTTACTTGGCATCTCCTCTATACATCTGGTCATGGGTCTGTATATGTGGGGTTTAGCCTGACACTCAGACTGAATTGCAATTTTGTTTCACTTCATTATTCAGTCTGAACAGGCTCCTATTGCAGTAATTTTCCGAGATGTGTGTTACCGAAGCAAGAGTCCTCAGCGAATTGGTCAACCCCTAATCAATCACGTCGCTCAGTTTAACCGCGTCATCGCATTCAAAGGGAGCTGACTGGCCTGTTTGGAATTCCAACCGAGAAATCATTCTGGTCGGGAGCCTTTCCAGACCCTGAATCGTATTTGAAAAATTGAAGTGGATGTGAGATTCACTGGCTGGAGTCAGGCTATGTGGGGTTATTAACAGTGGAGAAAATGTGAACTCCATCGATTAAATTATAAAAAACTGTAAAATAAATCCTATTAAATAACTTGATTTATTGTTTATCATATTATGTTTTCCTATTCTAGGTCCAACTCCTTTTTAACACACAAAGTGGGTGCTTACAGACACACACACACACACACACACACACACACACACACACACACACACACACACACACACACTAGCAGCTGCTACTGTGCTGTATATTTATTAGACGTATTCCAATGGGACTGACTGTAAATGACAGGAAGGATGAAAATGAAAAATGCAAGCCTCTAGTATATGAGATTTTTCATTTCAGTAGAAGGAAATATCTGTCAAGGGTTTGAGGCTGCTGTTGACGGAAATCATCTGTAGAAAGGAAGGATGCACACCCAGGAGTTTGTGGAGGTGCTGAACATTGGAGGGTAGTCCAAACTTTACAAAGAAAAAGAAGATTGCACACTCTATTTCCTCCAGTCCATTTATTATGAAACAACCAATATTTTGGCACTTAATTACTTTGTCAGAGTCCATGATATTAGTACTGAGTGACTATATATAATCAGGCAAAGTGACAGGTGTGCTATATCTAATTACCAATTACAAATGAGACACTCCTGACAATCAATATGGCTTGAAAATTGTTGAATGGGGAATAAACACTGAACCAAGATGAGTACCTGGTTTGAAGGAGTTTTTTTAAGTATCCATTACTGGTCTCCACTGCTAAGGTTTCCACTGGTGACCCACTCTGATCCAGAGACACTGGATCAGAGTGCACCGGCCGCTATCTGCTCACAGCAGGCTTCATAACAGCACAGAACACTCACAAGGCTGGTCAAAATAGCAGAAACAATCACCTGATCCTTCATCGTGTCTGGATCGTTACTTTCCTACCCGCGGACAGCAATCTGAGGGAGAACTGATAAACAGGCCCTGTGACTGGGAGGGGAAGGCTGGCCTCCTTCCTGCAGAGAGACGGGCTTTGGCAGATGGCTGTCAAGCTAGTGCATCAAAGCATCCCTCCCACTGAAATGACTCATGGCAGGCAGAGAGAGAGCAGGAGAGAGAGAGAGGGAGAGAGAGAGGGAGAGAAATAAAGACAGGATCCCTCACTCCGCAAACACTTTGTTCATGTTTTAAGATGTGCTGTCCCCCGCACTGAAGCACTCCAGTCGACCAGGGAACAGAGAGATCTGTTGCGGACCTCAGGCCCCTGCTTTTGAGTTTTCAAACACATCACTGGAAATGTCAAGCACAGGACAATGTTGTGCCTCTGAATTATGAATCTGCAGGTCATTTTTGACACCATTCTACATTTGTAACTAGAGGGGCTTGCACTCAGAGAGTGCAGACCTCCGCCCCCCCAACTGCTCTCCCCCTTCCACCCCCCCACCCCCCTCTACCTTTCCTCCCACCTCCCACCACCACCTCTCATGTGCTGTGCTCTCTTACCGGCTTTTTGAATTGGTTACCATAGCACCACCTGTAGTTTCCTCTTTCTGCTTGACATCTTTCCTCTCCAATTTCCAAAACATTTCTAGTTTTGTGAAGAATTCACATTCATATTAATTAACAGCCAAGCAGAGCAGAGTTCTGTCTGCAGACAATAGTTTACAAGATGTACATTTGAGATGGGAGTTATACAGTAGGCCCGTAGCCAGGGGGGGATGTAGAAGATTTTTAACTGATCTAAAGTCAAAAAGGATTTGCCAAGATTCGCTCAAAGAGGTTAAGTCTGGTTTATTGAGAAAACATACGAGCGCAAGGACTTCAGAGGAAATGCACGTGAGTGGTATCCAGCAGAAGTGCCGCAGTCTGGTCTTGCGCGGCCTTATATTCAAAGCAATACACAGGTATGACGCTTCCAGGGATGTGATTGGCTAACCCATTGTACACGTCATATTCAATGGCAGGCATCATCAACAGTGGTCGAGAATACAGACACGTGACATGAGAAAAGGCGGTAATTCTTGCAGGGACAATGGGACAAAGGATGGTTATTCTGGAGCAGACAACGTCTAGGTGTGTTGACCTCCTGGAGGTCATCCTGTCATAAAGGACGGCGTGATCTTCGGGAAAAATGCGCTTTTTGATAAAAACGAACCCCCCCTTCCACAAGGATGGCTACGGGCCTGTACAGCCAATGACATGTTAAATCTATAGTCTATAGGCGAGATATAGTTTTCTATGAAGTCAATAATTTTAATGTGCAGACACTTTATTTTCATCCACCTGAAAGTGTCTGCAGTTTACTTTGAATGCTTGAAGTTTAGAATTATCGTTTAAATGCAAGTTGAGACACTAGTCTATATGACAGGTGTCACTGTGTTGCTTGGCAGTATTGCCTTTACGCTCACTTGCCCATGCTGGGTTCAATCTTGGCTGTACAGAAATCATCACACTTCACACTAACAGATATTATACATAAAGCATTAAACATGGTTTTTAGCGGACTCTATTGAGGTAGCCTACAGAATGCATCGCTTCAACTATCCACACAAATGAGAAATATAACGTTATGGTGCATTCCATTTGTCTCAGGAGGTGCAAGTGGGAACTGGCAATGGTCACTCCCGAGGTGAGCATTCCAGTTGCAACACCTGATCTTGTTATCAACAGCTAACTAGGAGCTCTAGCCTTTGTTAGCAAACAAGTTGATAACAACGCACTAAGTGGTATTGTGCGCACAAAACACCATAATCAGCACTAGCTAGCGTTCTACCTTATCTGAAAAAGTAAATAGACACCAGCCTGTTGATGCGAGCATAACTGATCATGGCTGGATCATGGATGTATTATAAGAAGTGGATAAGGCATGCAAAGATGGCAGCCCATTCAATCCAATGAAAGTTGCTCAGTGGCGCATGAAGCAAGCCCCCATGGCCAGGAACAGCCAGGTTTTGGCGTAGTGGCCAAGCTCGGTATTGCAAGTGGCGCCAAGAACCTGAAACCTATGAGGAAACTGAAACCGAAATCCCCCACTACACTGAAGTTACAATAATATGGGTACTGTAGAGACACCTATGAATGAATCAGGGTCAAAATGTAATAGTGAGTTCCTTGGCCCATGCTGCACCCGTCCACCGAGTTTCATGCATATCGGGCCAGTAGTTTTTTTTAATCCTGTCCGCCTGCAGACAGACACACACACACACAGACAGACAGACAGACAGGGGCGAAAACATTACCTTCCGCCCTGCGGGGCTTTGCCCCTGGGGCAGAGATAATAAAAAAGTACCATTCTAGAATGCGTGCACCACTTATCTCAGTGGGCTCAAATATTACTGAGCACGGGTAGTCTTTTCAGATGGTATTGAAATAATTTATTCACAGTATGAATCATATCGGGCCAACCCGTCAGGCCACCACTACAACAGTGCCAATGCTTATCTGATTAGTATTGACAATGTGGTTTTGTGTGTAACTTAAGTCCTGTACAACATGTGTTGTTCATGATAAATGTGTAGTGGATAAACAGTGGATACATAAAGGAATTGCTCATTGTGATGGTTTTGGTGTGTCCCTTGACATTAAAACCAAATATCTTGCCACACCCTACAGTCATGAGAAGTATACTCCCGTGTCTACAGGTATACAGTGTTGGCAGCAGCGGCGGTAAAAAACATATTATACAACAGTTAGTTGTGGTTCTTGATTCTGATTGGCTGGAAGCCGTGTTAAAATACTTTTTATACAACGGTTAGTTCTGGTTCTTGATTCTGATTGGCTGGAAGCTGTGTTAAAATACTTTGTAACACAAACCTGGGACCGCATATCATTCCATTTTTCAGTATTAATGCGCCTCCCATTTGATCCAATGCATTGTAGTTGTTGTTGTTGCTTGGCAACCCTCTTGTTAGGGGAACTATTTTGCTCGGCGGAATTGAGGGAATGATGCTTCGTTTTGAATAAATCTTAATATTTTACATTGCTGTGTGTTACTCCACTTCGCGTTGTGCCTAACAATGCCCCCTAGCTGTTTTAAAATCACTATAACACACGGCCTCTCGTGGTTTATTGCTTAAATTTAAAGGGCTACAGTATCATTTTACCAACTGATCGGACTTCATTAGGCTATTTAGATTCAAACCCGGAAACTCAGAAATCCCACATTTTCAACCCCTATTTTCAATGATGCAGTCAGAGTAACGACACTACGATATACAATCAATAAATAGCGCTAAACCAGCGAAGACTAACCCGTATTTACCTTGCTTGCCATTTCCAAATAAATGTCAAGCTTGTTTGATTTGACTGCAATACATGCACAATTTACAGTCAAGCGTTTGTATGTTGCACGAACTTGTTCCTTCATCGGAAGCTATTTTCCATTCATCCAACTTTGTGTGCACAGCGGTCCATAGCCTACTGTAACCAACAAATACATTTCCCTCTCCATTTGCGTTAAATGGCTGGTGCGCATTTACAATAACGTAGGCTACCTTAATAAATAAATAATAAGGTGAACAGTAGCCAAGTAATACTACTACTACTATAGGCTATAATGTATTGTTATCACAGCAGCAAAGAAATTACAAGCTTGGATTCCAGATTATTCTGAAAGCAGGGAATGCGCACCGGACAATTTTCAACGTTGCAGTCAGAGTAACGACACTACGATATACAATCAATAAATAGCGCTAAACGATATTACCTGTGTAAAAATTAGGCTATCGAAAAACATCAATTATGAATCATCAATTTGATCTGGCTTCGAGACAGCGCATCTACAGTAGGCTAGGCCAACCTCATACAGGACAGAGAGGCCTAGAGCCTATAAATACCTATTAAGGTTACTTATGATCATATACAATGGTTCAGATCAAAACGTTGACAAAACTAGCACTTTTGAGAAAGTCTGATAATTGCTCTACCACCGTTTAGGTCATACAATGGATGTGGGTGGGCACCTTGAAAATCATTCAAAAACATGTTAAACTCTCGATTTCAAAGACAAGAAACTCACCAAGGGGGTAATTGGTGTCCGTTGGTGTTCTGACATCAAATTCGCCGCAAAGTATGAATCCTGTAGGGTTTTATTGATCATTTTATGAAATCCATTGACTTGTATTGAAGCGACCGTAGATGTGTAGATCAATCCGCAGAGGGGATTCAGGAAGCGGAACTACTTAGCTATTGTTATTGTTTATGTTGCTAGGCTACCTAGTTTGCGGATGTTTACACACGTATGTGCTGCGACTAAATAGTTCTGTGCTAAATATTTTAAAAAGCCTTTCCAGATTAACTAGAATCTTACTTAATGGCGAATTATATGTCAGAACGCCAACTAACACCTCGGTGAGTTTCTTGTCTTTGAAATTGAGAGTTTAACATGTTTTTTGAATGATAAGTAAGTTTGACACAGCTGTAGGCGATTGGCTATTGCTAGTTTTGCGTCCTATAACTGATGTCCCATTCATATCTCAGCCAAACACAACATTACGATAATTGCTATCTGTTTTGCTGCGAGTTTGAGTTCGTTTCCATTCCTGCGCGAGAAACAGATTTTATGGAAGCTGCTGTCGTGAGCTAACTGGCTATCAAGGTATTATTGTGCAGCTTCACAGCCTGCTTCACAGCACTAAGGTTGACAAAACCACACTTGCACATCATTAGAATTCCAACCATGTATATGGGATTCATCATTCAACTAAACATGGAACCTGAATACTACCTGATATTTCAACCTGCTCTCATCAGTGATAGGGTTTTTACATGATTTTGGGCGCATCTGCTTGCTTGCGTCTATGAATATCCGACGCAATGACATTCCAGTGTCCGAAAACTGTTAAATCATTCCCTACAGTGTATTTAGTTCACTATGGGTAACACTACAGTACAATACATTTAGCTACATTTCAATCGATCGCGTCTACAAACCATCTCTGCTACGCTTCCTTAAAAGTGACAGCAAAAAAGAGGAAGTGTTTGGCTACAGTAACTCTGGTTTTTGTCGAGGGGCAAAATCTCCTAAGTCCCAGTAGCAGCTTCAATAATTTATTTGTGAATCACACAAATGTATTTGTGAATCACAGAAATATATTTGCAAACATTTTGAAAAATAACTATCATAAGGTTGACGGTAGATCTTTGTCAAAATCAATTTTGATTTGTGTCAGCAGTTTCATGGTTCGAGTCTCTTTCGCCAGAAAGGTTCGTGTCTCAAAGGGCAAGTACAATACAAGCGGCGTATATTTTTGTGAGTTTTAAATATATTTGTGAACCACAAAAATACATTTGTAAAACAAGAATGTATTTGTGAACCACACAAATGTATTTGTGAATCACAAAAAAACATTTGTGAAACATCTGGTGTATATTGACAAGTATTGAAACAGATCTAACCCCATAGAGTCCAGTCATTTGGGTCCAAACTAACACAAACCCTACAACATAGGCATGTATTAGTTTAGAGTTTAGTTTATGGTTTGAGTGTAAAATGTTTATCTTTTCAATTATATTTATAGTAATACATGTTTATTGCGTGTCACATGGTTGCAGATAATATATTAGATATTATGACACGGGAGAAATAGAACTACTATAGCTATTCTAGCAAAGTTGCTATGAGGACTTATATTTTGATTTAGAAAAATGTTTTTCAGTTTCTAACTAAATGTAGAATGTCCCCCAGTTAATGGTGGTGGTGGGGTTCTGACACTTCATAGTTTGTTAAAATAAAAACATACAGGATGATGATGAGGAATTATACTTCATTATTAATGATAATAATAATAATATATATAAACCAGTGGCGACTGGTGACTCAAAAAACTGAGGATAGGAGGAAGAGAGAGTTATTATTTGAAATATCAGCTTTAAAATGTGGATTTACAGTCAATTTTAGCATATGAAAAACTGAATAACACTTTCTTTAACTACATGCAGCATTTATTTATCATATTCATGATAAAATATTACAAAACAACAATAAAACATTGTAAGCAATAGCTGTTGTAATGGATTGTACTCTTCTCTAAAGAGAGAAAATAATATTGGTGAGGTGCTGGAGAGGTTAGGTGATATATGAAAAATGTTTTTTATAAGGGGACACTGAGGTGTACTGGCTCTATTAATACATCCATGGCTGGCTCTCAAACAGTTTGTTGGCAAATAGATTTGACTGGACAATGGAATACGTTGCACAGCAAATGCAGTATCCAATAGTTCGCTCATGGCTAGCTAGCAATGGTACAACTATGGGATTAGCTAATTTGGGTTGCTGTCAATGCTGCCACTCTTATGTTGCTATAGCCTACAATTGAACATAGATGAGGAATAAGCACCACAAAGCGATCAATTCTCACGCAAGCAGGAGCCAGGCTGTTCAGTGCATTTCTCCGATCCGGTGTTGCGACCCAGTCTCTAGAAATGTTTTGGACGAGTTGCCAACAGTTTGCGCCTCCAGCCAATCTGCGTGCCTGCCTATGCCGTAGCCTGACGTGCACCTCGTAGCTAACGTTACTGGCTATAGCGAGCCAGTGGAACTGTCGTGTTCAGACGGCTCTAGCTCAAAAAGTATTTATGTAAGCTTAGATATTTAGATGGCTAGAATCAAGACAAATAGACAAACAGTTTGATGTATAATATGTCCCATAATACTTTCGGATGTATTATATTATGGAGCTAAGAACACACAAAAAGTCTCCAATGGCACAGGGAAGAGAAACACAGACATCAACGCCGACTCAATCGGCCTTCACTGTGGTAAATCTGGAATCTGGAATGTGATTGGACTAACAAAATGTCAATATCTCAATCCTGTTCAGACAGGGCCGGAGTACTAGCCTCCCTTGCGGTCATTTTTCAGCGTTTTGGCCAATCACAAATTAGCATGAAAAAAATGCATTACATTGATTTAATATAAAAGAACCCGCCCTAGATCTATGGAAGCTCCAGCTGCATGTTATAGATGTCACTGTTGGAGCTTTAGAATTTCAATAATAGGTTTTTATCCATAGGGAAAACCTGATGTATTAACAAGTGAGATAATATTAAATATTAATTATAAAAAAATAAATGCATATATTTATATTTTAATCCCTCTCTTCTCTCCAAAAACTGAGGAGGACTGTCCTCCCCTGCCTCAATGGACGAGCCTCCTCTGATATAAACTGCAATTCTGATGCGTTGAAAGCACAGCAATTGTAATGGCAATTAATATTAGGCTAAATAAATGCCATTTCCCCCGAGTTTAAACCGTTTTGAACGAATAATTAGCTGTCAAATACAAATAGTGGACTCCTGGCACAAATAGTAAATATTATATATTTATATACTGTATATATATATATATATATATATATATTTATATACTGTATATATATATATATCTTATCTTTTATACTGGCATGATATATATAGATTTAAAATTATGATTATTTATTTATATATAAATCGAGGCTATACATCTTTTTTCATTACACAAAAAAAGGTGTTTCATTTCACTCAGTACAACGCAGAGTGCCCCTTCAAAAATGTTTGCCCATTCTTCATAATCACAAGTTTATATATCCATGCGAAGAGATATAACTACCAAGAATAAATTACATTATTTTATTTTGAACACCACATTTTACCACAACAACAAAAATCGGCATATATATATATATATATATATATATATATATATTTAATATATATATATATATGAATCGAGGCTTGGAATAACAGAGCATCATGATGCCAACTGTGGCTGATCTCTCAAGCATATTACTTTAATCAAAAGGAGGGATGAGGGTCTCTTCTGGCTCAGCAGAATCAGGCTCTATCTGACTGGTGGCTGTTTGAGAATCACATCACAATTTCACATCAAAATACAGAAGAATATTATTGAGTATATGCAGTCCCTATCATTACCGCAGTGTTAGAGTTGCATTACTTGTAAATCCCTTATGAATGTTGTCCAGGAATTTACATCCAAACACCTTAAACCTTTGTCCTCAAGTCCCCTGCAAACCCTAGTTTCAATCTCCCCCTTTGTAAATGTAAAACACCTCAACTCTCCCCCTTTGTAATTGTAAACTCCTCTGCCTCGCTCTTTTGTCCAAGTCAGAAAGGCCACACCTTGTCCTTCCTGCCCTGACTCAGACCTTTGTCTATATTTCAAAGCCATATTCAAAGTGAGTTTCATCCCACATTCCTTTCTTTCACTGTGTGATATCCGTCCCCTCACGATGACGCATAGACAACTCAGCCAATCAAATCCTAGAAAGACTGTACCTTTGTTTGGACTGTACATAAGCCAGGGCAGAAGTGACTGACTTCACTTCTCTGACAAACCACCTTTGTTTGCGTTGTTCAGGAAGTCCTTGCGCTCGTAATGTTTTCCACAATAAACCAGACTCAACCTTTTGAACGTATCTTGGTAAATCTTTGGACTAGACCAGTCTAAAATACTATCACAGTTTGGCGAACGGGAATGGGAGCACTGCCTGCGTTTGCTTCGGGATTCCAGTGGATAGGACTGATCGGCAGACGTGTCGGGTCCATAGTGGGCGTTGGAAAATCAATTTTCTCTCTTGCGCTAGAGCGCACGTTGAGATTATTTCCTCAGTTCTTCCACTGGATTCTTGAAGCTCACAGGTACGTTTAAACGAACCCTCTTATGGGTTGAGTTGTATTTGCCTTGATTTGGTTCAGCTTGTTGGTCTGGATTGTTTGAAAACAGAAAACCCCAGCGTGGGTATTTAGTAAGTAACTATCTAAGGAGATGTGAACAGCAATAGATTTTATATCGTATTGTCCTTCGACTTCGTCCTTGTTTCGTTACGAGGGTTAAGCAGTGTCCAGAAGAAGTGTGAGTTTTGGTCTAATACGCCAAAGAGTTGGCACAGGATGTGTTTCCCTTTTGGCCGGTCGCGGATGAGATTAAAACCGCAGAGATGGTAGCTACGGGAGTGATTGAGCGTTTTTGCAATCCGCGTTTCTTGGAGAAACGTTTTCCCATTTGATCCCGGGTGGTTTGGTAGACCTAACGATAAGTTAGCTTTGATCAAATTGGTAAACCTAACGAGCGTTAGCTTTGACCAAGAACTGTACAGTAATTTGGTAGGATCTAGACGGAAGGTCTAGCCTGGACCAGGTAAGGGTGCAGTTCGAGCTTTAGTCTGTCTTGTCTTTGTTCCTGGGTGACTTGGTAAACCTAACGAGCGTTAGTTTTCACCAAGTGGCTGTACATATTTGGTAGGATCTAGACGGAAGGTTTAGCCTGGACCAAATTGCTAGTGCAGCCGAGCATGGTTGTTGTAAACGTGGGCCTTTGTTTCGTCGTCTTATGTGTTTACTGTTGAGCCTCGGCTCTTGATTGTATGTTTGTTACGCGCGCCATGGATCCAAGTACCAGCTAATCTCCGGAGTGTCTGTTTTTGTCCCCGAACGGGGTTGTGTTGTCTTTGTGTTTGTCTAGCGCTATTTCGCCGGCTCAGTGGGATTTTTGATTGCATTTTTGAGCTTCGGCTCTTGCCTTGTATTGTTTGTTAAAAGCGCCTATTATCCAGGTAGGTATTGTTCACATTTTGTACACTGTTAAATCGTAACTGCTAGATTTCCAGTAGGCTAGCTGGTTGTCTGGGAGACAAAGGAAACAACAACTACTACTCCGCTCTCCCGGTGATCCCGCCCGAGCCAGAGGGACAACAAAGGACCAGTTGCTGGGTGAGTTAATTAGCGGTTTAATGTGTCTTTGTTTCTTTCGAAATTGTATTCTTTCCCGCCGTGAGTTAACCATAAGGTTTCCTTTCTAGGCTGCGTCGTGGTTATTAGGGATTTGTTTCTTTAAATTTCCCCGCGCTGCCAAAGACAACTTCCGGGTCATACATGCAACATTTTGGGAGCACCACTAGGTGTCAATGTAACCCCGGCTAATACCATATGGCTAGAGGATGTAACAGAATTCTACTGCAAACGTCTAGCCTGATGTGATTGTTGCACTGAAGCATATTTCTGCGAGCGTTTGTGGCAGATTTTCGTTATGTGCTAAAGCATTTTCGATTTCTTACATCCACATCTGACATTTTAGTGTTAAATTCTAAGATTCGGGCTCAGCTAGAGGGTTAAGGGAAAAGCCTGTTAATTCTCTAGACTGGTCTGTTTTTAAGATTTGGGAGAGTAGCACGAGAGAGTTTTTTTTTAGGTCAGGAAGGAAAGATAAGGAGATTCAGCAAACAGTCTCTCCACCATTTCCCCAGCAGAATAACTCTGATTTAAAATTAGATTCCCCCCTCGACTTGTTGCGCCATTAGCCACGCCCCTTCTCTCTACGAGTTAAGCCACCCCTTTCTACGAGGTATTTGTCCGAACAGGTCCGGAAGGAAGAGCCTCCGATTTTGGGGTCGAGCGCCACCTGCTGGAGTTCCCTTGAACAACCCATAAGGGAGATTTTAAACTAGCCAAGATAGAGAGTTTTATTTTTTTAAGGTAAATAAACAGGATAAAATAGATGTAGAGCGAACTCAAAAGTCTGACAGGGTTTTGAATAGGTGTTTGATTCAGGAGTTTTGTTTCAATAGTCAATGAATGGCCATAAGCTGTTCGTTTTATGCATTTCTACTGTATAATTTCATTCATATAATGATAATGTGTTTTTGAGGAGTTGACTTTAGGCCTTCTCCTCTGCTATTGAACCCAGTCTGTGTTTGAGTCTTATTTTTCAGGTGTTATGGACCCTGGGCGGCAGGTCTTTGAGGAGCCTGGATCATGCCTTCCTGGGGACTGCTTGGAACCTGCTGTTTAACTGTTGTTTGTTTTGTCTCTCTTTCTGATATGTAGCTTAAGACATAAGGGTTGTGCATAATAGTGGGGGGAATAGATAAGGGTTGCTAGTGTCTTAATCTGAATGCAGCATCTCATAACCCAATTATATTTTTTTTAAATGGTTATGTTAAATATCTCATGTTTATAGTTTGAGGCACATTCATCGGGCCTGAGTGTTTTTCTGAGTGTTTTTTACAGACAACTGTCATTCCGGGAGTGATGGGTGAATGCCGAACCAGGAGACGGGCACAGACCGGAGGTGGAGATGGAGGTTACTGGCCTGTTTCCCTACAGATGGGCGATCTGGGGTTCGTGAGATGCAACGCCAACGCCATGTCACCAATTCACTGTGAGCGACAGATAAGTATGAAACGGAGAAGAGACCATTTTGTCCGAAGCAGTGCCCAAATACTCTGTCCTCAAATGCAGAAGAGGGAGGGTTTAGATATACAAATTTTTAGCTATACAAATGAAGCTTTGCTGGAGTTTTTTGATTAGTTAATTGTAAATGAAGCCAATTCATTTTAGTGTCATTTTCTTTGCCCCATCTCTATTTTTATCCTGACTTCAGGAAATTTTTGCTTTCACCCTTAGGGGGTGTTGTTTTGTTGAGACGAGAATATGGTTATTTTATTTTCATAAAATCGCGAGAGAAATGCTAGAGCCAAATCCAATTGCCTTGATCATGACTGGGGACTGGGCGTGTTAAAGTCATTCTAACACTGCCCTTGATGTCACTATAGGCTACTGCAGACTGGCTCTAAATGACACTTGAACAGTCACCCTGTTTAAGTTTTCCTGACAGAATAACAACATTTTTTCCCCAAAGCAGGAGCTTGCGCTTAACCATATTTCTGAGAATCTCCAACAGATTTTGAATAACCGTTCCTGACCAAAGAGGGGAACAGGGAGACCAGACCAGAGAACTCTCCTTTTGCTCTTCTGTTTTGTCTCTGTTTGTCTCTCTCATCTGTGAATCCACAGACGGAGCACTTCATCAGCCTGTGCTGGGGGAGCGGGAGCGCCGAGGTGAGCCCTCCAGCAGCACGACCCGGGCCGGCCCTACGTGGAGCAGTACAGGGATGGACCGGGTTCAGTTCAAGAGCCTGTACGTGCTGCTGGCGCCCTGACTGTGTGGCATCCACACAGACACCGTGTCCCATCGCACCTTCACCCTGCTGAACCAGGACAGGGACTCTCTCCTCACCCTCCGAGAGCTCGCTGCAAAAGCTGCGGCTGTCTCTGCTTCCTCCCCTGTGCTTTCTATGCTCTCTGTACCATCCACAGACCCTGACAAGATTCCTCCACTGTCCCCGGCAGACATTTCTGACCTACAAGCATCTGCTCCACCTGCGGAGAAAAAGAAATGGAGGAATAAGTGCACCACCAAACTAACCTGTATCTAGGGCCTAATGACAAACCTGTACTACCTCGTTCATGTTTTCATTATGCTTTCAAACTAGCCCACGGGCCAGATCATGTTTCAAAAAAAAAAAACAGGGGTGGCGGAGGATGTTAACAGGTATTGGTATGCACCAGGTTTCACGGTTTTTGCAGAACAAAACTGTGCCAAATGCATCATATGCATGCAAAACAATGTTGGAAAAGGGGTTTTATTGAACTCTCTCCATGCCAGGGGTACAAATATTGCCTAGTGTTAACTGATGTTTTCTCCAAATGAACTGAGGTATTTCCTTGCAGGCATGCCTCAGCGTTGTCAGTGGCAAAGAGTCTCCTGAGAGAGATCATTCCAAGATGGGGCCTGCCAACCAAACTCTCTTCAGATCGAGAGTGAGGACCGCCATTTCCTGAGGCTAAGGAGGGGTTCCTGCATCACATCTCTCCTGGGGATTGGGTCCTGGTCCACGACCACAGACGAAGGAGCTGGAACTCGCCGAGGTGGCTCGGGCCGTACCAGGTTCTACTCATCACGCAGACAGCGATCTGAGAGGACTTCGTGGACCCATGCAAGCCATTGCCGACGGGTCCAAGCAGCAGAGGACGGTCCACCAGGGGATCGCAAACACCAGGAGATCAGAATGCAGCTGAACCAGAGGGCTCAGAGGCCAAAACCATGGGCCATCACACTGTCCTCTCCTCTGACGAGGAATCGGAGAAAAAATGACCTTGCTGGTCACCTCCTCACAAGATGCACCACACACGCACACACACCTGCACACACTAACATTGAACATAACTGATTTCAAGCAACGCGACATTGAAGTTGCGATCTAGAAGAGAAGACGCCTTGCATTCCCCAGATGACATTCTCCTCTGATGAGCAATCGGACTGCACCTCTAATCGCACACACTGGAACCTACATTAAACATTCAGAGACGCACACGTGGAATCTATGTTCCATAGGACATCACATGCGATTATTCACAAGAGTGAATGAACTTTGAAATAATCTGAAAAATATCATATTTGTTTACAAGAGTTGCAATGGTTGAAACATGAGTTGATAAATAAGTTTGGGTTTTTCCTCTAAATTGACCAAGAGGTTTTTTGCCCCTCTTACACTGGTAACCATTTTATCTTTTTTGCCTTGTAAAATCAAGTTTTTTGGTGAATGGTTGTCCACTCTTAGACTATAAATAGTATATAATCATGTCATCTTTTTTATCTTGTTTCCTGTCAAATTTCTGAAACAAGGGGTTTTGGTGCGTGATTTTGCACGTGGAAAGAAAATAATAAAAAAAAAGAGAATTTTTTTTTTTTTTTTTTGCTCCACCTAGTGGAGAGATTATTTCCTTTCCACATGTATAGCATAGCTGACTGTTTACACTGTGTTTGGATTTTATATTTTATTTTTGTGTGCCTGTTCAGGCACAAATGAGGGATTGTCCAGGAATTTACATCCAAACACCTTAAACCTTTGTCCTCAAGTCCCCTGCAAACCCTAGTTTCAATCTCCCCCTTTGTAAATGTAAAACACCTCAACTCTCCCCCTTTGTAATTGTAAACTCCTCTGCCTCGCTCTTTTGTCCAAGTCAGAAAGGCCACACCTTGTCCTTCCTGCCCTGACTCAGACCTTTGTCTATATTTCAAAGCCATATTCAAAGTGAGTTTCATCCCACATTCCTTTCTTTCACTGTGTGATATCCGTCCCCTCACGATGACGCATAGACAACTCAGCCAATCAAATCCTAGAAAGACTGTACCTTTGTTTGGACTGTACATAAGCCAGGGCAGAAGTGACTGACTTCACTTCTCTGACAAACCACCTTTGTTTGCGTTGTTCAGGAAGTCCTTGCGCTCGTAATGTTTTCCACAATAAACCAGACTCAACCTTTTGAACGTATCTTGGTAAATCTTTGGACTAGACCAGTCTAAAATACTATCACAATGTATTAAGAAAAATACAAATTGCATTTGTTAATACCCCCCCCCCCCCCCCCCTCCCCCAAAAAAGTATTTTCAACAATAACGGTTGCTGACAGGAGAAAATACATTCGCTGCAGATATTCTGAACACAGACCACTCAAGGGATGCAAATGTGATTATTATTGTAATTCAGGGTTCAACAAACAGGAAACATGTAATTTGATTCAGGTGAAAGAAGAGATTGTTGCATTGAACTGCGAAAGACTCTTAAAGTAGCAGACCTACAGACAGTACTGCTGTATGCTGTTGGAATAGAGAAAGGGGGAAAAAACAGCGTCCTGGAATCCTTATGATTTAATCTTCCATAGCATGAAGTCAAACAAATTACATTGCGGATTTGCATTGGTCCTGTGTGTCTTATATGTCTGTCTTGTACTGCAGGTTTCAGACACACAATAACTAAGAAACCACATGTTCACATGGTCAGGAGTTCAACTGTCTTGCATCTTGTTGACGTTCACCCAGGAACACACTAACCGTGGGCCAGGATGTTCTTTTGGTCATACATCACAAGACTTGTAACCTCTGTGGGCAACCAGTGTCCCATGAGAGGGAGAATCAGTTAGCATATGTCAGACTGTCAAAAACAGATCTGCACCAATTCTCCTTTGGACTGACAGGCTGCGATGTCTGAAGACCTCAGGTATTGATCTGTTTACTTTACGACTGTGTTTCTGACCCTCTCAGTACAAGGTTATTTTAAAGGGCCACTCGCCTCTGGACAGGCACAAACCAAACATCTCCTGATACTCCAGAAGTCAAAGTTCAGGTAGCTCTGGGTGGAAGGGTCCATTGCATTTGATCAGAGCAGTGAAGATAATGTTAACTGAAAGAAAATGCAAACCAGCTTGCTTTTATACTGGCATAATTAAAACCATCACGCACACATTGCTGTAATGCCAGTTATTAAAACTGTATGTCTGTCCGTCCGTACGTCCGTTCGCTCGTTCATCAGACGAGATGACCAGAGCCCACCACTGGGGGTGCTACTGTAGCAACCGTTCATGTTTCTTATTGCCAATACATTTTGCTTTGTACACATATAAAAAAACAATGCGATATATCACAGTAAAAGTACCCAGCCAGCCTTCTACTTTCCAAATCCATCCACCATCCAGTGTTCAATGCTTGAGGAGCTCTTTCCAAATCCATCCACCATCCAGTGTTCAATGCTTGAGGAGTTTCCTGGTTTGTCAAATTAATCACATCCTTACGTTATTAGTATATATATAATGTTTAATGATTTGGCCGTATGAATTGACCAACCCAACATTAACTGCATTCCTTTTTGTAGCCAGCTACATTAAAAAAGTTTTAAACAGCTCTATTCAGCATGTGAGCACTACAAATCACGGAAATGTGTGTTGAGTGCACCGTCTGATGAATCTCGATTAATATTGTAAGAATTGAAAATATTTGAAGGAATTAAGAACTCTTATTTTCTATAACGTACTTTATTAAAAAAAATTGCGATTAGCCTTGATTGAATTTTGAACAAGGTAATAGTTGATTCAGTGATGTTTGATTGTTCAAATCTGTACTGTTCAAGTCTGTTCTACTGATGACCTGACTTGGACACACAAAACAGAGGCCATCCTAAAGAAGGCACAACAATCCCTCTACTTTCTGAGGTGCCTGCGGAGACGGAGCATGAGCACACAAACACTTGTGAATTTCTACTGCGGCATCATCGAGAGTATCCTGACTGGAGGCATCACAGCCTGGTACGGCAACACCGCCCACGACAGGCATGCCATCCAGAGGGTGGTGAAGACTGCACAGAAGATCATCGAAGTGGAGCACCCAGCCATTGAGGATCTCTACAACCAATGCTGCCACAGGAAAGCCACCCAGCTACCACCTGCTCCGCATTATTTCCCCAGAGAAGGAGAGGCTCCACAACGGACTGTCACCAGCAGTCCTCCCGAAGTCCGATAGATACCCCTGTGTCTGCTGTGGATGTCGTAGCATGTCCGTAGAATATTCTCTCTCCTATGATGCTTTTAGCCTCTCTCACTCTGAAATGTAATTTAATGTAATGTATTGCTTTATAAATGTTCTTAGCCGGTAGACAAACATACTCCTGGAGCTTGCTCGATCGCCTTGTTGAGAGGGGTCAGGGAAGAATTTTTACAGCTCACTTATCTGGCCCCCGGGTGATTACTGTTTTTTTTCTTCCCTCTGGAATATGTAGAGAGTGGGTCGTATGCCCACCTCCCTTGTTCTCTGTAAAGCGCATTGTGTTGCCTCTGGGTATGAAATGCGCTATACAAATAAAGCTTTGATTGATTGATTGAACAGCTTCTTTCCTGACACGGTCCGCAAGCTCAACGGCCAACAGCTGCAGTAGACTGACACTGAAGACACCCTCTGGTCAGATCTCCCCCCACTCCACGACCAATCTCCCCCCACCACCCCTCTGCCTATACAGTTAATTCCCCCGTGACTGGTCTGTTTGGACCAGTCTCTAAATCCCACTCCCCTGCCCTTGTTGACACCCCCCCAACTATTAGCTATTAGCCTACCACCCCCCCCAACTTCCCCTATTACCCTGATAGACAATGTATCAATGTTCCAATGTGCCTGTACCCGTATTTCAGAATCAGAATCAAAATAAACTTTTATTCTATTATATTCTTCTATTGTACTCTAATCTGTGATTGTTTAGTAAGGCCTCAGATGAGTATCTAGAGAGGTCCAAAACGCTGCTGCAAGGCTACTGACTAGGTCCAGAAAGTCCTGCCACATTACTCCCATCCTTGCCTCCTTACACTGGCTCCCCATCAGTTTTAGGATCCAGTTTTAGGGACTTGACATCACTTTTAGAGCTCTGCGTGGTCAGGCACCTGCATACATCTGTGACCTGTTCCATTCCTACATCACTAGCAGATCTCTCAGGTCGTATGACCAGGGCCTGTTAGTTGTCCCCCGCTCAAGGCTAAAGACTAAAGGTGACCAAGCCTTTGAAGTAATGGCTCCTAGGCTGTGGAACGCCCTTCCATTGGACCCATCTTCTGTGGCCTCTGTTGACTCTTTTAAAAGTCAGCTAAAGACTTATCTGTTCAGACTAGCCTTTGTCTAGCCTCCTGTTTTTATGTTTATTTGTCCTTGTTTTCTGTTTTTGTTCTTTTTGCCATTGTTTTTATTTATTGATGTTTTGTGAAGCACTTGATGACCCCTGTCTGTGAAAGGTGCTATATGAATAAAATGTACTTAATTACTTACTCAGGTTGGCGCAAGAGTAGAGGGAAAGAGAGTTCCTGTGTTGATCTTTGCCCTTTTAAGACATCACTAACGAACCCAGCAGTTTCCCTTGGTGGTTATTTCTACACTACAATTCACACCCACAAGTATTACACTAGGATTAATTGTGCAGCCCTAATAAGACATTTATCACACTTAGTTGTTTTCTTTGCTACATACATGTTTAGTTAGTTCTCCTCTTCACCCCAAAACATGTCCATCTTCTAATTAGGCCTGCTTTAGAAGATGATTAATAAATGGGAATATAGCTTTCTTATTCAAGCAGGCCAACATGGAGCATTGGCAGGATCTAATTGAGCCATCGGTTTTGTAATACAAACAGGCATGCACACATTATAAACAAGCGAGCATCACCATTCCTATTAGGTAGCTTTACATTATAACCAATAAAACCAAGCACAATAAGGCCACATTAAGATACTATAATAGTTAAGTATTGCATTAACAATGAGTCTAAAAATTCTTGGGGGATCAAAATCTATTATATATTTGAACAGTATCCTGCTAAAACGCAGCCATTGTCGATGGCATACTATACAGTAGGTAACATAGCTTAGATAGTATAGTCAATGGGCCTCATTCACCAACGAAGTAAATAAGTTCTTAAGAAACATTTCTTCTTAAACTTCACTTACACCGTTTCTAAGAAAATTCTGGCATTCTCCAATGGTTTCTCATCTGGGATTTGTTCTCAGTTAAGAACAGAATATACGAACACTGAATAGCAGTCGAGGCCATTTGAGTGCGGAAATGTAGACTATGCAAAATTGGCGATTGCGGTCACCTCAATTCTACAGTTGGATGATATATGATTGAAATACAATTATATTTGCATAATTCCCAATAACGTGTCCTAATCATAAACATAATTTCCATTGTAAACGTGTGCATCAGAACATCTGATATGTCATTGTTTAAATCATTTCGCTCCGAATTGCTTGTTATTCATGTTGATCAGTCTTGAAGATGTTGAGAAAATATTTCGATTGTGTTAATAATTTGTGATTTTGTGTAAATTAATGAGTGTTGTGTTTTGTTTTAATCCTTTGACCGTTCTGCAAAAGCACTGAGATTTCGCTGTATCATAGGCTACATACCAACACATTCATGACCATTTCATCAATTGGTGATTGCGGTCACCTCAATTCTACAGTTGGATGCAAAGTGCGCTAGATGGAGAGTCTGCTGCGGAAAGGGGGTGGTAGTCTGTGTCCCTGGTGTCTGTATCCATATCGTCAGTAGCGGGCACACCCAACACTGCTGTTGTCCCTATGGCACTAACGGCTGGTCGAACTTGGACAACGGTGGGCACGCCGGCCCCCCTCCAGTGGCCTGCATCTCTCCTCAAGATTAAACATTCACAATTCCTTTATTTGTCACATGCGCAGCCTAATGTCCAGTCACGGTGAAATGTTGCTGCCGACTCCAAGGTTATGGCAATTACAGATAAACTCCAATACTCAATTTACAAATTACACAATAAGGACCATTTCTATACAGTATGTAGATAAGATCAGATGAGTCCGGTCTTTAGATTTTTGTTTGGGCATGTGATGTGGATAGATCAAGGATTGATTGATGCCAGACAGATGTTCCAGAAGCCGCCAAAGACATGGAGATTTATTAAACAATACGCATATATTGTTACAAGACATTAATTTAATTAATAATTGAATTTGATTGCATTTTAATCATTCACACATTTAATTTGATTGCATTTTAATTGATCACACATTTAATTCGATTGCATTTTAATTGATCACACATTTAATTCTATTGTATTTTAATCGACCACATATTTATTTATTATTTTTTGTTACTTCCACCCCTCATAACTAATAGCTTACAAATGATTTATAACTTAAGTTACAAACTATTTATTAATAATTTACAAACATATACAAATGCTTAATTCATGATTAGTTTACTATCTACTATTAGCTTATAAATGTGTTATAACACATCATTGTTATAAAGTGTTACCAAGAAGGTTCTATAGTTTTGATAAAGCCAGTATTTTTTACTTTGAACCGTACACTGGTTACAGTGCCGATTCTTAAACAGGACTGTAAATACCTGTTGTGTCAGCTGAATGTCTTCGCTGTACTTGAGTCACTGTACTCTGTCTTGACCTTTCTCCCTTCTGCTTCATGATAATGAGCCATCTGCAAAAATTCACTACAGAATACAATGAATGCCGCTCAAGTCAGCTTCAAGTATTCCAGATTTAAACTTGCCTGTTGGTCTCCCTCAGGTATACTGTTCTCCCTCTGGCACTGTCAGATAATAGGTGGCATCCTTCTACAGTATGACAACAGTAGTTAGTTCAACACAATTAATCTCACTTTCAGGGCTATTGACACAAATATGTCCTTTTTACATTCCACTTGAATGGCAGGTCCATATAGTGTGTAGCTCTTTTTACAACAATGGATGCCTTTCCCAACAGGTGACAGTTGCTCGAGATGTCCTTTTTATCTGGGGAGACAAGGCTCATTATTGCAGATATTTTTTCAGACAGTGCTCAGTTATCATTAGCAGGTTCATATTGTTTTAAATAATATATATATTCAGGGTATTTAAAACTGCAGTTACAATAGTTTAATATCATAATTAGCTAACAACTGATCATAGTTCTGTGTTGTATTTTACAATATTGTTCTCCTGTATGCTCTCAGAGCTGACTTACAGTATGCTCTGTGAGAGAGAGAGCAGAGAGTTTGGGGGGGGGGGCTGTGCTGTTCTATTAATAGCTTCGTGGTGGGTGCTCTTTGCGCACCCACAGAGACACAGAAGCCGCTCTCCGCTTCTCTCACCCTCATCCAGTCAGGAAGCAACTTTCAAAATGTTATGTTAGCATTAATTAATAATTTCACTTGCTCTTGGTTAGCCTTACCACTTTCAAAATACATTACATCATATTTTTAGCTTTTACATTTTATCAAGACCAATCAAACTTTTTGTTAGTCAATATATAATAGTCAGGGTCAGTATAAATGATATTTTCCTCATCTCCAAACTCTGCTCCGCTCTTAATCGTTATCTTTGCTCTTTACTAGACCAGCTGGCTTCTCATATTACATGATTAAGTTTCAGCACGTTAGCATAGCTTTAGCACTTAGCATATTAGAACATTGTTACCGTACATTAGCACACAAACAATATTAGTCATTAAGGGCATTCTATTATTCTTATCAGGACTGTTTACCAGTGGCAAAATTTGCCTGTAGGCTACAAACGTCACTCTGGGCTTTTTATATCTAACTTTTTGGCGACATTCCAGCTTCAACTACATCCATACAAGTTAGTTTACCCGTGACCTGCGGTCACATCTTTGTCAATTAATTACTCATTGTAAGCAATATCTCACTGTGTCTAGGGGTTTTTGTGAAGCGCGGCGTGGCCGGTTCCGCGTATGTTTGACCCCAAAGCTAACTTACCTGTCTTTTCCTAGGGTCATTTCACTTTCGTTCACTTCTTTTGATCGAGTATTCCTCTGGGATTTCCTCATGACTGGCAATTTTTTTTAACATTTTATTTCATCCTTCCTAATTAAGTGTCAGCAGAACCACAACAGAAAAAATTTATTTAACACATTTTTCCTGGGGACGTCTTCCTGTGACTGACAATCTTTTGATAACCAGCGGATCCACAAATGAAAATGCTCTTCACTCATTCTTCTAGGTTACTATTTAATTGAAAGAATAATGCATTCGGCATACATTTACTCAGGATATGCCGCTTCTGTCTCCTTGACAGACAATTGACCATTCATTCTTGCTAAATTATAGCTGGTGTCTGTTTTTTATCTGTCCCTTAGTGACGCAACATACAAGCTGTTCTTATCTCTGTATGGTTCCCTTATGGTTTACAACATTAAAACATTAACACAACATTTAACACTTGTTAGTGTGCTAAGTCATGCATGGCTTCTATCCAAACTGTCTGGTTCGCCAATTTTATCGTAAATTCAGATCAGATTCTTTAATTGGCAAGTTACGCAGGCTCTGGGGCTCTTACTGTAGCAATTTCTCTGCACAGGGATATTATTACTTGTTGCACAGGGATATTATTACTTGTTACACCAAGGCATTACGGTTTAACCTACCTTGGTTCTGTAGTTCTGGCAGACAAATGGATTTCTCCCCAGAGTCCTAGTGCAGCTCATCCAATCCTGATACGACAACGGCAGTTTTGATGTGGATAGATCGAGGATTGATTGATGCCAGACAGATGTTCCAGAAGTAGTTGCATGTCCTTATATGGGGCTAGCAGGGAGTTTGCCTTTGCTAATTCGGGTGATCGGTTACGCGCTTTCAACTTGAGAAACCATGGGATTCACCATTAAGAGAAGGCAGGTGCAAACTCATTCAGCGGCTTACGAACACGTTGTGAATCAGACGGGAGCTTTTTTTAGAAACGTTCTTAGGAAGAAATTTAAGAACGGAACCTAGGAAGATATTGGTGAATGAGGCCCAATGTCGCTAGCTAATTTTGTGTAGATACAGTACAGGTACGTCAAAGAATAGGAGCATGACTCAAAATTTTAAGACAATCATCTCTTGCCGGGTGCATGTGCAGCCTACGAATGTTTCTGTATAGTTGTAAAGATACTGGCACTCACAGAAATATCCACAAGGATTATTTATTGCTCAACAGCACAGGCACCATAACATGACAACAGACGGTTCAGCCCCAAGGCTTTCTTTAGAGAGTTATTTGTCTTTGGCTTTGCTTTCCATCTCTGCCTTGAGCTCGTTTCTGTTTGTGAAAAAGTTTGTTTTTCAATCAGGTTGACTCAAGCATCATTGTTTAGCTGTTTCTCCAAGCTTGAACTCATAGCGTCAGTTGATGAGTTTCAGCTCATGCAGCAAGCCAGCCGGGTCAGGGCGAGCACCCGGCCTAGCTCTTGTCTTTCCCCTGCTGGCCCTTGCTTCTCTATCACACATACTATTAGCGTAGTTGACCTCCGAATGTTCTTACTATAACTGTGAAGTAATTTTGTAGCAATATACTATGTTTACAAAAAAAATTGTCATATGTTTGCCACGCCCACGAAACACGCTTTCACAAAGCTGCCTTCTCATCCTTTGGTTACGATATAAAGTTGAGCTCCAAATCCAAAGTTTTTTTTTCCTAATGGCGTTGTTGTCTTACCCACTGAACATGTTGGATGAGAAGCCTGGCTCTGCTCTAATTCATCCCAAAGGTGTTCTATCGGGTTGAGGTCAGGACTCTGTGCAGGCCAGTCAAGTTCTTCCACACCAAAATCGCTCATCCATGTCTTTATGGATCTTGCTTTGTGCACAGGTGCGCAGTCATGTTGGAACAGGAAGAGGCCATCCCCAAACTGTTCCCAGAAAGTTGGGAGCATGGAATTGTCCAGAATCACTTGGTATGCTGAAGCATTCCGAGTTCATTTCAGTGGAGCTAAGGGGCCAAGCCCAGCTCCTGAAAAACAACCCCACACCATAATCCCCCCTCCACCAAGCTTCACACTTGGTACAATGCAGTCAGATAAGTACCGTTCTCCTGGCAACTGCCAAACCCAGACTCGTCCATCAGATTGCCAGATGGAGAAGCGTGATTCGTCACTCCAGAAAACACGTCTCCACTACTCTAGAGTCCAGTGGCGGTATGATTTACACCACTGCATCCGACGCGTTGCATTGCACTTGGTGATGTATGGCTTGGATGCAGCTGCTTGGCCATGGAAACCCATTCCATGAAGCTTTCTATGCACTGTTCTTGAGCTAATCTGAAGGCCATATGAAGTTTGGAAGTCTGTAGCGATTGACTCTGCATAAAGTTGGCTACCTCTGCGCACTTTGCGCCTCAGCATCCGCTGACCCCGCTCTGTCATCTGTTGGATGGGTGAGTGAATACTTTTGGCAATATAGTGTAAATTGCATGTTACATATTAATTTGAATCTAATGGAAATGTTATTCAAACATAACTGTGTATGATAGCATATCAGCGCTTAAACACTGTGGTAAAAACCTAGATGTAGATGTATTATCTCTGACATAAAGATGATACGCAACAATGCTTTTGACTGACTTGTTGTTTTCTTTGAAAAATATTCTCTCTTTTCAAGACAATTTACAAGTGTGACTTGAGAGGGCTAGACATAAATGAACCATGAGATTTTAAATGGGCCAGAGCTCTGCCTGTCAGAATGTAGGAGGGGAAGAAAATACTATGATGTATTAGAGGGCCAAAAGAAGAAAGAAAAAATCAATATGCTTGCCACAACCAACGATTGACTTAATAGCATATGCCACCCACCTCGTAGGGGAGAGGAAGGCGATTGTGGGTGTGGTTTGTCGTGGTGATATGCTGATATGATCATATTGAGCAGGGCATCGCTGTTCAGCACGCTTGCCTGCAGGACACCCCCACAACCTCTCCCTGATCGGACTAGAATATTATAAGGTGGCCAGGAAGATAGCGTGCTCCTCCGGAGGTTCCACCGCTGTCAGCCTCCATTTAGCTCACCTTGTCTCAAAGCTACAGTACAGCACCTGTTACCCACAGCTGGCATGCTAGGCTACACTGTACTGTACTACCCCACTTATAGTGCAATGTGTCCATGGTAAAGTGTTAAGGTTCATAGCAAGCATGTTGGATCTCATTTTGCCAACAGACAAAACAATGCATGTGTTTCATTCAGATGCAGTTAAAGGAGTAGTAAAGGAATAATGCATGTTTAGCCCTGTTTTAAGGTTACTTATGATCATATACAATGGTTCAGATCAAAACGTTTACAAAAGTAGCACTTTTGAGAAAACTGCAAAGAGTAAACTGCAACTATGACAAGTCTGCAAACTGCTCAGACCAGTGAAACACCACTTTCTCCACCAAGTGCTCCAATGGCAGAGCAAACCCAATTAACTCCACAGGGGGGCGTAGAGCCTGATCAACTCTGCACAATCCTTCAAAGACAAAATTACATCACAGATTCTCTTGTAAGACAACAAGAAATTGCATCTCTGCCAAAAAGAGACATTACTCCCTTTGATGGAGATATTTTGCAGTATCAGTCATTCATTCAGTCATTTCAACGTGTTATTGAGTCCAAAGTAGAAAGTAGTGAGGACAGGTTGTATTACCTTGAACAATACACTGGAGGGCCAGCTCAAGTCCTTGTTAAGAGTTGCCGTCACATGGCTCCTGACAGAGGTTTCCAAAAGACACGTATGGTAATGAATACAGAATTGCAAGTGCCTATGTAGAAAAAGCTCTTTCCTGGCCAGTAATTAAAGCAGAAGATCCAAAAGCTTTACAAGCATACACATTGTTTCTGAGAGGCTGCTGTAATTCAATGGAGAACATGTCATACATGGATGAACTGGATCTGGCATCCAACCTTAAAGCCATAGTATTTAAACTCCCTTACAAAATCTGTGAAAAGTGGAGGTCAGTTGCCTGTGATCTGCAAGTAAACAGAGTTAAGTTGGAGGATCCTGTGGAATTCCTTAACAAACAAGTTCAGATTTCCTCTGACCCAGTGTTTGGTAATATCTTGGATGGAAGTCAAGGCAGAGCCAAGGACAGACCCAAACCTCAGTTCAGGCCCAAATCAGCTGGAAGTTTTGCTACAATAATTGATTCAGTAATTCAATCAGTCCAGTGCACATTTTGCAGTGAAAAGCATACACTTGCATTGTGTCCTGATTTCAGAAAAAATTCAAATAAAGACAAGATAGACTTTTTGAAAGCAAATGGAATATGTTTTGGATGTCTTGTGAAAGGACATATGAGCAGAAACTGTACAAAGCGCCTAACATGTGACGTGTGTAGCATGCCACACCCAGGAGTTCTACACATACAATGCAAGGACAAGACGACAAACACAAGAACAGAACAACCTCCAGCAGATGGTGCCACAGCCAGTCGACCTGTCACCTTCCAATCTTGTGGCCATATTGGGGCTGGTAAGGGTGACTGTGCACTTTCCATTGTCCCTGTCCAAATCAAAAGCAACAAAAGTGATAAGATCATTAAGACATATGCCTTCCTTGACTCTGGTAGTTCTGCTACTTTTTGCACAGAAGAATTAATGTCAAGGTTGAACATCAAAGGCAGAAACATTAGCACTGTGTTGCGCACTATGAACCAGGAGACATGTGTTCCCTCCCATCTTGTCACAGGTCTTGAAATCTCTGGATTGGATAGCTCTGACTTCATTGCTTAACCCGAGGTTTACACACGGAAGGAGATGCCTGTGACCACTGATAGAATCATCAGAAAGGAAGATCTTTCTAAATGGTCATATTTAAACAAAGCATGCATGCCTGTCATTGATGCCAAAGTAGAGTTGCTTATTGGAACAAATGCTCCCAAAGTCATGGAACCCTGGGAGGTAATTCACAGCCAACAGGATGGACCTTTCGCTGTAAAAACACGTCTGGGGTGGGTCATTAATGGACCTCTTAGAGGTCATGTCGACACAGACACAACAACTCCAACAATTGTTTGCAATAGAACTTCAATTGCCAGTATAGAGGAGCTCTTGATCAGCCAATACAATCAAGATTTCAGTGAGAGAGCATCTGATGACAAACCTGAAATGTCAGTGGAAGACAGGAAGTTCCTAACATGTGCAAATGATAGTGTGATATTGAAGGATGGACACTATTATCTGGACTTGCCTTTCAGGAGAAATGAACTTGTCATGCCAAATAACCAGCCTGTTGCAGAACAGCGCCTCCTAGGCCTAAAAAGGAAATTCCAAATAAATTAGCATTTCAAGAAAGAATACACTGACTATATGACTGATGAAATTGAAAAGGGTTAGCTGAAGTGATACCACAAGAGCAGCTGGAAAGGACTGACAGCAGAGTGTGGTACATTCCACACCATGGAGTGTACCACCCAAAGAAACAAACTTTAAGAGTGGTTTTTGATTGCAGTGCATCCTACAGAGGAAAGTCCCTCAACTCTGAACTGATACAAAGCCCTGACTTAACTAACAGCCTAGTTGGAGTGCTTTCAGGATTCAGGCAGGAGCCAGTGGCTGTAATGGCAGACATCTGGTCAATGTTTCACCAAGTGAGAGTATCACCAAAGGATGTGGACTTCCTAAGATTTCTGTGGTGGCCCAAAGGTGATACAAGACAAAGTATAGTTGAGCACCGAATGCTTGTTCATCTGTTTGGAGCAACATCTTCACCAAGCTGCGCAAGCCTTGCATTAAAAAGAATAGCAGAGGACAACAGCAGTTGCCTTCTAGCAGAGGTCATAAATACCATTAAGAACGCCTTCTATGTGGATGATTGCCTTAAGTCCATGCCCTCAAACCAGGATGCCCTACAACTAGTCAAGGACCTGTCAACCGCCTGTCACAAGGTTATTGGCTCCTACAAATATCCCTCGTTCCGCTGTTCCAATGGGACCAAAGTCACCACCCCTTTCGATAAAAGCTCTGCAATCTCTGTTGACAGAGCTGCAGCTTGATCGGGAGGTGGCATCACTGTCTCCACAATCTCCATGAAGGGAACAGTGAAAATGAATAGAATAACCCTCTGTCAGAGCATGCCGTAGCCAGCTGTCCAGGAGGCACTTCTCATGCCATACTGCAAAGTGGTTCGAGAGAGGCTGTGCCAGAGATCGTGGCATTAGATTGAGGAATCTGCCGTAATCCATCTCGGCCCTGACTGCCACTGGACAGCGGAGAAACTCCAGTGTCCTGATCCAAGGCGGGCCATCCTTGAGAGGGACATGAAAAATCCCCACAGGATATGCCTCTCTTCTGTACAACGGTGAATGGCATTCCTTCTGAGAGGCACTTCATTCATAGAATGAGGAAGTGAGTCGGCTGCATCTGCATTACATACAACCTGCCATCGCCCATTCAGACAAAACAGCGGTGTCTTGTAACTAGGGTTGGGATGATTCGTCGACGTTGTTGATGTCATCGATTATGCAAATTCGCATAGTCAATTTCACTTTGAATCACATGATTGGGCAGGAACGGGAGTAAAAGTCAACGGGAGCAGACGGGAGTGGGAACTATGACAACAAAATCAACGGGAGTGGACAGGACTGAAAACTATGATGTTATATTTTATTTTATTTCAAATCAAATCAAATCAAATCGATATTTGAACATTTCTCCCCAGCATCGAGTTAAACATTGCATTGATCACTTTTTGTACTTTTCATTCAGTCACCCAACACTGCATCACAAGCGAAACGAACTACACCGGAAGTCTAGTAGGCCTGGGTTAAAAAACAAAATCAGATTTTTAATCGATTCTAATTCGAATATTATTCCCTAGATATCGATTTGTACGTCCATCGATTTTTTATTTATTTATGTATTTCCCCCGTTAGTGTTGCATGTTTGGTACTTATTGTAGTTCAAATGTGTAAGCCCTCGAGAGGATATGCGCCTAGTTGACCGCACATTTGTTTAGTCTCCGCCTCAAGCTTTTTTTTACTATTTATAATGTGTAAAATCAGATCAGATCAGATGCTTTATTCGTCACATGTAGTGTACAGTAAAATGTTGTATTTCATTGTTGAACTGTGCGTTGCGCATTGCGCTCAGCCCCTCTCTCCCTCGCACACACATGCTGGCCCCTTCTGTAAACAGCCCCTCTTCTGCTCCTCTCCGTACGCTCACATGTCGAAGACAGCTGAGTAGAATCAATCCGAAGTAGCCCTACACGAATGATGAGTGATATCACAAACACCTCTGCACAAATTTGTCCAAAACTGATGCAGTTAGTTAACTCTGATAAGTTAGTAGTATGTTAACACAACACTGTCAATCTCGTATAGTTAAGTTAGCAGACACATTATATTACTGTAGCTAGCCAGCCAGCTAATTAGTGCAGCTGGCATTTACCAACATGTGCCTCATGCAAGTTAGGGTAGCCAACGTCAGGAAGCTCAGACATTACAGTAACAACAATGCAGCTCATCCCCCATTATCAGTGTGAATTGGATGCTTCAGCGACCATGCACAGTAGCCAATGTGAATCAAGTTTAAGGACGCAATACGATGAGAAAATCCCCCATAATTAGGATCAGTGATGGAATAGTGGCATTCGAATGTGTCGGTAGCCACCACATTTGGGCTTTTATGGACACATTTTTTTCACATTTTGTTTAATTTCAAATTAGCTATTGATGTGTCATCACTAATGAACAGTGAGTAGAGTAGACTTGTTCCCAACACAAGAGGGAGAGATGGGGAGAGGCACAGGCAAGTGACTGTAGATGTTTACAAACATCAGTACATTTGTATTTAACAGCTTTGGGGTGAAAAGAGTTCCAGTACAATTACAGCTTTTGTTCTGATAATCTTTTTCATATCCAATAAATATTTGTATTAATTGAGTAACTAACTAAACATTAATTTCATTTTGAATCTAATTCTGCCCACAGCATGTTTTTGAAAGCAATTCTATCAACATTCTGGGAGGGGGATTGGTCCTTGCCATTTTCAACAGTTTCAGGCTTTCAGCCATTAACTACCAATATTTCATATTCATTTGCTGTCAAATGTCAATATAATACTAGTATTGATGTGTTGCATAACTGGGCAGTCATCTAATTCAGGTTACAGCTCAAAAAAACATGTTTTAGTAACACTAACCGAATCAATATTGAATCAAATCAAATCAAAATTAATCGTGATAATCGATTCTGAACCTTGTGAATCGGAATCGATTCTTGAAATTCGAATCGATACCCAGCCCTAGTACTGTATCCGGCAAGCAACATGCAAAGCAACGGAAGAAAAACGTAGCAGGATTGGGTGGGAGTAAAAAGGGATAGGAGTGGGATGGGAGTGGGATTCTGTAAAAGTTTGGCTCGGGATTGGGACGGGATCAGTCTTCTGTGGGAGTAGGAGGGAGCGGGAGTCAAAATCCATTCCTGTGTCAGCCTCTAGTTAACACCCCTTCTGAGGCGACAACAATATTACAAAAACTGTAAATGTATATACAACCAGACGTTTGGTGATAACAATTAAGCTTACTTTGTAGCTCAAGTCTTGTCACTGTTTGGGCGTTCTGACCGCCCCTCCCGAGTGCGGGCCTTAAAACCACCTTATACGCTAACGTTATTCCAGTTTTGTGCATGCTGCAGCACAGTGAATTATAGAAGGAATACTCTAGCATAGCCTACCTTAGATATTTAATACATTTTTCTGTTTTTATCAGATTTTTTGTCCAAGTAAACAAAAGGAGATTGTAGCACAGATTATCTCAGTGCACAATTAAATGATTAGGCTTCAATAAATATCATGATAAATATCAAATATCATGACTGAAAATAGTTTAAAAAAAAAGGATAATTTCTATAGCTTTTCATGATTAAAAGATAAAAACATAATTTGTGGATGTGTAGATTGTAGATAAGATAACCAATTAAGTGAATTATTGAAGGAATACTCTAGCTAGAGGCCGGAAGAGGAGCAGTGCCTACAGAAAGCAGAGATTCAAAGCATGACCAGAACAAATGACTAATCGTGACTGATCTAAAAAATAATCGTTAGATTAGTCGATTACCAAAATAATCATTTATCCCAGCCCTACTTGTAACACAGGGAATCTTGTCACCTAATTTGCATATCCAACCCCCACCAGCTCAGTGGCACCGCTGGTGTAGGTAGAATGCAATGGGGCACAGACAGCTCACTAACAATATGCATAACGGCCACGTGCAAGCTAGCCGGCGCATGCGCACTGTGAGACAGTGAAAATGCCGCTTTCATTCTCAACTTAAAAAACTAAACATTTTGTGGGATACTTGTCATCTCATTTGCATATCTAGCTAGGACCTCGATGTCCTCCAGATTCAGCGATGCATGAGAACCAGACAGAGTATGATCAAAGATATTATGCAGAGTAGCTAAGCATGAGCTAGTCGACTCATGCATTTTGTGAGATAGAGTGCGAACACCACCATACACAACAGGGCGGCGGTATAGCTCAGGAGGTAGAGCGGGTCGTAGTGATCGTTGGGTCGGTGGTTCGAATCCCGCCTCCTCTTGACTACCAGTCGAAGTGTCCTTAGGCAAGAGACTGAACCCCAAATTGCTCCCAATGAGCAGGCAAGCGCCTTGCCTGTGTGAATGGTGCTTCGGGCCAGTGTAACAACTGGATGGGGAGTGCGTTACAAATGCAGTATCTATACCTATACCTAACAGGCCTACAGTTTAATGAAGGCGGAGGGTCAGTGTAAAAAACACCCACGGAGCGGAACCTTGCTCACTCATGAACATGACTAGACGAGGCTGCCGTCAAATCTCCGCTCTCACACTGTCCCCGACGACACGCAGAAATGTTTTAACTGCCATAGAGAAAAACAGAAAAACATACTGCCGCTCGAACCTGGCAACCCCGAAAGTACACTCACTTGTGTAGTGCTCATCAAGCGCGTAGCTGTCGAAACAACAGGGAAGGGCTCAACAGCTCGAGTCGAATTAATGACGGCAGCCAGACGGGCGAGCTCTATGCTAGTCCCCGCCAGCGGTCGCAACAAGGGTTTTGACACATTGAAACAGGGCAGCACGGCTACAGCGGAACTGGATGCGCACATATCTTTACCAACCTCAACGGTGAGACGGGGGTCACGTCTGCTAATACAGCAGGGGAAGACACCGTGGCTTGAGCCAGTGGCTCTTGTTGAACACCACGTTTCTGCTTCACCGGACACATCAAAGTTTTCTGATGGGACCGGAGCTCTGGGCAGCTCGGTCCTGTCGTACTTCTTGAACACCGTGTTTCTGCATTACCGGTGAGACCGGCGGCTGTCATGACTGCTGGTATAGCAGGGGAAGGGGGAAATCGAGAATTTAGCATGTTTTTGAAAGATTTTTCAAGGTGCCCACCTACATCCATTGTATGACCAAAACGGTGGTAGGGCAATTATCAGACTTTCTCAAAAGTGCTAGTTTTGTCAACGTTTTGATCTGAACCATTGTATATGATCATAAGTAACCTTAAAACAGGGCTAAACATTCATTTTCCCTTTACTACTCCTTTAATATGCCCACATTTTCCCCTCTACGAGTTCACTTCGTTTTGTGGGCGTGAAGAGAACTTCCAGTCAATATGATTGACAGTTTGGTAACAGAAGCTGGATTCAAGACCCATTCAACCAGGAATCATCAACAGAAAATCTCACTTTGAGAGAGAGAGAGACAATGCGCAGAGCTCCATATGGACCGCACACTGAAACTCAAATTGAGTGAGCTCCCTCTGGATCAGTTTTGGTTGGCTTCTGCATCAGAGTACCCGACCATCTCCAGCCACGCTATTCAGTTGAATTGTGTTTAGTAGTTCCTGTTCAGGGTTGGGGAGTAACGGATTACATGTAACGCCGTAACGTAATCAGATTACAAAAAAACAGTAACTGTAATCCGTTACAGTACAATTTGAAATATAATCTAGATTACAGTTACATTTGCTTATTAACGGGGATTACAGGTGTGATTACAATCACCCCTCGCCTCCTCATCAGTTTTACAAAATAGCTTTAAGAAAAAAAGAAGTAGGCTAGTAAAACCAGTTGCGCGCAGCGCGCCAACAAGATTCCCACTGATGTGCTCGTTGGACCACAGCTGCCAGACAGACAGCGAGCAGCACGGGCATCATGGCAGAAATACCGCAATGTGCATTAAAATCCTGGAAATACCAGCATTTTTTAAATGTACCTGTCACAGAACCACAACAATATTACAGCACAGTGTAAACTATGCCTCCCAGCCAACAAAACCCTCTCGACGGCCAAGGACTCAACGTCCAACCTGAAAAAGTATTTGCCAAACGTTAGGGTAGCTAACGTTAACCTTACTTCCACTGACAGCTAAATTAGCTAGTAGTAGGCTTCTACAGTATAGCACTAATGTTCAACCAGAAAACCAGACCTAAGCGCCCATTCAGATTATTTTCACTCAATAGTGCCTGTCGGTGTTATTCAAGAGCTATATAGAGTCAATCACAGCTGCTTAGAATGAATTAACGCACTTCTGTCTCTTCCTCTTAAGTTCCATGACCTAACTTTAATGTTGTGACCTGTCTTGTTTAATGGGTGTATTACTGCTTTGATTTAAATCTATAAAGCTTTACATTAATTCTTCAATTATTTTGTTAATAAATATTTTGAGTTATATATATGTTTGTATTGTTTGGCATTAGCAAATAGGCATTAAATAAAAATTAACAGTGAGTAATAAGAGTAATAGCACATCATAGGGGTATATATGAACATAGGTGTGCCTTGAGATTTTGGCTTGCCCTTTGGTGTGCCTTGGGCACAAAAGGTTTGGGAACCACTGGCCTATTGGACTGTGGACTGAGCGCAGCTAGCAGCGCAACAGTTTTTTTCCCTCATATGTGGCACGCAGCATCTTCGAGAGGATGGTAGCTAACCTGAGATGGCTACAAGTACAAATATTGACCGTCTGTCATATAAATTATAGTTTCATCATCTCCTTTTGTAATTCACCACCTCCCTCAACCTTTCACATAGCTGTGCTAACCTAATTCATGACAGGATGACCTCCAGGAGGTCCACACACCTAGAAATCTGTCTACTCCAGAATAACCATCCTTTGTCCCTTTGTCTCCAAAAAATTACCGCCTTTTCTCATGTCACGTGTCTGTATTCTCGACCACGCCTGCCATTTCATATGACGTACAATGGGTTAGCCAATCACATCCTCAAAGCGCCATACCTGTGTTTTGCTTGAATATAAAGGCCGCGCTGACCAAGAGGTGGCACTTCTTTGGATGAACCACTCATGTGCATTGTCCGGAAGTCCTTGCGCTCGTATGTTTTCTCAATAAACCAGACTTAACCTGTTTTGAGCGAATCTTGGTAAATCCTTTTTGACTATATCAGTTAAAATCCATTACACGTCCACAGCTTGTCTATAAAGCTGATTCGTGCAGCGAAATCTAGCATTATTTTGCTTACAGAGCCGACAGTGAGGGCAAGCCCACGGACATTACAAAGCCCATCTGTAAACGATGCTACAAATCTATACAAACCAAGGGAGCCAATACGACCAACCTGGCAAAGCATCTTGCAGACAGACATGCCGACTTACACAAACAATTCAAAGAGCGACAGGTTAGCGAATGTGATAGAAGATAAGATACACGCAACAGCTGAACAGCAACACCAGTACTGAATACAACCGAAGGATATTTAGCCTACCTTATGTTTAGTTTAGTTTTATTTGTTAGGGGGAATGCACAATACATTTATTGCACCAGATAATAGCTAAAGAAGCTCCTTTTCATCCGTAGCATGAGACTTTTAGCTAGCAAAGCTGCAAGCCTAGTTCTCTGTCTAGCGCACGTGTGACAAAAAAATCAATACCTGCTCCGACCTCCTAGAGCGAGAGAACTGTGAGACAGATATCTCTTCTGATAATTGGAATAGCGAAAATGCTTCAATAGGCCTGTGTTAATTATTAATAATAATAAGCTTTTCAAATTCTGCTGATTCTCTCACAGTTTGCAACAACATAGGCATAATTTATTGATCTCTCCCCCCACAGACAAACAAACAGATGCCAGCACAATCCCAAACCACCCAGTCGAGGCAGCCTTCCGTTCCAGCTGTGTTTGAAAGCTACAGGAAATATGATAAGGACTCAAAAGATGCAAAAAGACTAAACAGGGCACTAAAAAAAGCCAACAATTTAAAGTTCCATGTTCTGTCATCTATTATTCCATTACTTTTCCTTATGTTTTAGATTTTCGCCGTGGTATCGTTTCGGTATCGGTATCGAGATATCAGGCAGGTATCATATCGAAGTCATAATTTTGGTATCGTGACAACACTACTCGGGACAGTGACAGTTTCATAAATTGAGTTTGCTAGCTAGCTATAGCTATTCGTTTCCAACTCCGTTTGGATTTGATGAGTATCCATATTCAGAGAATCTATTCATTGTTTATAGCAGCTGGTTAGATATCCCTATTTCAAGTTCTGTGGGCATCTCTCCTCTCTGGTCTTTTACTTATTTAGATTGCTGAATGTCAACACAATTGCAACACACATTATGACATTATAATGGTCTGTTTTAGCCTATAAAAAGAAACATTATAATTAGTCTAGGCCTACAATATAATCCCGAGCATCAACTCCATAGGGCTATTATCAAGCATGGAGAAATTTGATTTAATGTCATTTCATTTTAAATTAGGGGTGAATTACAAGAATAGAGCCAGATAATTATATGAAATGTTACAGTTGCTTGGGCGGAGATTCAATGTTTTTCGTTATGGACTGATTCTGAATCACTTATTTTTGTGCAACGATAGGCCTACTCGAGGGAGAGACGTGCGTTATTCAAGCCAGTTTTGGTTTTCTCACGGCGTGGACAAATTGTGGATAGACCCTGCATAAAAGTCAAAATAGGATTAGGATTATAGAATTTTGGATTATTGGGAAAAGGAAAAGAAGAACGGAAGATCATCCGTTGTGAACCGTGAATAATAATAGGCTATAGTGTCAATGATATGGGCTGCTATGCTCAGAAATGTAGACTACTGTATGTTTTGGATGTGCTCTGCAGTCAAAGTTTGGATGAATGGATGGATGGATGTTTGAATCCTGGTAGGCCTAAATGTGTTATGTAAAAAATATAAAATAATAAAAGTACAAATGGAGCATGAAATAAAGGGTCTGATTGAGGCAAGTAATAAATTATGAAGTAGGCTAGTCTAAAACAGCAGGTTGATATTTTTAAACATTACCTGGCTGAGTTTATGGAGAGGTGCTCCAGTCAAAATCAGATTTTCTGGGGTTTTGCATGGTATTTGTACTTAGATGCATTGTGTGAACACTCTGGAAGTGTTAAAAACTTTGAACAAAAAGCCTACATGCCCATGGTGCGGACAACAGACGATCTGTTGACGGTCTTATGTCTCACCAGCCCCTCCAGAGCCCTTCTGGGGTGCGACAAAGAACATGCAGAGGGTTACATATACTACAGTGTTGAGCAGCATTTTCATTAAAGCTTACTATGCCCAAACTCACATCAGTAGACATACAGTATCTCATAGGTGTGTTACCCAGACAGGAGCGCAAATAGATGAAGCGTGCAACAAAAACAATATTGTTCTCTCTTGCTAATGTGTTTACCCATTATTGCTTCTCTTTCTCAGTGTATTATGACAGGTGCAGCCACAAAACTAACATAGAGTAGTCTGATTTTCTTAGTTGCTTGCGTCTGTACAAGCATTGCTGGAGAGACTAACAGGTACTTACTGTAGTACATGACCTTCACATAAATTACATTGGAGCTTTAGATCACTGAAATTATACAGTCCTGTCTCACACGGATGAGTAACAACCATATTTGAACCCTGTCTTATGCCAGTGCCTTTGTTTATTTCTTGCCGTGGTTGTACCCATACATCTATATATCATTGTCTCTCTCTTGGCCACAGCAACTAACTATTACTGTAATTACAGATAAAGGCTTCTGCAGTATTACCACACACTGTAATTTGTAAGACAGTTGGCTCAGATAAAGAGTGTGGTTCCATCTTCTCCAAACCTTTAAAATGGGCAGTGCAGATTCCCCCTATATCATATAGAAGTTTAATTAAATAAGCCACAACTCCATTTCAACATACTATTGAACTACAGAGAGCACCTTTCAGTCCTTGCTCCTTCCTTTAGACAGCACCAGGCATGTTTATCGGGACAGAGAGTTATTGCTTTTACTCAAATTAAAAACCCAACTGGCCACAGAAGTTTTGTAGCCAATGTTGTTCTATAATTGCTTTTTAGGCTGATGTGAATGCTACACAATGATGAATTGAATATTTGAGGTCACTACCAAACTGCAAAAATATGAGATATACCAGAGAGCACAGCTGAAGAGCAACCATTCGGCCAACCCCAGCTGTCAAACTCATAAACTGCAGTGGTTATGCATTACACCAATATATTTTTGACATTTGTCGCCTTTAAGTATCACTCACTGCACATGCTGAGGCCAAAAGTAGTAGTAGTAGTAGTAATAATAATAATATTATTAACAACAACAACAATAATAATAACAATAATAGGGACAGGGCTGTGAGCGGGCGTGGAAATGCTGTGACAGCGTTCACCTCAATTGGGAGGGATGCTGCCCCGTCTCCCGAGGAAGTCGATGGCGGTCAGTCTGAACAGGCACTTGGCTGGGTTGAAGATCAGCCTGTATCAGCTGAGCATTAAAATATCATTAAAATATGGGCTAATCACAACGTGAAGTAACGGATATGAAAAAATGCATAAAAGCAAAGTGTTACTAGCTAGCAAAACAGTGCACAAATTCCCTACAGCTAGCAAACAATGCTATTTAACTTGAGACTTTCAACAATTAGCTAGTTTTAATTATCCGATAAGTTTACATAAACGACTTAAATAACAGCTGTGCTCTCTGGTATATCTCATATTTTTGCGACCTCAAAGATTCAATTCATCATTGTGTAGCATTCACATCAGCCTAAAAAGCAATTATAGAACACATTGGCTACAAAGCTTCTGTGGCCAGTTGGGTTTTTAATTTGACTAAAAGCAATAACTCTCCGTCCCGATAAACACTACAAGGAAAACGAAATGTTCTTACAAGCATATTTTCCAAGGTTTAGTTAAAAGAAATTATGTTTCAGCATGCTCTCTCATCTGCCGTTTCTACTGCTAACTTGCAGGCACTGAATGAACTGAAGAAACTATGGCAAGCTCAAAGGGCTACAAAGGGCTAAACTTCAACTCAAACAGCTATACACAAAACCACCACTAGGTGGCTACAATGTCCATCAATAGTGGGCAGAACAGCACCTGGAGGGGAGTCAATGTAATGTGACAGCGGCTGGTGATTTGGTCCGCAACTCGGCAAACCCCGAAATGCGCTAGGGGGCAAAATAAAATAAAAAAATGTTTTTTTTAGTTTTTTTTTTTTTTTTGTATTACCAAAGTTGAAGTTGTGAAGAACCCACTTACTATAACAGACAACAGTTTTAGGTTCACGAAATACGTATAATTGGTCTGCAAACTAAGCTTGTTTTTAGCTGATTTCGAGTCGGGTTTGGGGGCGGGCAGATCGATTAGCATGATTTGGTTTCATTGGCTATTGCTTCCGGGTTCTCCGCCCCCCCACCCTTCCCCAACACGCCGGCTTTGTTTACATTCAGTCCCAAGTTTAACCATGGATGCTACAGCTTTTGCTAAAGAGAAGACGGGGATGGCATCCAGGGCATGGAAAGCGTTTTAAGAGCAGCTAAAACTCCAGCAGAGCAGGACTCGTTCGTACACGGAGTTGTATTCTTGATGGCCTGTGATACAGAGATGACTGTATCAACTTGTTGCTACCAAGTTGCTACCAAGCGAAACGTCGAACGACGTACCAGATTCACACCACCGCCAAGCATTCTGCTTTGCTTTGGGGTAAGCTGATCTTTATACTATCTGTGCTGTTTACATTACATTAACGTTAGTCGTTTAGCAGTAGCTCCTTTCTAAACAAGTGACTAAGTCTATGAAAATGATGGTGAAAATGGTGAAAATGGTGAAAATGTTGGAGAACTTTGGAGGAGGATTTCTCAGCTAAGTTGATTTGGCAGTACTAGCATTCAAATAAGCATATCTTCTTCAACTATGTTCAGATTTCAATGTATGAGACCTCATTTGAAAGCTTACAATCTGCACTTTCATAATCTGTAAAAAACTGAAAAATGACCTTTGCTTAGTTGAGGACCAAATTACCAGCGGCGGTCACTAATGGAACTCACTTCTCTGGCTTAGGAGAGTGTAGAATGTGGTCACTATCTTGCTGAATCATGCTGCGCTACCTAGAACGCACACACATGGTTTTGTTTACAGAATCAAGTAAATGTTGAGGTAGAAAAAATTTAAATGTGGACACATTTTTAACCAGGACTCAATTTTATGGAGGAATGGACCTACTGTATAATACTGCTACACCAGCTGATAAAAAAACAAAAAAGCAATCAGCAGTGTATTGGCAGATATGGCTCATAGACGATCAGTGCTCGGGTATCAGGAAAAAATAAAGTTATCGGGGCATCCCTAGTCTTGCCAAGACTAGCAGCTTTCTTTTTAACAATACCATTTTTTAAGGTCTGTGGTCTTGTTCAGGAATTTACATCCAAACACCTTAAACCTTTGTCCTCTCACTCCTTTTGTAATTCATCACCTCCCCCAAATATTCACATAGCTGTGCTAACATTCAAAATGGCTTCCAGAGAGGCCATCTGTCTACAATAGAATAACCATCCTTTGTTCCCAATTGCCGCCCTTTTTCTCATGTCACATGTCTGTACTCTTGGCCACGCCTGCCATTTCATATGACGTACAATAGATTAGCCAATCACATCCTGGAAGCACCATACCTGTGTTTTGCTTGAATCAATCAATCAATCAATCAAAGCTTTATTTATATAGCGCATTTCATACCCAGAGGCAACACAATGCGCTTTACAGAGAACAAGGGAGGTGGGCATACGACCCACTCTCTACATATTCCAGAGGGAAGCAAAAAAACAGTAATCACCCGGGGGCCAGATAAGTGAGCTGTAAAAATTCTTCCCTGACCCCTCTCAACAAGGCGATCGAGCAAGCTCCAGGAGTATGTTTGTCTACCGGCTAAGAACATTTATGAAGCAATACATTGCATTGAATTACATTTCAGAGTGAGAGAGGCTAAAAACATCATAGGGGAGAGAATATTCTACGGACATGCTACATCATCCACAATAGACACAGAGGGTATCTATCGGACTTCGTGAGGTCTGCTGGTGACAGTGGGGCATCCACTGAACCTGGTTAGAAGATAGGAGGGAGAGAGAGAGGCACCAGGGAGAGGGAAGGCAGAGCAGGGTTAGTAGCACATAGAGTCATTCAGACCACACAGATATTGAAACAGGCGACCTGGGGCAGGCTCCTGGAATATATTTGTCTAATGGCTAAGAACATTTAAAGAACAATAAATAATAGTAAATTAAGTTTAAATTAAGTTTTCGGAGCAAGAAAGGCTAAGAGCAAGAAAGGCTAAGAGCATCAGGTCCAGGCCAAAGCCGGATGTGGACTGATGTGTGTCTTGTGTGTACATGTGTGTGTGTGTACTAAATACTACGATATCCACAGCTCCGCAGCTGACACTGGACCTGGTTAGAGGATAGGAGGGAGAGAGAGAGACACTAGGGGAGACAGAAAAACGGTTAGTAGCACACTGAGCCATTGAAGCAACACAACAGTCAGAACAAGCCTGTTTCAGGATAACCAGCTTCTGTACGCTACATGATATACATACATTGCATAGCAGGACAAGTATGCATAAAAGTGAGCCCAAGAGGCTGAAGGCTCACTTCGCTGACTAAACCACCCTTGTTGCGTTTTCAGGAAGTCCTTGCGCTCGTATGCTTTTCACAATAAACCAGACCTAACCTTTTGAACGAATCTTGGTAAATCCTTTTTGACTAGATCAGTTATATTACTATCACAGTCTCTTATTTGGCATTGCACATTATGCTCTTACAGTGTCTGGGCAGAAATACTATAATTTTATTGTATAAACTTGTGTATTCAAAGGCATTTTAATGACAGATACATACTCTCCTTTTCCAAGGCTAATATTCAACATTGTCTCTTTTCAGTGGTACAACAATGACTTATTTGTGCGACGAGTGGCACTCTTCTTGAAGAGTGATCGCCTTGGTGCACACCTTTTACTGACAGGGAAATACTTCCAGTACTCCTATTATCCCAGCTCTCAAGTGCGTGTGCTTTCATCTGACTTCATCATACCCTTGTAGTTACAAGTACAGAATCTCAACTCGTGTTGGCAGAAGGCCAGCACATCCTCCACCTTCTCCTCACAACCCTCCATCAGAGCCTCTGTTCTCATCTCTGTCCGAATGCAGCAGTTCATTATTTGCCACATAGTGTAGGTCCATCCTTCCCCTTGGCTTTGTAGGGCCATTCTGTCTTCTTTTAATCCTTGGCTACATTTACTTAATACTAAAAATGTAAGGCTAATGGGGAAACATTCAGCTCTGGTGCTCCAGGCAGGATATCTCTCTGATATCTCTCTACGTTTATTGCCAGTAATCCTGCATATGAACACACTGGATTAATGTCATGCCAATTTGGTTTGATTGTGCTAGCTTTAGCATGCCATGAATGCCCGAATGAGGAACAGCGTGGAATCAACTGAAAATGTTCTCCATCAATCAACAACATTATGGTGTAGTAGAAGTTTCGAAAAATGAAGTATTTGCCCAGGTTCGCTCAAAAAGGTTCAGTCAGATTTATTAAGAAAACAATACGATTGCAAAAGGACCTCAAGATAAAACACAGAGTGGTTCATCAGAACAGAAGTGAGTTTAAGCTCGCCTAGTACCGCCTTATATGTGCTCAAACAAGGATGTGATGCAGCCGACATTTGGTTGGCTGACTCGTCTATACGTCATAGTAAGGTGACGGATATCAAACAGTGGTCGAGGGATGAAAAGAAAAGCGCGGTACACTTTGAATATAGACAAAGGAACAAAAGGCCTGAGCCAGGACGGGAAGGACGAGGTGTGGGCCTTTCCTGTCCTGGTGAGACAGGGGTCTGTCTTAAAAGAAAAATGAGGAAGACAGAGGTAGAGGAGGTGTTTGGAATTACAAAAGAGAGAGAGGAACAAAGGTTTAAGGTGTTTACAATAGCAAAAGGCAGGGGACTGGATCAATAGGTTTTAAAGAAAAGAAAGCTATCTGAATAGTCTTGAGACTAGTTGTAAAATTCCACGACAATGGTTGTGGCTCTTTGTCCAAAATTCCGAACTACCCCTTTAAGGTTAACAGAGGACCATTGATTTAAGATGTGCCAACTTTTCTTTCTAGTGAGGGGTTGACCGAATAATGACAACACGGTAACATTATTGGGTTATGATCAGCATATTAGTCTGCATGTGAACACATCATAGTCATCATGAAGTGTAGGCTACCATGTGTGTAGTTAAAATTAAAATAAGCATTACAGGGGCTAGTTAGCTTCTGGCTAACTTGCCATTTAGGGCTTTGATGGACAGGGGGACAAAGGAATTCCTAAAGATTCAAGATTCCGTTTATTTGTCACATTCATCGCAATGTACGGAGTACAGTCAAAGTGAAATGTTACTGCCAGCTCCAAGATTATGCTACAGATAAACTCTAATACTCAATTCCAAATTTACAATTTACAAATTAATACAAAACACATTAAGTACTTTTCTATTATATAAGTATAAAAGGGTATTGTATAAAACGTGGTTGAGCCTGTACTGGGGGACTCTGAAGCATTTGCCTGAGGGAAGGGTGTTTAGTAATTAATATTAGAAAAGATGGCCTCTTCTCCCAGATGTTCTGTTTGCTGAGCGGGTGCTACTGTAGTAGGAGGTGTATGAATCTAGAGGCCACAGAGGACCCTGAGCAGACAAGCCATTTATTGTGCTAAGAGGAGTATTGCTTGCTGTTTGCCATTGGGATCTCTACTAAAATCTGGAATCAGTCATTTGCAAGGGAAATGATCACTCCCAAACTTTTCAGACAGCCTTTGGATGAGTTTGTAGCGTTACTTAATGCCTCGACTTTAGCATAGTACTGGTGAGAGGAGACTCAAATCCCATCACAATCATTAAGGTTGACTGGCAATTCAGGTGGCTCTTGGACAATTAAATGTCCACCATCTGCTGGTAAATACAATATTATTTCAATGGATAGGGGATAATTTCACATCAAAGGAATAGCTGGAAACCAGTTTGGCACATCCTCTCTGCCTAAGACCTGATAAGCAGAGGACGTTATTATTCGTTTTTAGAAAGTGATAAGAGCAACTGTCACAGCAAATTACAAGGATCTCTTCAAACTTTGTTCACTGTTAGCCCAGGGGACTGTAAAAAAAGAAATGGAGGGAAAATAATCCACATGGAGTGTCAGATGCAAAGTTAAGGCATCACAACGTGTCGTCAATTTCAATACTGTGTAGGCTTCTGTTACTCACAGCATAGCTTTTTCTCCTGCTCTCCAACAGTATGTCCTGTGAGTGTATCCCTGCCTTTGTCTCATCATACACCAGTTACGGCTTGGCTCAACTGCGGCCGTCAGCATCAACCATCAGCATCAACATTCTACCGTCAAAAATCAAGAAATTAACCTTGGCGTCGGACACTGGCATCGAACGCATCAGCTGCAGTGGAGCCGCGTTCATTAATTACAATGGATTCATTTCCTTAACATCTGATGGTTGATGCTGACGGACACAGTGGAGCCAAGGGGTTGTCAACAAATGGCAGGGAATTAGTAGAACGCTGTGGTCTTTCCATGAACAGACAATTTATTTATATCCTTCAAATGAAACAACTCATCGCCTGTCAATCATGTCTAGGTCAAGAGGGGAGTCTGCTGTTCAAACCTACGGATTTCTACTCATTCTATGATGATTGTTGTGATGTATAAGGTTAAGCCCTTGTCAGAGATTATCAAGTCAAAATATTTCCCATGCAATTTCTAATGGTGACATAGGATTGGTTTCCTAGGCCTGGATACACAACACACTTTGGCTTCGCGATTTACCACTAATGAGCGGTTCATTGTCTGCGGTGAGATTGGAATGTTCCATTAACTTCCCCCGCTGGTCATGTCTAAAAATCACCAATGGTTGTTACACCAATTGGGACAGAGTGAGGCGATGTGAGGAAAAATAAATAGATGTGATAATATGTGACAGCCCGTATCTGTCCTTCACTGCACACACTTGAGGGGTAGGGAAGGGCAAGTTACATTACTCTGAGCATCATGTGGAAGATGAGAAACAGGGACAGGTGCCAATACACTTACTGTATGCTATAGAGAGGAAATTGATAATTATTTCAGTGAATGTACAGGATGGCTATTGCCACACACACACACACACACACACACACACACACACTAGGGATGCAACGATACAGTTAGCCCACTGTTCGGTACGTACCTCGGTTTTTGAGTCACAATTTCGGTTCAATTTCGGGTTTTTGTTTTGTTTTGTGTGCAAGGAGAAAAAAAAGCTATTATTTCCAAAATTATTTCTTTATTTATCTTAATATTATGGAACTTTCAAAAAACATTTTTGAATGTAAAAAATAATACCCTTTCAAATATAATCATGCATCTTAGCATTGACTATAAAAAGATTAAATAAAAAAACTATTTCAAAAGTAAAAGTGCACTTGATCCTTGACAGCTGGTAGCCCATATACAATCTTGGTGAAAGAATGAATTCAAAAATAGCTAAATTGTATAAACAATAAAATGCATAAAATAAATAAAACACCCCTACTTCAGTAGGCTTTTCAGGATGTAAAGTGCAACATCAATTAAGTGTCCGCTATCTTCTGGTATTGTGAGGTTCTTCTGTAAAAAGACGAGCTTGTCGACATTCTCTGCAGCAAGACGACAGCGGTTTGCACTGACAATGTCCCCAGCAGAGGAGAACATTCCCTCACTTGGAACAGAGGTTCCCGGGACACAGAGGTGTCGGTTGTGCAACTTTTGCAACATGGGGGAACTTGCACTCATTCGTTTCCACCACAAGAATGGATCACCATCCACATGAATGCAGTCTGCAAACTTGTATGTGGTGACTTCCTCCTCAATGCTCTGGGACAACGACCTGTTCCTCTACTTGGAAAAGCTCCCCAAATAGTTCTGGCATGGCTTTAAACCTTGGATCCAGGGCAGTGGCTCTTTGGATGTAATCATGAAGATCAGGGTACCTCTTTTCCAGGTCCTGTGGGATGGCTGTTTTGGCTTCTTTGAGGGCTGCACTGTCCCCATCCCCTGATGCCATGGATTTCAGAATCATTTATTTCGGAGGGAGTGTCATTGATGTGGTGGTGGTTGTTTCACTGCTCATGAGAGTGGTCACTGTTTTCAGTGGTTTGAGAAGCTGGATGAGATCTTCTGCCAGTCTCTGTTCACCGTCAGTCAGCATTGGCATGTCCTTGGCAGACTTCTTCACACCTTTGTCCAGTAAGGCAGAGTAGATGGCGGGCTGCTGTTCCACATATCGTTCCAACATCATGTATTGTATTCCAACGAGTTGTGACATCATGGATTAACTTATGTTTAGACAAATCTAACATATCTTGCTTCACAGTCAAAACATGTTGGGCTGTGGTGCTTTTGTGAAAGAAAGTCACTACTTTTCTGACCTTCCCCAGGAGGCGGGACACTGGGATGATTGCGACTGCCTTCTTAGCTGCGAGATTAACAATGTGTGCAAAGCAGCCTATTTGCGGTCCCAGCCGATCAGCTTCATTGATCGCGTTCAATACATCATGCGGTATCTGTTGTTACTGGAATTGTCACGTTTGGCCTATCCAAGTTCTACTCAGTCACTACATTTTTCAGTTCTTCTGCTAAGTGCGCGCTTGTATGACTTTCATACAGGGGGCGCGTTTGCAGTACTGCGCTCTTCATCTCCCATCAGTGTTGCCAACTCTTCAGTAAGGGAAGTAGCTATTGGCTGTCCCAGAAGTCGTTAGAAGTAGCTAGATGGCGGCGGGGGGGGGGGGGGGGGGGGGGATACAAACTATTGACATATTTACAAACTTTTTGTTGTTGTTGTTGCTGTATAATATTTTTTACAGTGCAACCCTAGTAGCCTACATCAGCCATGTGATGATGATGGCATGGAAAAAACAATTAAACTATTTACTTATTTACAAACTTTTTTTTGTTGTTGTTGCTGTATAACATTAGCTTTTTTCTTTTAAACAACGTATGTCTGTAAACCTAAAGAATAACAGAAAAATAATATAGCCTACAGGGCTTAATTAAAACTTTACCTAACGTCACCAGTATCTAGGTAAACTAGTCGTTTCTGACAATACGATTGGTTGTTGCGGGAGGGATCCCAGCGCGTGGCGCGGTTGAAGGGTGTGATTTCGGGTGTGCCTGTGAGTGTGTCTATGGAGGAGGTCAAGAAGGAGCTGCGTGGAGGCAAGGTGGTTGAGGCCACTAGACTTATGAGCAAGAGGGATGGCACGCTGACGGCCACCTTGTCAGTGGTTCTTCAGTTTGAGAAAGTCCTTCCTCCATCAGTGCAAATGGGTTACGTGAGGTATAGTGTGAGGGCGTTCATCCCCAAGCCGCTCAGATGTTTCAAGTGCCAGAGAATGGGGCACACAGCACAGCAGTGTAAGGGTCAGGTTAGATGCGCCCGTTGCGGGGGCCAACATGAGTATGGGAAGTGTGAGGTAGATGCCAAGATGCGTTGTTGTAATTGCCGGGGTGAGCACAGTGCTGCATATGGTGGATGTGTAGCGCAGATTGAAGCCAGGGAGGTCCAACGGGTTAAGGTGGTGACAGGGGTATCGTACGCGGAGGCACTGAAGACGGTTAGGGCGGCGGGGCCGAGCAGCAGGCCTCCTAGTGGTGTGACTGAGAGTGCTGCAGTGCAGAGTGTTGGTCCTGTGCCGGTCAGGCGGCCCCAGCCCCAAGCTCCACTGCCTAGTGTGTGTTCCCACAAATGTAGTGTTGGCGCTGACACACTGGTAGTGGGCAAGGTGGATTTTGTGGCCTTCATCTGTCATGTCATGAATGTTGCAGCGCAGCATAAAGGGAAGAGCGATAAGATCAAAGCCATTGTGGAGGCAGCCGAAAGATTCCTTGCGGTGACGGAGGTTAAAGCGGAACAGATACATGCTTTGTTGACTAAACCAGTGGATAATGGGGAGGGTTGACACCTTACTGATGGTGCTTCACGTTCTGCAGTGGAATGCTAGGAGCCTTGTAGCCAATGGCCAAGAATTGAAGAAGTATATATATGAGTTAGATGTAGTTCCTGATGTTGTGTGTGTGCAGGAGACTTGGCTGCGGCCTCAGTTGGATTTTGTGATCCCCGGGTTCAGGTCTGTAAGGAAAGATCGGGCGCACAATCAAAGTGGTGGGGGGTGTGCGACTTTTCAGAAAGATGGGCTAGCCTATAGGGAGGTGCCCTCTCCTGTGGATGTTGAATGTGTTGTGGTTGATTTGTGCAGCCCGCGGGAGGGGGGCAATATTAGGGTGGTCAATTTCTACAATCCGTGTAAGTCGCTTACATGTTCCAGGACATAGCTGGGGCGGTGTCTAGGAAGGAATTGTGGGTTGGGGATTTTAATGCACACAACAGTTTATGGGGCAGTCTTCATACAGACAGTAATGGTCAGGTGGTGGAAGACGTGTTGGATGGAAGGTCGCTGGTCTGCCTTAATGATGGGCAGGGCACGAGGCTTGATGTGAATAGGGGTACAATGTCCTGCCTGGATCTTACGCTGGTGTCAAGTAGTCTGGTGACGGCCTGTGAGTGGCGCGTTAAGACTGAGTCGTCTATTGGGAGTGACCACTTTCCAGTTCTCACGGTTGTTCGTGCGAGTGTGTATGTGCAAGACGGGTGTGCACTTACTGGGTGGTGTTTCGGGAAGGCTGACTGGGAGGTCTTTAGGTTGTCTTGTGAGGGCACGGCTCATCTGGTTGCTCTTGAAGGTAGCATAGAGGACTGCGCAGCTGAGATGGCTGGTCATATTTTGAATGCTGCCACTGTGAGTATACCAAGACGGTTGACCCAGCGTAGGAAGAAGGTGGTGCCGTGGTGGAATGAAGAATGCAGTAGTGCGGTTCGAGCGCGGAACAAGGCTCTTAGAGTTTTGAGGAGGGACCTGTCGCCCGAGAATTTGGTTGCCTACAAACGGAGTAGGGCTGTTGCTCGTAGGGTGGTGAAAGGCACAAAAAAGAGGACGTGGACGGGATTTTTGTTCCTCTATTGGCAGGAATGTGCAGTTGGGTGAAGTCTGGTCCATGTTTAAGCGAATGAGTGGGTCGAGGGCATCAGTCCGTATTCCAGCACTGAATGTTGGGGAGAGGCTGGCAGTGTGATAAAGAGAAGGCGGATATGTTGGGTCGTGCTTTTGCTGCAGTGCATAGTGGGGAGCATCTGGATGAAGTGCATAGGCAGCAGAAGATCTGCACTCTTAGTAGACATGGGAATGTATGGGATCGGAGAGGTGAGTTTGGGTCAACTCTAGATGTGGACTTTACATTGATAGAGCTCAAATTAGCTTTGCAGGGTACCGGGTATTCAGCCCCAGGGCAGGACCAGTTATGCTATGCCATGTTCCGACAGCTACCCGTGGCATCTTTGCAGCTAGTACTGAGATTTTTTAATAGAATCTGGAGTGAGGGCCTCTTGCCATGTGGGTGGAAGAGTGCAGTGATTTTGCCGTTTCATAAGCCTGGGAAGGACCCTGCTGTGCCTGATGGCTACAGGCCCATCGCATTGACTTCTCATTTGTGCAAATGGATGGAGAAGATGATAGTTCGCAGGCTGTGTCATGTGCTGGAACGGAGGGGGCTACTGAGTCACTGTCAGAGTGGATTTAGGAAAGGGCGTTCCACGCTGGATGCTCTGGTTGGAGTCTGCTCTGATGTTGAAAAGTCAATGAAAATGAAGGAGGGGATGGTGATAGTTTATTTTGACATTGAAAAGGCGTACGACTCTATGTGGAGGGATGGGCTGCTTATCAAGTTGAGTCGTTTGGGTATTGTGGGGAGGTTGTACAATTGGGTTATGGACTTTTTAACGGGTAGGACACTTAGAGTCAAGGTGGGTGCGGACGTCTCAGAGCTGTTCAGCATAGTGAATGGTATCCCTCAAGGGAGTGTGATCAGCCCGGTGTTGTTTAATGTGATGATTAATGATATTTTTGCGAACCTTGAGGGATGCATCAAGTCGGCTCTTTATGCAGACGATGGGGCCATTTGGATGAGGGGAAGGAATGTGCCGTACGTGTTCGGGAAGCTGAGGCAGGCAATTGAGAAGGTGGAAAGGTGGTCTTATGAGTGGGGGTGCAAACTGTCAGCGAGCAAGTCCTGCTACATGGTGTTCACTAATAAGCGCAGGCTCGAGGCTGGGGGGCTCATGCTCGATGGTCGGCCTCTGGAGTTGGTTACAGAGTTTAAATACCTGGGCCTGTGGCTCGACAGCAGGTTTACATGGGCAGTACACATTCGCCACTTGGAAACCAAGTGCAAAAAGGTTGTCAATCTACTGCGGGCTGTGGCTGGGTGTGACTGGGGGGCAGGAACGCAGTCAATGCTGGACATTTATAGGGCACTGATGAGGTCAGCTCTGGACTATGGGGATGTGGTGTATGCAGCGGCAGCTAAGTCTACATTGCTTAAAGTGGATCGGTTGCAATACAGGGCTCTGCGGATCTGTTTGGGAGCTATTAGATCTACCCCCAATAATGCGGTGCTCGTTGAAGGTGGAGAAATGCCACTGGAGCTCAGGCGGGAGAAACTGGCGCTGGCCTACTGGGTTAGGCTGCAAGGGTGTGGGGACGACCACCTTGCTAAGCTCACGTTGCAGGATTGCTGGGAACTCAATAGGTTCCAGGGGACTGGGTTTGGGTGGTCTATTGAAGCCACAGTGAGGGACTATGGGCTGGAGGGGATGGAGTTCACTAGGTCCGCCCCAGTTAGTTGGGTGCCCCCTTGGCTCTTACCTGAAGTGACCGTGGACAGGCGCGTTCTGGAGAGAAAGCATGGATGGCAGCCGGGTGAAGTGGGTATGAACACGGGCATGTATCTGCGTGCGAGTTACTACGGGTGTGTGGAGATCTACACTGACGGGTCAAAGGATGAACTGGATAGAGTGGGGGTTGGAGTGTATGTCCCAGGGTTCGAAGTGGGTCTTTCCAAGCGGCTGTCTGATATGTGACCGCCGCTGGTAATTTGGTCCTCAACTAGGCATTTTCATTTTTCAGTTTTTTACAGATTATGAAAGTGCAGATTGTAAGCTTTCAAATGAGGTCTCATACATTGAAATCTGAACATATTTGAAGAAGATATGCTTATTTGAATGCTAGTACTGCCAAATCAACTTAGCTGAGAAACTCCCTCCAAAGTTCTCCAACATTTTCACACCTCTGACTGCCAGGTAATGGGCGTGAACAATAGCCTGGTAACCCCTCCCCCAGCCACTCCCCCACTGGACGATCTGTCATTATCTGTCAGAGTGGCTGTCAACTTGGGGTATTACCTGAGAGTGGCTGCCAAGTGAGGTGCTCTCTCACTGATGACGCCACACTCTTTGAGTCAGTATTAATCTTGTGTTGTGAATGCAGTTAAGAACAATATAAGATGAAGTTCAAATTTAACGTTCTTTATTGTCACATACATGATATAAAGTACAAGCATAAGTAGTTAAGTGTACAAAAAAAGGCAACAGTCTAAGTGTTAAAGTGTACAGTCAGTTGTCTGTTTTATAGACAAGGTGCATAGTGTTCATTGTGATCAAGTGTACAACAAAGTAATAACAGTCCCCAGCTCAATACTCAAGGTAATAACAACAGTACTCAGCTCAGTATTCAATATTCTAACAATGCAGTCTGTGCAAGTGTGGGCAAGGCTGTGCAAGAGAACAAGCAACGCTTCAGTATACAAACAGGAAAACAGGAAAGGCTGTGGCCTTTCTCCTGCAGTGCTGTCCGTCCTGATGATCTGCAGTGAATCTACAAGCGGACAGTCTTGTTCCGAGCTGCTGTGGAGTTTGGCGGGGGACATGTGACGTCTCGTCCCTCATCAGAACAGAACTCTATGATCTTGTCAAAGAGATACGTCTGTCTGGCCATGTCCAGTCCGGGTGGGGCTTGCACAAGAAGACCTTCTCTGTGGGGCTGGACATCAGGCTTGCGCAGCAGCTGAAACTCGACTGCCGGTGCATCACGGTGTTCTCTGGCCACAACCATGCCAGGTCTCTCAGCATCAAAACTGCAATAGAATAGAAGGAAGAAAGTACATTAAACTATTGCCCACAGTACTGGCACTCCATATAGATAAAATAGTACCAGAATGTGTTGATTAAATAGACTAGCTAATGCATGATAGGATGAACGTATTCTCACCTGTTGTGCAAAATCAAAGCTGTAGTGCATAGTGATCTTCTTGCTGGCTGGTATGAAGGGAGAGCTGCAATTCCTTACAAGCTGGAGCTTGTTTTTGCTCATCCTGTAACCAAAACAAAGAAAAAGGTGTCAGACTACCATAGCTCTCATGCTCTCTCATTCTGTTTCTCTCTATAATATAGCTACCTAGCTCGATATTAGCTGCCTCGCTGGCTAGTTTAGGAACAAAGGGCTAGCTCAGCTAACTAGCATGTTAGCTAACGTTAGCTAGCTAGCCTTTGTTAGTTAGTGCTAGTGCCTTTGTTATGCTAGCTAGACTTAGTCACTTGTTTAGAAAGGAGCTACTGCTAAACGACTAACGTTAATGTAATGTAAACAGCACAGATAGTATAAAGATCAGCTTACCCCAAAGCAAAGCAGAATGCTTGGCGGTGGTGTGAATCTGGTACGTCGTTCGACGTTTCGCTTGGTAGCAACTTGGTAGCAACAAGTTGATACAGTCATCTCTGTATCACAGGTCATCAAGAATAAAACTCCGTGTACGAACGAGTCCTGCTCTGCTGGAGTTTTAGCTGCTCTTAAAACTCTTTCCATGCCCTGGATGCCATCCCCATCTCCTCTTTAGCAAAAGCTGTAGCATCCATGGTTGAACTTGGGACTGAATGTAAACAAAGCCGGCGTGTTGGGGAAGGGTGGGGGGCGGAGAACCCGGAAGCAATAGCCAATGAAACCAAATCATGCTTATCGATCTGCCCGCCCCCAAGCCCGGCTCGAAATCAGCTAAAAACGAGCTTAGTTTGCAGACTAATTAAAGGTATTTCGTGAACCTAAAACTGTTGTCTGTTATAGTAAGTAGGTTCTTCACAACTTCAACTTTGGTAATACACAAAAAAACAAAAAACGAAAAAATAAGTTTTTTTAGTTATTTTGCCCCCTAGCGCATTTCGGGGTTTGCCGAGTTGCGGACCAAATCACCAGCCGCTGTCACATATGTTATCTGTGTACACGGCTGAAATGGTGGCGGTCATCCTTGGGTTGCAGTGGGTGGAGGAGGTCAGACCTGATAGAGTGGTGGTGTGCACGGACTCCAAATCAGTGCTGGACAGTATACGGAGGATCTACTTATTGAATTGTATCACAGTTTGTTTAGGCTTCACAGGGGTGGGATAGATGTGCAGTTTTGTTGGGTTCCGGCACATGAGGGGGTGACAGGGAATGAGACTGCAGACCGACTGGCGAAAGGTGCGCTGACTAAGGTCATCTCGGTGCCTGTTCCGCTCGGGAAGGGAGAGGGGAAAGCGGTGATTAGGAGGAAGGGATTTGAGTTCTGGCAGAAGAGGTGGGATGAAGACCAGAAGGGGAGGGGGTATCACGGGGTGCAGAAGTCAGTTATGGTGAAGAACTACACTGCACAGAACAGGAGGGAGGAAATCGTCATGGCTAGACTCAGGTTTGATCACACGGGACTGAACGGCACCTTGTTTGTACTGGGGAAAAGGGGGAGTGGTACATGTGGGCACTGTGGTGCTGCAGAAAACACTGAACATGTTCTGTTGCACTGTCCTACCTATGAAGTGGAGAGAGAGAGACTCCGGGATAAGGTCAGAGAAGCAGGACGGGAATGGACATTGAGGGGTTTACTGGGCACGGAAGAAGAAGAAGAAGATCCCAGCGCGTGTGGTGTGTGTGTGGGCGATCGAGGGAGAGAGGACGTGAAGGCGCAAACAGTTTTCTCTCGTCGTGAGTGAGCTGAGCTCGCTTCCTTGTCAACACAATAATTCCCCAAATAACCAGAAAAAGTAGCTAGATTTGTCGCTAGTCGCTTTTCATGAAATAAGTCGCCAGGGGGGTCTGGAAAGTCGCTAAATCTAGCGACAAAGTCGCTAAATTGGCATCACTGCTCCCAATCCGACATATAGTGCAGTTACAGTAAGGTAACTATGTTGCTCTGGGGGTCCAACTATCCGTGGTGAGTGCTAGGTTCTGTGTTTTAGCCAATTCATCTTCAATGCCTTTGCGCGTTGTTTCATAGAGATTATTACTTTGTAACTGAAAAATGTACGAGAGGGCACACCGTAACGAGGATCAAGCGTTTTCATTAAATGACGAAACCCCACATCGGTAAACACAGAAAAGGGCTGCATATCTTTAGCAATGAAAATCCCCGCTGCATCGGTTATTTTCTTGTGTTTTTCTGAACTTGCACTATAGGGTTTTCCGAAAGCATCCGTGAAAGACTGTTGTTTTTTCGCTGGTAAAGTTACCTGCTCTGATCTGCTTCCAGACAGTGATATAGCTGGGTGGTGGCGGCGAAGGTGCATGGTCATATTGGAAGTGTTTCCATTCGCGCAGGCCACATGAGTCAAGCAATGCTTGCAGACACTAATCTTTCTATTCACCGACTTTGTGTTCTCCTCATTGTATTCAACATGAAAACCGAAATGTCCCCACACCACAGATTTGTAGGAAGACGGTGCTTCCTCATAAGGTTGCCTCTCAACTCCGCTAGCCATGTTTCTGTCTTTTCGCTAACCATTCGGTCGGTCTTGTTCTGATATTTGTTCCGTCTTCTTCTGTGGTAGGCTGCTAATTAATTTTATTCCGTGTTGTTCTGTAGCTTTCTGTTCCGTTCCGTGTTGTTCTGTAGCTTTCTGTTCTCTTTGAAATCACTGTGTTATTATAATTTGATTTACTCGCGGCAGTTGCAAGGAGGGGCAGTAAGAAATGTGTAGAAACCGTACGGTTCAATTTTAAACCGTGAACCTTGGCATCCCTAACACACAGCGCCGATGTTTAGCGGTGAAAGGTGATGATGATTAAGGGCCCACAAGCAAGCAGGGCCCACAAAAAAACAAGAGGTCCCTCTTTCTATGACGAAATTATTCTGCATGTAGATCAGTCACACTAATGCTGCATCAGAATTCAAATTAAGCCACAAATGCAATACAGATGAAAAAAGGTTTTAATTTCCTGAGCAATCTCCCCCTTCTTAAATGGTTTGGTCCATGCCATGGTTCATGCTGGCAAGTCTCACCTCTTTTGACATTAACGTCACTATACCGATGGGCTGTCAAATACTAGCACTAATAGCCTAACGTTAAATCATAAATATCATGCCCAAACATAAATCCAGGCACCAGAAAAGAGTGGAGAAAGAGGCCAGGAGAAAAGGCAGCAGAGCGGGAGCCTAGCCCTTTTCAGTCCTGTAGTCGCATGCTCGCTCATGCCATCAAAATAAATCGGTGTCGGCCTATTTAGGAGAGGCGCTCATATTTACAAGTGTCAGATAAACATGAAACTTCACTTACCTAAGCAAAAGGGTCTATTTAAACAAATGCTGGGTTTTGAAGCCTCGGCGCTACCATTAAATAACTTATTTAGACGCGAGTAGAGAATGTGAGCCGTGAGTGTAGCCTACAGACTTAACGGAGAATAGCCAGTCTGTGCGCTGTGCGAATGCGTGCTGGAGCAAGTGGGGAAGCTATTTAGTTTCTAAAGACATTTCTAAAGATCACATTACAGAGGCATGTGAAAAACCACAACAAGCCCTCGCTCTATGTAAGCACAACTAGTGATTCATAAAGACAGATTGATGAAAACAACCGTTTTGCGGCAGAAAATATATATTTTTAGCAGCTGCATTCCCAGTGCCCCGTCCGCCGCCATTACATGGATATACTTGGCTCGCGCTGGATTTTAAATTTCTTCTACAGGCCTCCGAATTACACCAAAGTTATCTCGGTGAGTCAAACGTCTTATAATATGCCGTAAATAAGGTCCAGGTTGTCAAAAACGAGCATTCTCCTTTAACTAGACAGCTACTACAGTTCTAGTAAGCTAGCTTTCGCTAGCCAGCCTCAACCACTGCACTGTTCTAGTGAGGTGGCTACTGTTAACTAGCTTGCCAGCTGGCACACTTGCAAATACTTCCTATCCAAATAAATACATAAACATCCAGTAGCAGCAGCCAGGACACATGATTCCATTCTCATGAATGCTTAGATTATAATGTGCTATGCTGGCTAGCTGGTCCAGTTGACATGTCTTTTTTAAAACCTTTATGTGCTGCTATGAATAGCAAAATGTAGATGTAAGTTAACCCAGGTTAAGATAGCCTACATATGAAACAGTTACATAACATACATTCATGGTTCATAAATAAATAAACAAATAGTGTTAAGTGAATTAATAGAAATTCATATCGAGTTGATTTCTTTGTAAAACCTTTATGTCCTGCTACTCACAGAATCAGCTGTGGCCTCATCTGACATAGACACCCACCCCCAGCAGATGCTTTAGATGGTGAGTGATTGAGGTAGACACTGGTTGGCTAGTTAGGGCCCGAGCACTGGCGGTGCGAGGCCCTATTGTATTTCGAAGGATTATTATTCTCCTTTTCCTTCTTCTCCTTCTTCTTCCAAAACAAATGCCTTTTTGGCGGCCTAAACATCGATGAAAACGGATGAAACTTTGCAGATACGTCAGTCCCGGTGAAAAATTTGATAATTCATGGGTGACGGAAATAGGCGTGGCAAAACGGCTCAAGAGCGCCCCCTGGAAAATTTTAAATGGCGAGCCCCACCTTTCAGTTTGATGTAGGCGAACGAAATTCGGAGGGCATATGTATTTCATCGAGACACACTAAAATGTCTCTTGGAGCTATACCCAACATGCAACAGGAAGTCCGCCATTTTGCTTTTAATGTGCCATTTTGTCCTTGTTTTGACCATTTCCATGCCTCAACGAACTCCTCCTAGAGATTTCATCCGATCAACTTCATATTCGGTCAGCTTCATCTTAAGACCTTTGTGATCAAAAGTTATCAAAACAATTTAGTTTTCACCACACACCCTTGCCGTGGCGCCCCGCTAAAGTTTGACATTTCGCCATAAAACACGAAGTCCTCATAACTCCTCCATACACTATCCAATTTGTCCGATATATCTCACGCTTCATGACGGTTCTGTCCTGAACACATCTATGTGTCAGTATTGCGTCATACTTATAGCGCCACCTATTGGTGAAACACGATGTCCTCATAAGTCCTCCATACATTATCCAATTTGTCCGATATATCTCACACTTCATGACGGTTCTGTCCTGAACACATCTATGTGTCAGTATTGCATCATACTTATAGCGCCACCTATTGGTGAAACAGGAAGTCCCCATAACTCCTCCATACATTATCGTATTTGTCCGATATATCTCACGCTTCATGACGGTTCTGTCCTGAACACATCTATGTGTCAGTATTGCGTAATACTTATAGCGCCACCTATTGGTGAAACAGGAAGTCCTCATAACTCCTCCATACATTATCCAATTTATCCGATATATCTCACGCTTCATGACGGTTCTGTCCTGAACACATCTATGTGTCAGTATTGCATCATACTTATAGTTCCACCTATTGGTAAAACAGGAAGTCCTCATAACTCCTACATACATTATCCAATTTGTCCGATATATCTCACACTTCATGACGGTTCTGTCCTGAACACATCTATGTGTCAGTATTGCATCATACTTATAGCGCCACCTATTGGTGAAACAGGAAGTCCCCATAACTCCTCCATACATTATCGGATTTGTCCGATATATCTCACACTTCATGACGGTTCTGTCCTGAACACATCTATGTGTCCGTATTGCGTCATACTTATAGCGCCACCTATTGGTGAAACAGGAAGTCCTCATAACTCCTGCATACATCATCCGATTTGTACCAAATTGCTGACGCTTCATGAAGGTCGTATTTTGAACACATCTATGCGTCGGTATTGAGTCACACTTACAGCGCCACCTACTGGTGAAACAGGAAGTACTCATAACTCCTACATATGTTATCTGATTTACTCAAAATTGCTCATGCTTGATGAAGGTCGCATCTTGAACACTTCTGTAAGTCAGTATTGCGTCATACCTACAGCGCCACCTACTGGTGAAACAGGAAGTCCTCATAACTCCTACATACGTTATCCGATTTACTCAACATTTCTCACGCTTCATCAAGGTACCGTCCTGAACACATCTATGCATCGGTATTGAGTCACGCTTAGAGCGCCACCTACTGGTGACAGGAAGTTTCTCTCAGTACTGGACACCGAAATAGCACAGCCTTTAACGGCGCCGCACCCCGACTCGCGTGGGGTGCGAGGGCCCGCTCACTGCTGCTCGCAGCCCTAGTTAAACTTATTACTGAACTACTGTACTGAATAGCAACATGTAGATGTAATCCAGGTTAAGATAGCCTACATATGAAACAGTTACATTACATAAAGAAATGCATGATTAATAAATAAATAAATAGTGTTAATTCATAGAAATTCAAATAAAGTTGATTTCAGTTGAAATGCGGATTTGTTCAGTTAATTTTTGTTATTTTAGAGAGGGTATTTGCTCTTGAAATAAGAGAGGCGTTTATTAGCCAATCAACAGCCGCCTAGCCAGCCAGCTTCCTGTAAACTCTACAGTGCTACATAGATGTATTCCCAAGTCTTAAGAAGACACTGTTCTGTTCTTACTGTCTACAGAGCCAGGTCCTAGCCAGTCAGAACAGAAGTGAAGGGAGTGAAGATGCTCAGAGTAGTTCCAGTCATGAAACTGCTACAGACATACAGTCCAAGCACAGATGATACACAATGCATAATTTATTTATATAATTATGCCTAGTGTCTATGGAGAGGTTAATTTGAAAAAGAACATAGAGAAACAGAAAAATATATACAAAATGATACATAATTTAAAAAAATAAAAAAAGGGGTCGAAAAAAGTGGTGACGAAAAGTCGGAGGGGTAGGAGCCCACACCAATATTCTTTAAGGGGGCCCAGAATTCCTAGCAACGGCCCTACACACACATCCAGATCCACATGTGAGGATACTCGCATCATACTTCACGTCCGGATGTAAACATGTCCGCGCTCCTCGGGAAGGGCCGACACATCTCACACTCACAAGACACATGTCGAACTTGGACTCTCGCGGACCAACACTCATAAATTATAAAATGAGTTGTTTTAAACAAAATCATGAATGAAAGTTAAGTTGTTTTTGTTCAAGCGTTGGTTTTGCCTTGTTTTACGCAAGAAATACGAGTAAAATTCAAGAACGGACGCGAAGGACCAAACAATTGAGGCTACTGCCTGGGGAGCTACAAACAATTACTGGCTAACCTATTGCCTACGGAACTTCTACATACCGGCTCCCTGGATTGGTCTAACCGCTTGCTCTCCCTCCAGCCCAATTCCTGATTCCAGGGCAGCGTTCCTGTGGTTCCTCTACAGCGGTTCCGCGCCGTGATCTTCTTCGAACCAGGACAGCAAGTTCTGCGGGCCACCAGCTGTGCATCGGGGCTGTGCGTAGCGCAAGTGGGAGTGTGATCCGCGCCTCGTGTCCACTCTGGTCCCTGTCCAGCACCTGGAGAATTCGATTCGGTTGGTTGGTTTTCTATCTACTTATCAAACCGTAAGCAGTGTGTGCAGTCAAATAGCCTTTTTTCTGGTGTTCTAAACATAGCTAATGGTGTGCCGCAAGGTTCCATCTTAGGACCCACCCTCTTCATTATTTATATGAATGACCTTGGCTTAAACACCAATGCCTCTGTGCATCTTAATGCTGACGACACAGCCATCTACTGTAGCACAACCTCTATATCACAGGTTTTTAAAGAGCTACAGTCTGCCTTTGATACAATCCAGGCACAACTGTTCCAACTCAGGCTAGTGCTAAATGCAGGCAAAACTAAGGCCATGTTCTTTGCTAACAATAAGAGGACGCCAGCGGTTTTGCCTTGCATCATGTCTGCCCAAGGTACCCCCATTGAGATGGTGGCCTCTTACAAATACCTAGGCATCACAGTGGATAACAGTCTTTCCTTTAAATGTCACATTGACCAACTCTTAAGAAAACTGAAGGTCAAGTTGGGATTTTTCTTTAGAAACCGGTCATGTTTTTCCTTTGTTACCAGGAAACGTCTTGTTGCCGCCACTTTTATGCCTCTTCTGGATTATTGTGATGTTGTGTACATGAACGCCTCTGCCCACTCCCTACATCTGTTGGATGCTGTGTACCACTGAGCCTTAAGGTTCATTACAGGTTCCTAGCCTTTTTCACATCACTGTACTTTGTACTCTCTGACAGGCTGGTCCTCACTGTCCATGCGCAGAACCACTCACTGGTATGTTTTTATTTACAAAGCAATCCTCGGTCTGCTCCCCGCCTATCTGTCAATCTACATGACACGGAGACTGTCTGATCGCAGCCTCCGGTCCCAGGATTTCATCAACTTTGCTATCCCCCCAGTCCGTACTGAACTCGGGGAAAAAAGTCTTCTCCTACTCTGCCCCTGCTACCTGGAACAAGCTACAGCAGGTACTGAAGCTGTCTGGCTTGATTCCCCTTGGGGAGTTCAAAGGTCTTTCCGGAAGGCTGGAGGGGGCAATCATGGGAGTTTGCACTTGTAATTAGTTTTGATCCTGTTTTCTTTCACTTTTATATCGACTGTGTTTTAATGTATACTGTGTTTTTATATTGTCCTGCATGTCTTGTATGTCTGTAACTTTCTGTTACTGCCTACCCCGAAACAGGTCCCCCTTGAAAATGCGACCCTGGGTCTCAATGGGTTATTTCACCTGTATTAATAAAGGTTAATGAAATGAAAATCCTTTAAAAAAATCCATTCACATTCATATTAATCTTTGACCTCACATTCAGATATTTTGACAGAACATGTCTGCATGCTGTTGTTGGAACCGCATTAATGAGTTATCACTCATTAATATCTTTCAACAGAATGCGCATTAAAGACTCAATCGGTATGAGCCGAAATACTTGTTGTTCGCAGCAGCTGTTAACTTGCCAACTTGGTTTTGAAGGCAAAAAAAAATCCAGAGAGACAAACCAACCATCTGCTCCTCATCACTACTTTTGTGCCGTTCAATTCTGTCATTTACAATTGACTTCACTTTCAATAGGCATTATATATATATATTCATTTTTTTCCCTCCATGATTATTTAACTGAAGACACTTTTTATTGTACACAGCAGGCTATAGCTTTGTGGTAAATGGAACATCTCAGATTGCCTTAACTATTCCCACAGATGGGGTCTTATATAGAAAACATCACAGATAATTAGACATTTTTGTCAATCACTCACATTCTTTCCTACTGTATGGCATGTTATTGTAGCCTAATGATAATTTCAAAAGTAAATTCAGTAGGTAAAGACACTCTCAGGTAACTCTCAGTCATCTTCACACTAATGCTCCAACTCTCTGATTGGGGAAGCTCCAGCTGGAGCCACTCACCTAGTCAACATGCCAGAAGGCAGGCAGGGTGCCACTAACTGCTGCCTGGATTTCTTTTTAACTTAACGCTTCTTCTTGTATGCCTCTTCAGGTCCAAGCTAACCTGACGCCTCAGATGCTTTGCATCTGGGAACTCTTTTGGAAACTGCTTGGAAAAGGGCTGTCACAGATCACTATGGAAAGACGAGAGAAGCAGAATGAGCTTGCGAAAATAGGATCGGTCTCGCGAGGCTAGGTCTGAGAGCTCGATGCCAGACAAGGAATCCAGAGCAGCCTCTAATGGATTTAATTGCACCCTGGCTTAATTCACTATTTGTTGAATAAATGTGCTCTGGCACAGATTAGCCTACTGCCTACACTTGTCTTGTTGAACATCTGTTTTACCAGTGGGGTCTCAGATTATGAAAATTGAAGAAACTTTGATATTCACGATACAATGAAGACACAGTCCTAGCTGATTACTAGTCTTGTAGTACCCTGCATTCAAAACAGAGCCATAATCAAGCAACACAAACCTGGCCGGCAGTGATGCCGTGTATTACATGCAGCTGTTAGCGTTGGTAGCAGGTCAACTTTGAAGAGCTGTAATTGCAGAGATGGACAGGGAGACAGACAGACAGACAGAAAGACAGACAGCAGGGCATGCTGGACCACCACCAGTGTTTCCTGTGTCTCTAAATACCAGAGAACCACAGGGATGCGCACTGCCCCTTGTCCCTGTCAAGCATCCATACTGTAAGCACAAGAGGCTCTTGACTCGTCCCCTTCTCACTCCTCAGTATACCCACAGTAGGGTACGGTATACTGTATGTAGTTGAATAAAAGGAATTAACAAAAAGAGTATCTGTTGCTCTTCCTATTGACCGAGATATACAGGTGTGCAATAAAATACACTATGTTGTAATATTCAGTTATACCAATTTGACACTATTCCAAAACATTGTACCGTGTGAAGTTCCTGTAACATAGTTAGCTATTACTGAGGTGGAATATTAAATTGCTATTCATGTGCAATAGCTGAGTGCAAGGCATTTATCAAATCCTGATGAATGGATTGTTGCCAGACATTTTTGGGAACCCCAGATTACTTACTCAAACCTGTAGCCAGTTGCTGGAGGCAGACGAACTTCAGCTAATTTTAGTCAGGGACAGCAGCGGCAATTATGAGCGTTGGTCTGCCATCAAATGTATCCAGCCATTTCTCCTCATGACATCTAATTGCTGACACAAATCATCCAGGGATAATGCATTCCATTTGTGATTACCATATAATTGGCGATAATGCCATATCTACCACGGGATGCAAAGGCTCTTACAAGATATCTGCATTTGGCACAGAGTTTAGTGGACTCTGCATAAATCAAGGATGCCACATCTCAGATGGGTCCATTTGCAGAAGCAATCTTGCACAACAGTGAAGACAGTTAAGACATTTAAGCATTTAAACTCTCCAGGAACTGACATTGAGATAATTAGGGCCCGAGCACTGGCGGTGCGGTGCGAGGCCCTATTGAAAGTGTAAGGATTATTATTCTCTTTCTCCTACCTTCTTCTTCTGCTCCCCAAACAAAAAATTATACTGTTAAAACTAAGATGCCTGGATAAAAAAAAAAAGTTTTATATATTTGACGAAAGTAGATTAATAAGCAAGCCGCTTTTCATCGCTAACTCAGAGCGGGGAGAGCCATGAATGCAATCTGTTCGTGGACTACAAGAACACGTCATTGATACCTTTGTCAAAGGTATCAGTGACGCGTTTTTTTCAAAGATGGCGCTGTTCAATAGGGCTTCACTTTTTAGAGCAGTCAGTGAATGGAGTGACCCTATCCAGTTCTATTAATACATCCATGATCCCGGTGAAAATTGTGATATTTCATGAGTGACGGAAATGTGCGTGGCAAAACAGCTCAAGATGGCCCCTGGAAATTTTTAAATGGCGAGCCCCACCTTTCAGTTTGATGTAGGCGAACGGAATTCGGTGGGCATATGCAGTTCATCGAAACACACTAAAATGTCTCTTGGAGCTATACCCAACATCCAACAGGAAGTCAGCCATTTTGCTCTTAATATGCCATTTTTTCCTTGTTTTTACCATTTCCATGCCTCGTACTTTAACGAACTCCTCCTACAGATTTCATCAACTTAATTTTCCGTCAGCTTCATCTTAAGACCTTTGTGATCAAAAGTTATCAAAAAAATAGTTTTCACCAAACACCCTTGCCGATTTTGACATTTTGCCATAAAACAGGAAGTCCTCATCACACCTCCATACATTATCCAATTTGTCCGAAATTTCTCACGCTTCATGAAGGATCTGTCCTGAACACATCTATGTGTCAGTATTTCATACTTATAGTGCCACCTATTGGTGAAACAGGAAGTCCTCAAAACTCCTACATTCATTATCCGATTTGCACCAAATTGCTGACGCTTCATGAAGGTCGCATTCTGAACACATCTATGCATCGGTATTGAGTCACACTTACAGCGCCACCTACTGGTGAAACAGGAAGTACTTATAACTCCTACATATGTTATCCGATGTACTCCAAATTGCTCATGCTTGATGAAGGTCGCATCTTGAACACATCTGTAATGCAGTCAGTATTGCGTCATACCTACAGCGCCACTTACTGGTGAAACAGGAAGTCCTCATAACTCCTACATACATTATCCGATTTACTCCAAATTGCTCAGGGAAGATGAAGGTCACATCCTGAACATATCTCTGCGTCAGCATTGAATCATACTTAAAGCGCCACCTACTGCTTACAGGAAGTCCTCATAACTCCTACATACATTATCCGATTTACACCAAATTTCTCACGCTTGATGAAGGTTGCATCCTGAACACATCTGTGCATCAGCATTGAGTCATACTTATAGCGCCACCTACTGCTTACAGGAAGTGCTCACTGCTACTCGCAGCCCTAGTTCTGTCTGAAGTTTCACACAGGTGTGACTTGGGTAGGATATCAAGGATATCATTAGGGGCCAAGCACCAAAGGTGTGAGGCACCTATTGTACTTAGGGGCCAAGCCCTGAAAGGGCAAGGACCCTATTGTTATCGGTAGGATTCCCTATTATTAGGGGCCAAGCCCTGAAAGGGCGAGGACCCTATTGTTATTGGTAGGATTCCCTATTATTCTGACAGCTAATTCTGTGTGTGATTAGAAGCCATTCAATTTTAGAGAAGATCTGAAGCACGGCCATTCACCTCCCTTCATTTTTTTAACCAGGATTGCACAAAAACTGCCTGACTGATTTTTATGAACCTCGGTGGAGGGGTGTAGCATTGGCCAATTTACAAACTCTTAAATTTTGGAGCGGATCTGACCCCCAAACACAGTCGGACTGGCCATTCACCTCCATTAATTTTTTGGATTATGATTACGCAAAAACTACCAAACCGATTTTTATGAAACTCGTGAAGGGGTGTATCATGGGCCACCTTAGAACCCATTCAATTTTGGAATAGATCCGAATCACCGGCCAGCTCCACGAATGAAAACAAAACTTAGAACGAAGCCAACTACCTGTGTGAGGGTACTATAGACATGGGGTTTGGACTGGGGTGTGCAGAGGGAGAGCACGGAGTGCACCACACTGCCCCCCGCTGGCTGAGACCCGAGGGGGGCGCCACAGAGACGGCCAAATACAGTAACCCATTCACCTCAAGTCATTTTTACCTCCGCCCCAGTGAATCACGAGTCGTCCAAACACGACCCGGACGGCCATTCACCTCCATTCATTTTTTGGACTAGGATTACACAAAAACTAGTCAGTCAAACTTCAATAATTCGCCCCACCATGTGGGCAGAGCAACAAGGACAGCGGCAGCAAAGTTTTAGAGGAGCGTTTGGACCACTTCAGACCACCTCCTTATTCAGGGTTGCACAATAGCCACCAGGAGGCGTCGTTGAGTAAGCAAACTCATTGTCTGGCTATCTAGGCTTTAACTGCCCATAGTTTAAACTAGTATATTCTTTCTATTATATTGTGCATTGCAATGTACATTGTATTGTATATTGTGTATATGTGACGAGCTCTATTTAAATTAGTCGGATGTCGCAATGGCTCATTTGTGGGAAATGCAAGTTTAAGTGAACACATCGATTTTTGTCCATTTTGGGCTTTTAACAAGATGAGGTCGTATAGGACATTGATAACCTCTGCCCCAGTGACAGCGCAGGGGCAAGAGCTATTGTTTTCAGTGGTGTGTGTCTGTCAACAGGATTACGCAAAAAGTACCAGACTGATTTTCATGAGACTCTGTGGAGGGGTGTAGCATAGGTGAACTAACAACCCTTGAAATTCTGGAGTGGCTCTGAATCAGGGGGCGGATCCGCAAGCCGTCCAAACACAGCCAGGTCGGCCATTCTCCATTCACTTTTTGGACTAGGACTACGCAAAAACTACCAGACTACTTTTCATGAAACTCTGTGGAGGGGTGTAGCATGGACCAATTTAGAATGCCTTCAATTTGAGCATGCACAGAGCCACAAAATGCATTCAGAGGCAGAGGTCTGTGCTCTTGAGCACCATTTATAGTTTAATATACTGTACTTTCTCACAGCAATAGATTCAACACATCAGTGGGTTCCAACAGAGGCATGGAACTTGAATGAAAGCAAAATTGATCTGGTTTAATCTGCTCACCTCTGACAAGGCAAAATCATTTAGGGCATTTCACTGATCTTGACCATTTTCTCTTATTTGCACTCAAGGACACTTCACACCATTACTCATGCTGTACGCAGGACTTTGTTCTCTCGTGGATATTATTCCCTGTGTGTTTCTGATGAAAGAGGATTTCCTGGAAACAAATACCATGTGAGATTGCATTACTTTTGTGGAAGTCTGCTCCTGATCTTGGCAAGAACATGATGTGAGGCAGAAGCAGCAGGAACTCCAAAGACTGTTTGGCAATATTTCAGTGTAAATCTTCACTGAGCTGATGGAAAACAAACATGCATGAGTGATGGTCCAATGTCTTCAGTCGTGGATGGTGGAAAATACACCTTGCCATCTGTTGAAATAACATCTTGATGAACTATAATTGTTTTGAAGGTATCGACACTGCACTGTATGTGAAACAATGACAGATACAGACATGTAAATACACTTTTCAAATGTCTTTCTTTCTTTCTTTTTTTCTTTCTTTCTTTCTCTCTCTCACTCTCTCTCTCTCTCTCACACACACACACACACACATAATCAGGCACAGATGTACCATCAAATTAGTGGTCCCATCTGCAAAGTGATACAGAAGACTAATCATTTTCTGTTATAAGTGTGGGTCATGCTCATTGAATGTTCCAGCATCTGCACCATAACAGAAATTGAGGAATTTAATTGACAGTATCCAGATTTCATAACATGCCTTGGAAATGTCAAACACAACATCTGTAGCAACAAGAAAACTAGTCATATGTTAAGCTAAACAAATAGTTCACTTTGTAATATCAGCTGAAAAACTGCTGCATTTGCATGTCTCATGTCTCTGGCTAACATCCAGACATTTGTTAGATGGTGATACAAAAGCAGCTGTACTCATTTGTGGATTCTCAGATAAAAGCGCTGTGAGGGTGCATATGGGCTGCTTAGCAGATTGGCATGTCTCAATTATTGTAGACCCCAAGAGATCTCAACAAGTTATTCAGATCTGGGAGGTTTCCATTCACCAGTACACTCTGCCTACATTGATTGCCAAAACCTAAGGATTGCTGGACCATTGAGCCCATGGTAAAAACTGTTCCTGTTCTAGAGAGCTTAATTTGAAAGGACTGGGAATGTTATTGCAGAGGGAAATCTAGAGAGTAGTATCTGTTCCTTTGTGAAAGGAGCCATTGGCTATATTGGTTTGCGTTATTTCTGTCAATACCGTTCCTAACATTAAAAAGATGTCCAGCAATCGAACACACCTTTTTCAAGGAGTCGGTGTTTTGGGCTACAGAATATAATTAATAATGACGATAATAATAATCACTGGATGCCGAGGGTCTGTATTTGCCAAATGTGACACACAAACATGGCGACACAGCACATGTCTTTCGTGATCCCAAATTTGTTCTCTGCATTCATGTGTCCTGTGGCTGTTGCCATCAATGCTTGGGGATAAAAATAGAGAGGGATAAGAATAAAGGCTGCAGGTAAAATAAGTATAATGATGTTTTTTGGGGTGACTTACAGAATATATTGAATCCAAACCCAGCCAGCAAAAAGGCATTGAAAAGACGTCTAACAGACGTATTTGCCAGACGCCTAAAAGACGTCTTGATTTGGTTGAAAAGTGAAAGGTTAAAAGGCGTCTTTTCAGGACGTTTAAAAAAGACATCCTTCTGACTTATTTTCAACCTAATTTTAACCAATAATTCATGATTGCCTATTCAACATGTATGCATTACTACCTTTTGTCATGACTGGTCGAAATTTCTAACACACATGTCAAGCTTGTGTCAATTTGGGAAGGCTTAGTGAAGACTTCAATGTGGATCCAGTTGAACAATTACTTTGAGTAGAAGTTGAAGGTATGGAGTAGCAGCATATAGCGAATATGTATGAGTAAGCTATAGGCTATAACAAATGTCTCTCTTAACAATGTATTGAAAAAGTTAAAATAAACATGCTTGTGGATTCACATTATCAAAGCTCAACTATCAAAACAAAATGAACCAGGCTATCACATAACTTTTGCAGTGTCGCAATTGTGTCATGAAGCGTTTGAAAATCAATTTCTCCTTACTGCCCTCATGCTACACACCTGTCTAGTTCTATTGGATGCAAAGGATGGTGATTGTGTCACTAATGTAATTGACTACGACAACAAAAACCACAATGGCTCCTAGACTCTCATACTGTAGACTCATTATAATATTATAATAGGCTATTGACCAAGTCAGGACCACTTAGTGTACAACACTCAATGGAGAAAGATTTTCTATTACAATGTCAAAACATCTGTTTAATAAAAAGCATTAAACTGAATTGAATTTTTAAATTGTAAAACAATAAAACAGTTAACTCATTACACAAAACATTGAAACACTTTAAATTTGTATTAATATTAATTATGTTAAAATGTAAAACGCGACCCACCCCCGGATAAGCGGATGAAGATGGATGGATGGATGTTAAAATGTATTTTAGAAATAATTAAGTTAATTCATTCAAATTCACATTATTAAAATATTTCTGTTACTTTAGGTAATCCATTGTGGCAACCCTTAACAAGAGCAGCTGAAATTAAAATAAAATTAAGTTTTGAAATAGCCTCCACCACCAGCCCGTCCAGGAGCTGGTTTTAGATGGTCTGCCACAGCACAAGCAATTTCCCGTTCACTGGCAATTTCCAGGGTTTTTAAGTGTGCAGCTAGTTTCTCTCTTTCAGCTTTCCTCTCAAGTCAGAGAGAGGGTTAGCTGAGAAAGTTAATCAGGGAGATGAGTATTCAAAGTCCCTTCCTCCTAGTCATTCTGTTTTGAACTCTATCGTGCCGACTCGGCACTCAGAGCTCACTCATCCTGCCCAAACTATGGCTGTTTCTCTCGCTGTTGTAGCTGCTGCCCCGCCTCCCAACTCAGTTTTTCCGCCTGCTCCCAACCAACAACGACCAAAGGGGCAAAATAGGAGCAATAGAACACGTCATGTTAGAAATAGAACAGATCACAGGATGGAAAAGGGTGAGGGAAACAGACCTAACGCATGTTTTCATTGTGGTAAAGTTGGTCACTGGATTAGAAAATGTTACAGTTACCGCAAGCTGAAAGAAAGGGAGAATCAGATTTAGGGTTCGGCGCCACCTGCTGTAGTTTCATTGAACAATCCACAAGGGAGAGTTTAACGAATCAAGATAGACCCTTTTTCGGTAAATAAACAGGACAAGACAGATGCAGCTGAGCAGTCAGGTTTGTGCATGATGGTGGGAGAATCAATAATATTTGCCAATGCTTTAATCTGCATACAGCACCGCCTAACAACCCAACTGTATTTTTTTGGGGGAATGTTTATGTTAAAGATCTCATGTTTATAGTTTGCAGGTGCACATTCATCGGTTCTGAGTGGGTTCTGAGTGTTTTTTACAGACAACTGTCGCTCCTGGACTTATGGATGAATGCCAAACCTGTTGAAACCGCAAGTATTTGAGTAATCTGAGAGAATGACTGCCATTTAAAGTTGTGTTAGATGATGCTGACCTCCAACACCAATTTACCTATTTTAATTGTTGTCCCATTAACCAAATGGGCAGAGATTTGCTTTTGCAAGCGTTTCAGATGTGCTGTGACTCCAATCGTATTACTGTCTGGCCCCAACAGGTAACACCACCACACAATATCATGTTTATGGAGTTTTAAAAATAGTTGGACATATTCTTGGAATATTGTAAAAAGGATCAGACATCACTCCAACTTATCAAGCTGTTTCTCAAAAGATTTATTCCTGTTTATGTACCACTGGCACAGGATCATGATTTCTGAGAACCTGGGGTTCACCAGGTGATGAGAAACTGGAATGTGTTTATGTTGTATGTAAACTCTGACCATGCAGCTCTGTATGTGCGTCTAATAGACACACAGAGACAGCTGTATGATGGAACACAAGGTGTTCCGCAGATTTCACTTGCGAATTCTGAGTTTGTTAACAGAGGAGACGGGCACGGGACCGGAGGTGGAGATGGAGGCTACTCGGCCTGCTTCCCTACAGATGAGTGACACCTGTGGTTCGTGAGATGCATGGCCAACGCCACGACCCCACGTCGCCCGACTCACTGTGGGCGAGAGATAAGTATGACATAGGGAAGATTGTCAAACCCAAGGGACCATTTCGTCCGAAGTGTGCCCAATACTCTCTGTCCTCAAACACAGAAGAGGGGATTGCAAGGGTACATGTCTTTTTATGAGGAGTGATGTGGCTGTTGAATTTGAGAGCTCAACCTGCAACACCCCTATTGTTATAAAAGTTTAGATAATTGATATTTGTTCAATTTAGTGTTCATTTTAGTGTTATTTTATTTGAGAAAATTATTTGAGTTTATTTTTCCCCATCTCTGTTCACCCTGACTTCAGGGAATTTTCGTTTTCACCCTTAGGGGGTGTTGTTTTATTTCAGGAAATGGCCAGAGAAATTCTAAGAGCAAGATCCAATTGGTACGTGAGCAGGTCAATTTCCTTGGTCATGACTGGGGACTGGGTGTGTTAAAGTAATTCTTACATTGCCCCTGATGTCACTGCTTGGGACTGTAGGCTACTGCAGAGCCTAGATCCCTGCTACTGTTCGATTCGGTAAATGGACAAAAGCTAGCTACCCCTGACAAAATTACATGGCGAGCCCGACTGGCTCTAACGGCGCTTAAACAGAGACTAACCAACTAACCACCCAAGTTTTCCTGACTATGACTAGCCTGATGATAGAATGTGACTTGCACTTAACAATGTTTCTGAGAATATCTTCAACAGAGTGAGGACAACCATTCCTGACGCGAAAAGAGGGGTTCCTGCATCACATCAAGCCTGGGGATTGGGTCCTGATCCGCGACCTTGGTCCGTACAAGATTCAACTCACCACGCAGATGGCTGTCAGAGTAGCCGAGAGGACTTTGTGGGTCCATGAGAGCCAGACGAGAAGCCTGAGAAGAAGAGGCCAGAAGACAAGGACGAGAAGTAGAGGTAGCGGGGTGAACCTACCCGCAGAAGATGGAGCAATCAGGACCATGGCATTCAGGCCTGTGTGGAATAGCTGTCAAAGTAGCTGAGAGGACTTTGTTGGTCCATGCGAGCCATTGTCGGCGGGTCCAAGCAGCAGAGGATGGTCCACCAAGGGATCGCAAAGAGAGAGATCTCAAGGGCCAAAACAATGGGCCACCACACTGTCTTTTCCTCTGATGAGTCATCGGGTCACCTCCTTCTCATGGTCGTTGATATGACAACGTGGACAAGCTCAACAGCAATGACTGCATCAAATGCACCACACACACACACACACACACACACACACACGCACGCACGCACGCACACACTGGAACCAAGATTGAACATTCAGTGGACAAGCTCAACAGCAACAACTGCATCAAATACACACACATACGCACACACTGGAACCAACATTGAACATTCAGACAATGAGACATGGAAGCTGCGTTCCAGAAGAGGAGTCTCCTTGTTTTCCCCAATGACATTCTATTGTCCACAACAGGAGTGAATGAACTTTGAAATTATCTTGAGGAAATGTATGCTAATTGTTTAGAAGAGTTAATGTTTTGAAACAGGAGCTGGAAAATGGTTTTGAAGGGTAAATTCTATTGGGTTTTTCCTCAACATAGCTAACTTAGTGCTAATATAACATAACTTTTCTCTTAACGGAAACCTCTACATTCTTCAGCTCACCTTGCAATTAGTTCGATAAAACTTCAGTCAAACACACATTATAATATTATCCAAACATAAATAATCATTATGCTACACGTAACTTACCGTCCACACTTTTTCGAAGCGTTATGCCAGCCGTTAAGCCACAGCCATACTCAGTGAAGCTTTTGTCAGAACTGTAGTCGCGCACATGACACAGCTCTCGATTCTCGATTGCATATTTTAATTAACCATATTTATTTATACAGTTTGGAATTTGAACAGTGTTCAAAAATATTTAGAAAGACTATTTATGTGTAGTATACACAACATTCATTTTGACAATAACCCACTTGTTGTAATATGTGCATCTTGAGCTAAATGCGGACCAGCTCAGACGGACTCATCATAGCCCAATTTTCAATGACTTTTTTGTGGCTTAATGAAGGCTAAAACGGGCAGACCAGATATAGCCCAAGAAAAAACGTCCAATAGACATCTGGTGTTTGGTGGGAACAACTCTGTGCATGTGGATGAGAGTTCTAGGGGTGTCACAATTTCGATTCAAAATCAAGAATTGATCGAAATGGGCATTCAATTTCAATAATCGTAATCAAAAGCAGGCCTTTGATTCGATTCTCTCCCCCCCAAACATTCCTCCACTCGCTCCCGTCCCTGTGCGCTGGCCAGTGGCCACAGATCAAACGAACACAGCCTGGCCGTTAGCTGGCTGGCTAATGGCCCAAGACATTAGGCTACTTTTCATTTTCAAGATGACACCATGGCCACTACCAGAGATGAGTCTGAGGAAGAGCTGCTAAGTGGCGGCTGTAGCTCAATTATTTTTATATATAAAAATGTAATCGTATCGTGACCTTAAATCGAAAATTTAAACCGAATTTGGATTTGGAGAATCGTGACACCCCTAGTTCTAACCAGCCAAAGTCTAATCACACCTCTCTTAGTCGCCTTAAGGTCTCACCCAAAAACAGTGGGAAGGTTTCCAGCTGCACAGGCTTACAAGGACCTGCCCTTAGCGAGTGTGACTGGGGATATGAAGAAATATATTCACTCCTTCCTCAAGATTAAACCTTTTGACAGGCAGAGTGGCCCTCCTAACTACAACATTTGGTCAGGGACCAGAGGCTGTTGCCACTCATTATGGTGTACAGGTCTGGTGGGCAGTCCCAGGTCCACCTCGCCCTCCTCCCACCCAATCTCAGCTGACACTTTAATCAGTGTCACCAAGCTGACGCCGGCTGCGGTAGTGCCAGCACAGAGAAGTTCAGCAACTCACCAGTGTTGTAGTATACGCTGGGTACAGACATTCAAATCCACCCTCTCCACTGACGTTGACTGATTCTTGGTCTGGTGTTGCTACCAAACGTTACCACGACGGTGGCTATAAACTCCTTTTAGACTTAAGTCTGCCCAGCTGGTCCAATCTAGCTATGAGCACGTACACGGTAAAACGAGAGGTATTTGCATGAAATGACCAATCACAACCTACAGGGCCCAGGACAGACCAGTGCGAGTCCCAAGTGACACACGATAAGATGTGGAACTATGCAACTATGCAATAGAAATGTGTTTGGTTATTGGTTGCATTAGAAGTGGGAAGTTTTACATCCAATCACAGTAATGATGTTAATAAATTAGACAATGCACAGGCAATTGAGTGATATTCCCACATAGTCTTGACCTGTCTTGAAATAAACTCCAGAGTCCTCTTTGTCCAAGACAAGACTGAGTGAAAATGTGGTTGAATCCAAGATGAGTACTCGAGACCAATACCGGTCTAGAATACCACAAAACTTCAACTCACTAATGGTTGAAATGAGTCATAATATTTGAGCTTCTACTGTAACTTCCCAATGCAAATGTTGAATTTTAATCAGCCCCTCACATCTGCTGTCAAACGCCAAATGTTTATTTTGCAAACAGCCTGACAGATGACACATGCAGAGAGGTGTTTTCTTGATTTTGGTCGATCCAGTGACTAGAAAAAAACATGTGTGTGACTTTTACTCCCAGATGTTTGTGAGATAAACACAAGAGAGGAGGCCTGGAGGGAGGGAGGGAGGGAGGGAGAGAGAGGAGGCCTGGAGGGAGGGAGTGAGAGAGAGAGGAGGCCTGGAGGGAGGGTTGGAGGGAGAGAGAGGAGGCCTGGAGGGATGGAGGGAGAGGAGGCCTGGAGGGAGGGAGTTAGAGAGAGAGGAGGCCTGGAGGGAGGGTTGGAGGGAGAGAGAGGAGGCCTGGAGGGAGGGAGGGAGAGAGGAGGCCTGGAGGGAGGGGGAGGGAGGGAGAAAGAGGAGGCCTGGAGGGAGGGGAAAGAGAGGGGGCCCAGACGGCAGGAGGGAGGGAGAGAGCGAGAGAGACGTCTCGAGCTCCACCGACTCATTGATTTCCTCTTCCATTTAACCGTTTAATTTTAACTCATCTGTCAGCAGTGTTATAGTACTCTCGTCAAACCTGAGTCGGTGCTCCGTAAGAGCTGTGTCTGTCTGGGAGTCCTCTGTAATTATGGCCCTCGGCCAGATCCATCCCTGTGTGCTGTCAGGACCCCATCGCCTGTCTGCAGCTGTACCTGTACCTGTCCCAGGGATCACCAGTCCTCTGGGTCATGACTGATACCAAGGGATCACCAGTGCTCTGGGTCATGACTGATACCAATGGATCACCAGTCCTCTGGATCATGACTGAAACCCAGGGATCACTAGTGCTCTGGGTCATGACTGATACCAAGGAATCACCAGTCATCTGCATAATTACCCATAGATGTTGGTGCTGCAGTTGCAACAGCTCTGCCAAATGGGCTACCTTCCGTGCTTCGATAAAGGATCATGAATTGCTTCTCCCGCAGAGATGCAAACAGATCACAGATGAAAAAGGTGACAAACAAACAAACTCATACATACACTGATCAAATGACCTATTTTTGGATTAAAAACGGCTATTTTCACCTAAAGGTGAGTCTGCACCCCTGCTCCCGGATGCTTCCAAGCTCATGGATCATTCTGCCATAGCTCCTTTCAAGTATCTTTTACTTTAAATGTAGTTTTTAAATCCTTTAAAGACATTAAACCGCTTTCTTATCACCTCTTATTGACTGTTAGGCCTGGAACCGTCCCTATTGATTTTAATAACTCCTATAATACAAATGGACCTAGCCATGTGACATATATTATAGAGCTCAGGGAAAATTAATGCTAAAAAACAGTGAGGGATGAAGCATCAGCGACAAAGAAAACAGTAGATGCAGATGTTTTTTGGTGAATAGGCAGTGGGAGCTACAAAACAACAGGGACTAAATAAATCCCTGACACAGTTAATTTATCTCAACATGGAAAATAACTGCCATACTATTTCTCCTTGACCCTGAGCCCTCTCCTCAATCGATCTTCAATAAGTTGAATTTCCACATTGGCGTGTTTTTGCCGGAGGCTAAGCTGATACAGTAAGTGTTGCAAAACACACACACTCACGTGTTGCTTGTGCACTGCAAAACATCCTATGCGGAGCACAGGTCAGTAATAATTGTTGTGCAGATGCAGAACAGCATTATTGTATCCAGCCTATTACGCTAATGAATGAGGATATCCATCTGGAGGCAGATAGATTACTCTGGACGGTGGGGGAAATTCCATTAAAATCTCGGCAAAGGAGACTGATGCCCCATGTCCGGGCCAAAGATGGGTGGCGTGAATGTTGAATGTGTTGGACGGGGTGTCAGACATCAAGTGTTTTTCTTTCCTTTGGCTTAGAGGGAGTTTTGACAGCTTGCAGATTTGCTCCTAGTAAGAAATGCATTAGTCAGAGTATAAGCCTAAAATAAATCTGAATGTATAATAAGACAAATGAAACATTACTGGTATTGGACTTTGTTTGGGTAATTTTTCAACATACCTGTATGCAATGCAAATCATTTTCAGGTGAGGGGATGTCACCAATATATGTTTCAGAACCATTAAGGTTTATTTTTCTAGATGATTCAACATCAATATATAACTATACGGTATAACTATGGTTCTTTCAAGATGTTATAGCAGTAGCCTATAAACTTAGTCCATAATCCCACAAGCCCAAAAATGCAAACAGATAGAGGTTGCAGAGCCTGTGATGCCTTTCTCCTCGAGGGTGTAGAGGAGGATCTGGTGGTCCAGATAATCAATGTAAGCGGATGGACTATCTGGTTTCACTGGAATGTGTGGTTGAAATGTAGAGTAATATCTGAAGTAAACAGAAGTAACTCATAACCTGCACGCTAAACTAAGTTCAGTAATTGGAAGCCTTGCAAGACGTCCTCTTTTCAAATATTCCAACCAAACAATGCAAAACAAGCTTTGACCCGGTAATTACTCAACTTATCTCAACATGGTGCTCGCTGAAAAGCTCTGCAAAGTGGACTGTAAATGGCACCTGCACTCTCCAATTTTTCATAATAAGGGACTCCTTTCCCTGTGACATGGGAAAAGGCGGCAATTTCTTGGAGACAAAGGATGGTTATTCTGGTGTAGACAGATTTCTAGGTGTATGGCCTCCTGGAGGCCATTCTGTAGTTTAGCACAGCTATGTGAACGGTTGGACAAAGGTTTAAGGTGTTTGGAATAGAAAGGTCTTGAGGCCAATTGTAAATTCTATCACAGGACTGAACACCATTAACAGTTTAGAACATTTTATTAGGCAAACAAAAGTACATTGCAAAACAGATTAAAAGTATACATATTTACAAGGATGAGGTTTACGGTCTGTCACATTACGCATAGCCAGAAAAAAAAGAAAGAAGTATGTACAAACTCTGGCTAGCAACCCATTATCTGACAATTGCAAAAGTTCTAAAAACAAAAATGAAACAAAGTGCGCATTCTGTGGTAGGCAGACCGGGAACAGACCGTTGTATCCACAAAAAAAGCATCCATCCTGACGGGCAGGGAAGGGAGGTCTAAGTAACCTTAAAACAGGGCTAAACATGCATTTTCCCTTTACTATTCCTTTAATTCCACCGGTTCATGACAACAACGCTAATGATCATGGTTGTTAGATTTATTAGCTAACATAACTTACCATATATATGTTAGACGTATATATCATGCGACAGTTTAACTTAGGCTTCACGTACTGTATGCTAGTGTAACAGGATTAATATCGTTCCACTAGATCTTCTTATTGTATAACTTTAATTATTATTATTTTCCTTGGGTTTCTGCTCGCCTTTTATTTTAATTGGTTGATTTATTATACACAGGGCTGGGGATTGGTTTTGGGGTATCTGGGGGCGTGACCTTGTGGGGTTAACTGTCTGCGCATCTATATTTCCTTCTCTTTTGCTGAGTATATGGGTGCAACAAGGTCAGTGCTGTCGGTCTGTCTAAGCTAATCTTGTGACAGTACTTAGTCTGCTGTTATAATGTATGTAACCCCCCCCCTGGGAGATTTGAAGTATTTCATATTGAATGAGTTATGTTAGACTTGAGGTCACTTTTATTTCACATAAGAATATAAAAAGAATGTTTCCCCGTTTTCATGACTGCAGGGTTAGCCAACGAGCAACGAACAATTGCCAGAGGCTAATGTGTTCTCGTGCCCTGTCTACATGTCATGCAGGTATGCCATGTTTTTGGATTGCTTCCTGATGTATTATTTCAATTTAGTATTTTTACTTTGGCGATGCAGAAACGTGTGTGTATGTAAATAGTTATGTATATTTGTATGGCTGTGGTAGTTCGCGCGGCCTCGTGTTGTGCATAACTAGCTCTTTTGCTGAGTATATGGGTGCAACAAGGGTTAGCCAACGAGCAACGAACAATTGCCAGAGGCTAATGTGTTCTCGTGCCCTGTCTACATGTCATGCAGGAACCATCACTAATAAAAGAGATATTGAATGCACGTCGTCCTCCAGTGTACTCCGAAAAACACAACGCAGATTGAGCCTGGCTACAACTGGTACCGTGACCCGTCATCTGTTCAGCTGCTGCCGAACACCGTGGTTGCTGCCGTTCTGGGGTCGTCGTGCATCTGGACCGCACGCGTGAGCGTGCATGGACTGCTTCTCCCAAGTCCACATTTGAGTCAGCGCTGAGTTGGCAACTATACAGTAGGCTTTCCTTATGTTTATGCTGTGCATTTGACCTATTATTGATTTAGAAAGCCTTATTATATATTTTATTTTTATTATATAAATATCTTAATTTTGTTATATATATATCTGCTGTATCCTACATTTTAAGAACTTTGGTCAGGATCTTAATGCATTTAGGGTGGGTTTTAAAGTGTTTATTATTTTCCGATACTGTGGTCAGTGCTGACTAGGCCTACTGTGCCTATTTCTGTTTTATTTTATTATTATTTTGGCTAGTCGATAAGCCAAAGTTTTTTTTGGACATACCAATCATCATGGAGCCTAGTGGGGTGGGTGACTTCACTATGGGGAGAGGCAGAGGTGTTTTGGGGTTTGGTTCCCCTGGTAGCACTGGTGTTAGTCCAGTGGGAGCTAGGTTTTCAACACCTTATGTTAATGTAGGTGAAATACCGCCTCTTGATTTTGGTTCTGATGATTCCCCTGTGGTGCTGACCAGGGCTCAGGTCAAGCAAATGAGCACCGACATCACTAATTCTATCAGGCGAGATTTGTTGGGCGTAGTTGTTCCAGGTCCCTCTGTGCTGCCCCCGGGCCCTCAGCGGTGTGCTAGTTCTGCTCAGTGTGGTGTCACTACCATTGATGCTTCCAAGTTAAACCTTGTTCTAAAATCACAAGTGAAAGAGCCACCTTACTTTAGGGGTGATAAGACTGATAAGTGTTCCATCTTTGAGTGGGAGGAGTTAATGAGGGTGTACCTTAACAAGAGGGAGGTTGAGGGCTGCGATCTTGTAGGGGAGGTGGTTGACAAGCTAATGGGTCGTGCCAGGGATGTTACTAGAGTATGGTTGCGTAATAACTCCCGAATATCTGACCAGGGGGATGTAGATGCAGTGTTTAACATCTTAAAACAGCACTTTGGTGATGCTATCTGCTCTGCCATTCCTTTGGCTGACTTTTACGCCACTAAGCCATGTACGAATGAGAGTCCCCTGGATTACTGGGTCCGTCTTAACAAGGCCGCAGAGGTGGCTGAGCAATGTCTAAAGAGTGAGGGCGGAACAATGCCAAATCAAAGTATGGAACTGGCTGTCATGTTTATTAGGAACTGTCCCAGCAAAGAGCTTTCCCTGGTGTTCATGAGCAAGCCTCAGCGTGAGTGGACCGCTAGTCAGGTACAGGAGCGGCTAGACGAGTTTCTGAGGGAACACAAAACTAGTGGGAGTCAGTTGTCTCAACAAGCGGCTGCGGCTGCCTGCCCTGGGATAAATAATGCTGCCTTTGGGGTACAGTCCTCTGTAAAGTCTCCTGTAGGTGGGTATAAGCCAGAGCACACAGTGTCAGACAGCCAGGCACTGGACAAAATACTAGGCATGCTGGAGAAAGCTCTGGTTAGCAATGCTCAGTCTGCACGGGGTGGGCGTGGGAGGCGGGGCGAGAGACAGTCAGGGAGTTGTAGAGTCTGCCAAAGCACCGACCACGGGACCTCCGCGCACTGTAGATTGCACAAGCTGTGCTTCCAATGTTTTGCTCCTGGCCACAAGAAAGCGCAATGTCAAGCGAACACACAACCTCGAACCGCTGCAGCTAGCGGCACTGCTCAGGCTGACCGTCCGTTAAACTAGGTAGCCCCTATTTGGAAGAGGGCAAACAGGGGCTTCATGGTAATACCTCTTTTGATAATGATGATGTTGAGTCTGTGTATTCTTACTTATGTGAAACTTTACCTAAGGGCAGAAAAGTCGTTGTTCAGAACACGATGAGAACAATGCAAAGTGACAGTCTGTTTTATGCTACCGTGCTGGTGCAGGACAAAGTAGAGCTAAAGGGGATGCTGGATACTGGTTCTATGGCTACCACCCTGAGTGCAGATGTTGTGCCTCGTCTGAGAGGAGCAGGTGTGGTGGTCGGTGAGTTTCTGGCTCCTTCCGATGTTGTACTGGTGGGGTGTGGGGGTAAACAGACTAGTCCTCTGGGTCAATGTAATCTGAAGCTAGAAGTGTATGGAATGAAGTTTGAAGTCCCTGTATTAGTCGTAGAAGGACAGGTCGATGACATGATAGTAGGTACAAATGTGCTGAAGCCCCTTATCAAGCATTTCAAGGTCAATGATGGTTATTGGCGGGTGGTGGGTCAGCCTGATGTAGCATGCCAGGGAGAGAGTAGCCAGTTCGTCCGTCTCTTGTCAAACCTAGAGAGATGGAGAGGAGAGTACATTCCAGACAAAGTGGGCACGTTGAAGCTGAAGAGCGCTGTGACGCTCTCGCCCATGACTGAGCATCTTGTGTGGGGCCGTCTGCCGCCTAAGTGTCAGATTTCCGCTGGAAGCACAGTCCTCGTGGAACCGACCACATCCCACTGTGTGAACAGGAACATTCTGGTCGGGCGAGTTGTTACTCCTCTGTGGGGAGATGGGTGGCTTCCCATCAAGATAGTGAACCCGACTTCAACTGAGATAACTCTGCGCAGGAATGCTAAGGTAGCGGACGTGTACCCGTGCATCGCGTTAGAGGACTTTGATGACGACGTGAACGAAGAACAGCCAGCTTACCAGAATGTGGGTAAGGTGGGAAGTGTCAGTTCTCACGGGAGTCTTTCAGCCAAAAGTAGTGCTAGCGAGAGTACGGGAAATGTAAATAGCAGACTGCATGGTCTGGGGCTGGGTGACATCAATATCGAGGGCTGTCAAGTGTCTTCCTACTGGAAAGAAAAGCTGGTCGATCTTATCGGGAAAAATGAGAGTGTCTTCTCTCGACATCATCTTGACTGTGGTGAGGCGCGTGAGTTTTGTCATCGAATCCGGTTAACTGATGAACGTCCTTTCCGGTTACCCTACCGCCGCTTGTCTCCTGCCCACTACCTCAAACTCAAGCAGACCCTGGATGAGATGGAGGAGAAGGAGATCATCAGGAAATCCAGCAGCGAGTACGCGTCACCATTAGTTCTGGTTTGGAAGAAATCTGGAGAGCTGAGAATCTGCACAGATTTTCGTTGGTTGAATGCGCGTACAGTTAAGGATGCCCATACTCTCCCTCATCAAGCCGATGTCCTTGCCGCTTTGGGTGGAAACCAGTTTTTCAGTACCATGGACTTGACCTCAGGATATTATAATATCCCGCTGCATGAAGATGACAGAAAGTACTCAGCGTTCTCATCACCTCTTGGGTTGCACGAATATAACCGTCTGCCACAGGGTCTATGTAATAGTCCGGCCACTTTCATGAGGATGATGCTTACCATCTTTGGCGATCAAAACTTTCTCACTCTCCTCTGTTATTTAGACGATGTCCTGGTCTTTGGCCGGACTGAGGAAGAGAGTCTGTCTCGGATTGAAATGGTGTTCCACCGTCTGAGTGAGCATAACTTGAAGCTGTCACCTGCCAAATGTCACTTCCTACGGCGGTCTGTGAAGTTCTTAGGCCACATCATCTCACAGGATGGCATTTCGAGTGACCCCGACAAGGTGGAGGCGATAGTGAATGTGTCTGAGGAGGATGTAATGGAGGCTGATGGTGTCACGCCTTCTGCTAAAAAGATCCGTTCGTTCCTGGGAATGGTAGTCTACTACCAACACTTCATTGAGAACTGTTCAACACTCGCTAGACCGCTCTTTGCTCTGACCACGGGTCGCAGAAAGCCCCGCCACTCCAAGGGGAAACTAAGATCTGTCCCCAGTCGTCAACTTGGCCCTGGAGACTGGTCTCCTGAGTGCAAGCAGGCGTTCGGGAGCTTGAAGGCGCTCTCGTTGACAAGGTGTTGCTGGCCCACCCTGACTTTAGCAAGCCATTCCTTCTCTCTGTTGATGCGTCTACCAGTGGTCTTGGTGCTGTCTTATCTCAACTGTCTCCTAATGACAGCAAGGCCAGGCCCATCGCATTTGCCAGTAAATCTCTGAATCACGCACAGTCGAAGTACCCTGCTCACCGTCTCGAGTTTTTCGCTATGAAATGGGCGATTTGTGACAAGTTCAGTCATTGGCTCCGGGGCCACCAGTTCACAGTGTGGACAGACAATAACCCGTTGAAGTACATCTTGACAAAGCCAAAACTGGATGCATGTGAGCAGCGTTGGGTGGCAAAGCTAGCGCCCTTTGACTTTGACATTCAGTACATCCCTGGGCCGAAGAACGTGGTGGCTGATGCGCTTAGCCGAGAACCTTTTGTGAGACCAAGAATGCTACACCGGCTGACGAGAACACCGTATGCGGACCTGCTGGAGGAAGCGGAGAATCTACGCGTTGACTCTGTGCAAGACATGTTCCGCTTGTCAGCCGAGCTACATGAAATGAGAGAGACTGGGGCTTCCTGTGCGCCAGGTGCTGAGTCGGTCAACACGATCCATGTGAGGGAGAGGAAGACGGGTGGCAGTGTCTCACGTGATGAAGTGTCTGCGGTGCTGGCTAGTCACCGCTACTGGGATGACGGAGCGACAGTGAGGGCCATGTCTCATGCACAGCAGTTGAAATCTATGGCAATGACAGGCCAGAACCCTCTCCCAGTGTTCACCCATGGGGAGCTGCTAGACAGGCAGATGCAAGATCCTACTGTCAGCAGGGTGAAGTTCTTCCTTGATCGAGGTCGTCGACCATCTAGACGTGAGAGAGTCCATGAGACTTGTGGAACACTGAGAACGCTCAGGCAGTGGGGAAAGCTCACCACGCGCTTAGGGATAGTGTATCGGGTGTCGAAACACCCTGTGACTAAGCAGAAGCTGTTCCAGTATCTAGTCCCTGAAGGACTGAGAAGCGCCGTGCTGAAAGGAGTGCATGATGATGCCGGGCATCAGGGACAACAACGAACACTCTGGCTGGCCAGACAGAGGTTTTACTGGGACACACTTGAGAGAGACACAAAGGAGTATGTTCACAACTGCAAGAGGTGTATAGTTAGCAAAGCTCCTGAGCCAGAAGCCAGAGCCCCCCTCGTGTCCATAGTTACCACTGCCCCATTAGAACTAGTCTGTATAGACTTCTGGTCGGCCAAAGACTCAAATGGGAAGACAGTCGATGTACTTGTAGTGACTGATCACTTTACGAGACTTGCGTGTGCGTATGCGTGCCCCAATCAGTCCGCGAAAGCCGTTGCACGAGTTCTATGGAACAACTACTTTTGTGTTTATGGTTTTCCGGGGTGCATTCATTCGGATCGTGGTGCAAACTTTGAAAGCACACTGATCGCTGAGATGCTCCAACTGGCAGGGGTTGACAAATCGAGGACCACACCATATCATCCTATGGGGAATGGCCAGTGCGAGAGGATGAATCGTACTCTAGGGAACATGATTCGTTCTCTGCCTCCCAGGTCAAAGTCTAAGTGGCCTCAGGTGCTCAACACACTGACGTTCGCTTACAACTGCACTATCCATGAAACCACGGGTTTCCCACCTTTCTTTTTGATGTATGGCCGCACACCCAGATTGCCCGTAGATCTCATGTTTGAAAGTGTACTTTTGGATGGGGAGACAGTTGACATGGACAGGTATGTTCAGTCTCTGGGTCGAGATCTAAGGGAGGCAATGACACTAGCTCAGGCACACGCAGACAAGCAGCAACACAAGCAGGCAGAGGTGTACAACAGAAAAGTCAAGGGTCATTCTGTGAATGTGGGTGACAGGGTCTTACTAGCTAACAAAGGGGAAAGGGGGCGTAGGAAGCTGGCAGACCGCTGGGGAAGTACTGTGTATGTTGTGGTATCTAAGAATCCTGGGGCCTCATTTATCATTGAGGTACGCCTTCTTTTACACGGTCTTTTTCGCGATTTCAGGCGTACGCCATTTGCCCCCCCCACATTGCGATTTATCAAGCCGAAAGGGCGGAAATTTAGTCGCTTTTCTCCGCGCTTTTGTACGACACCTCTCAAGTTGTCGTACCGATTTACACGGTGTTCTACGCCCTCTTTGAACACAGGGGGAACTGGCGACGCAGGTGGTGCGTCGGTGAATTACTATGTTTGATGGAGAGAATAAGAGCGACAGTTCATGAACGCACAAACATGTAGGCTAATAGCCCAATTCAGCACAAACATATATCGCAATGCAAGATTAGACGTGTCCTCTAACCGGCTCATTCATGCTCCGATATGGATTTGTTCCCCAAACGGAACCTATGCGCTGTCCCAAACCTTTCCGCGCTATATGTCACACACCTAATGCAGGCACTCCATCAAACGGCAATAATTGACCAATTAGATTGTCATTAATATGTGATCATGTGGACCTGTTTGCTCTTTGGTAAGCATATAAATGACAGTCCTCCTGTGCGTAATGCGAGCCTAAATGAATCCGGCGCTACTCGGCCTACTGGCCGAGATAGAACTCCAAAGAGGTGACGGCGATGGCGACTGCACCCACATAAGGGCACCATCAGTGAATGAATACGTCTATGTGAATCGCTAAAATGTGCACACTAGAAATACCCAAATCATATGTGACGCCGACATGCTCATCACAAGTGTAGTGGCACGGTGGCCTGGCTCCACGCATGACTCATTCATCCTGGCGCACAGCAGGGTAGGGGCTAGACTGGAGGCAGGCGCTGCGCGTGACGGCTGGCTTGTTGGTGTGTCCATAGCCAAGATACATATTCTTTGTCTTATTTACTTTAATCTTTATTAGCATTTTCCATCCATACAACGACAATACAATAAAACATAAAAACTTACAATAACAGCTTATGGGTACTTCCATCCATGCAGCTTTTTTTTCTTACTCAAATATGACAATTTTAATATTAGTGGTATCATCACACTTCCTTCTATAATCCATCCATTTTTCCCATCTCCCTTCAAACTTTCCTTCCTGCATCCTCAATGCATAAATAAATCTCATATATCTCCTCCACAACACCCACCACTGCTCCTTGGTTGGGGGTCCCACCTTATACCAAGCCCTCATTATTGTCTTTTTACTAGCAACCAATAGTACTTTCACTAGGTATCTGTCCCCTCCTTGTACATCATTCTGTTATGTTTGCCAAGATGTATATTCAAAGCTGATAAGAATGAGAACCAGTCAAGACCCCACCACAAAATGAGGACCCAAGCCCTCAGCCCCCTCCCCGTCATGAGGTTTACCAGCGGGGCCAAAGGGCCCACACTGAGGTCATGCGCCAGCTATGAAGACACAAACAAGTAAGGTTCACATTTCTACCATTTTATTGTCTGTTGGTGGGTGACTGTGTGAGGTGTGTGAGTGCGTTTGTGAGTGAATGTGTGAGGTCCGTGAGTGTGGTAGTGAGTGACTGTGTGAGGTCCTTGAGTGTGGTAGTGAGTGACTGTGTGAGGTCCGTGAGTGTGGTAGTGAGTGACAGTGTGAGGTCCGTGACAGCATGTGTGAGGGAATGAAGTGCAGTGAGGATGTCCTGTTGGCTCTGGTGGTGTAGTGTGGTGACCTCCACCAACTGCTGAACAACTGCCCCACAACTGCCCCAATCCCTTCTGCCATTTCCCTCTGGGCCTCTAGGGTCATGAGCCTCCAGCACAGCGTCTGATAGGAAGCCCAGCCCTCAGGGACCCTTGAGGCAGGGACGCTGGCAGCCGGAGGTGGAGGCGTGGGCGGTGGAGACGGAGGCGCTGGAGATGGCACTGGAGGTGGAGGCCGGTGCGCTGGAGGTGGAGGCACTGGAGGTCGTGGCACTGGATGTAGAGGCTGCAACCGGCGGGGGCACGACCGTCAGGTCAAGGACCACTGCAGACTCCCCCTCCTCTGAGTCCCACCCCACGTCAGAGTCTGGAGAAACAATTTCAGTCATTTTCTTTGAGTTTGTCTGTTAACTTGATTATGCATTAAACATTTTATTGTGTAGCCATATTCAATTGATATGTTTTTCTGTTGGCAGCCAAATAAATGCTTAAGTGTGATTTACCGGGTGATTTAGATGAGAGTCTTAATAATGTGGTCTAACATTATGAAGTGGTCATCTGTGTTATCGTTCCCTGTTTTTGGTCCTGAATCGATCATAGCCTACCACAGAATGTGTGGAATGTTTGCTTTCCTCACTGCCACATAATACAGCATGTCCGTGTAGCCTACGCCACATACAGGATGCACGAAATACAGTAGACTACCTAAACTGTAGGAGCGATCAGACAAATGTAGGCTCGTACAAATAGCTTACCTTCCGAAGATGATTTTCTTTCCTCGCTTGGACCTCACCAACAAGCACATGCACCTCCGTCTCCGAAAAGTTTCTCTTCTTTCCGCGTTTTTCCATAAACGTAATTGTCTTGCCTTTGCTCCACGCTATATTATGTCGGTTCCTTCCGGGGTATCCCCGTTGTGAGCTGTCATAGTTTTGACCATATATGGTTGGATTTGGGCGTGGAGAGGGCGGAACACGGGGCGCGTGCGCGTACGCTCTCTTCTCCGCCCGTCTCGGATTTCAGAGCGTACGACCTTTTTGATAGATCCGAAAAGCGTGTATATATTCTCGTCGTACGCTCGATTTCGCATTTTCCGCGTTTTCGTCGTACGCCCTCTTTTACACCGGAATTTACACGCTCTTTGATAAATGAGGCCCCTGAGCTGAATACTTATCAAATCAGAAGCCCTGTTGGTCCTGTCAAAACAGTTCATAGGAATTTGATCATGCCTGTCAACTTTCTGCCGCTACCTGACTATGAGGGGTCGGGGGAGTGTCTATCACTCTCGGGGGGTAGCATGAGCGTTGAGGTGACTGTGAATTCTGGTCAAGGGGAAGAGGTCGATGACAGGACCTCTCAGTGGGTTGCCGATCTTCAGGGGGAACCAGCAGAGCCGCTGTCAAGCGCTGGTAGGGATGGGGGCTGCATGGCTGTGAGCACAGTGGACTTTCCGGCTGGTGGGTCTGGACTCTGTGAGAATGATGAAGAGGCGGACCAGGATGGAGCGAGTGAGGAAGTCTGTGGAGAGGGAAGTGCTGACGCCACAGGAGATGACAATGTGGATCACTTGGATATGAGTGAGGGCGATCTGTTGGATTGTGGATCTGGATTTGGAAAGGATGGGACTGAAATGTCGGACTCTGATGAGGTGATGGAGGATGTAAGGAGGAGGTACCTGAAGGACCAGACTCTTGCCATGGTGGACGAAGAGGAGGATAGGGGTTCTGACCTTGTTGAGATGAATCGAGAATGTGCCCCTCTGTCTCAGGTCAGTGTTGAGTCTGCCACAGAGCCTAGCTTGGCCTTGGGTGTACCCTCTGGGGGTGAGCGCTCTCCATCTGTTGAGCCCTCTGTGAGTGTCTTAGGCCCCTCTCCTAACTTGCCGGGCACGAGTAGTGTGCGTGGTGGCGTTCGCACTAGGCGAGGTAGGCTTATCAAGCCGGTGCGTAGACTGATTCAGACCATGTCCTCACGATGGGTTAGAAACCTTTTTGAAAAGCGCTAGGGTGTTTTGGGGCCACAAGGTATAGTTTAAGATAAGTGAGCACACCTCCACCCTTTGGTTTCAATTAGTCACTAAGCGGACTAGTATTGTGAGGCGAGTAGGCCTGGTCTATTGTATTAGACAGTGAGTTGTAATTTTGAGTATGGTCTCTGTGCGTAACGTGTACATGGCATGTTTTTCTATAGATTTATGAGGGATTAGCTACCCCTTGTTCTTCTTAGTCCTTAACTGGATAGCTTTATGACTGGTTGACTTTTTATAGTCTGGATTATGGATCATACCTGGTTACTCTTTATCTCTGATGAGATTTGTTTTTTTTGGGGTGGATGTGTGGGTGTCACGTTGTGGATGTGTTTGAGTGTTGCTCTTTTCATTTTCATAGCATCTGAGATGCATTTTCTGTAATCCTGTGGGTGGTCCCGTGTTAAGAGAAATATAGTGAAATCAGTAGGGGTGAGTGTAACAGGATTAATATTGTTCCACTAGATCTTCTTATTGTATAACTTTAATTATTATTATTTTCCTTGGGTTTCTGCTCGCCTTTTATTTTAATTGGTTGATTTATTATACACAGGGCTGGGGATTGGTTTTGGGGTATCTGGGGGCGTGACCTTGTGGGGTTAACTGTCTGCGCATCTATATTTCCTTCTCTTTTGCTGAGTATATGGGTGCAACAAGGTCAGTGCTGTCGGTCTGTCTAAGCTAATCTTGTGACAGTACTTAGTCTGCTGTTATAATGTATGTAACCCCCCCCCTGGGAGATTTGAAGTATTTCATATTGAATGAGTTATGTTAGACTTGAGGTCACTTTTATTTCACATAAGAATATAAAAAGAATGTTTCCCCGTTTTCATGACTGCAGGGTTAGCCAACGAGCAACGAACAATTGCCAGAGGCTAATGTGTTCTCGTGCCCTGTCTACATGTCATGCAGGTATGCCATGTTTTTGGATTGCTTCCTGATGTATTATTTCAATTTAGTATTTTTACTTTGGCGATGCAGAAACGTGTGTGTATGTAAATAGTTATGTATATTTGTATGGCTGTGGTAGTTCGCGCGGCCTCGTGTTGTGCATAACTAGCTCTTTTGCTGAGTATATGGGTGCAACAAGGGTTAGCCAACGAGCAACGAACAATTGCCAGAGGCTAATGTGTTCTCGTGCCCTGTCTACATGTCATGCAGGAACCATCACTAATAAAAGAGATATTGAATGCACGTCGTCCTCCAGTGTACTCCGAAAAACACAACGCAGATTGAGCCTGGCTACACTAGCGTATTTGAGACATATATTGAGTACTTTTTAGTATATTGTGGGTTGTCTATTGAGAGGTATTGGAAATTAAGAGGACAATCTAAACTTATGGAACATGTTATCAGAACACACAAACACCCACTAAAGCCTCCGTAGTAAATCAATGAAAATAGGGTATTTTAGCATTAGGTCTTCCAGTACCTTACGACTCGATAGGGGCGCTGATATTAGACCCCTTTTTGATGAGAGATTATTTCCACTCGGCAGGGTCTATATTTGGGCTGTATTTCAAACCAAAGAGCTCATCCCTAAGCCCTACACCCTACGGAGTGTCTTCCCTTCGTAGTGAGCACTGTTAAGGGCATAGTAGAGTGTCAAAATAACGCTAGTTTGGAATGCCCTTCAAAGTCATTTTCACGGCTCTTCAGGGATGTCGCATGTGTCAACAGCCTGTCACAAGCTATATGGCTAACCATAACCATTGTTAATGAACACTGTAAATCCTATCTTAACAGAAGCTAAGCTTTCGGAGTGGGAAAGTGATGTGTCCTGATCCCAAACTAGCCCAAAATGGCGGGGTCATCAGTTACTTTCACGAAGTAAATTAATGTGCTTCACCTGTTTAAGCAGCTGAGTTTGACACAGTTGTAGGCGATTGGCTATTGCTAGTTTTGCGTTCGATTCCCGATGTCCCATTCATATCTCAGCCAAACACAATGTTACGATAATTGCTATCTGTTTTGCTGCGAGTTTGAGTTTGTCTCCGTTCCTGCGCGAGAAACAGATTTTATGGAAGCTGCTGTCGTGAGCTAACTGGCTATCAGTCTTATTGTGCAGCTTCACAGCCTGCTAGCATACAGCAGTAAGGTTGACAAAACCACACTTGCACATCATTAGAATTCCAACCATTTATATGGGATTCATCATTCAACCAAACATGGAACCTGAATACTACTTCAACCTGCTCCCATCAGTGATCGGGTTGTTACATGATTTTGGGCGCATCTGCTTGCTTGTGTCCATGAATATCTGATGCAATGATGTTCCAGTGTCCGAAAACTGTTAAATCATTCCCTACAGTGTATGTAGTTCTCTATCGGTAACACTACAGTACAATACATTTAGCTACATCTTAATCGATCGCGTCTACAAACAATCTCTGCTACGCTTCCTTAAAAGTGACAGCAAAAAAGAGGATGTGTTTTGCTACAGTAACTCTGGTTCTTGTCGAGGGGCAAAATCTCCTAAGTCCCAGTAGCAGCTTCAATAATGTGCCCAGATAGCAAGTGGATGTGTAATGATTCTGGGCCATATATGGGCAGGAACTAAGCCACAAGGGCCAGATCTGGCCTGCATATGGCCCAGATCCGCTTGCTATCTGGGTGTTGCCTTCATGTTGCTTATTGACTATGTCAGCTACACAATATACAATAGCCTACGATGTACAATATACACAATATAATACAAATAATATAGCTAACCAGTTAACTAGTCACACAGTTACTGCCAGTCGAATTGAGTTTGCTGCTCAATGTCGCCTCCTGGCGGCTATTGTGCTACATGGAATCAGGAAGGGGTCTGGAGTGGTCCGAATAGACCTCTAAAACTGCGCCGCTGCTGTCGTTGCTGCTCTCCACTCAACATTCGGGGCGGACGGTAACTTCTCAAGACTGTACAAGGTTGTTGGAGGGGAGTGATTCAGAGGCATGGCCACCATGATCTGAACCCGAGCTGTGTTTTGTTGCTGGACTTCTGTGCTAGTCACGGTGTTTGAGCACAAGGATGGCTATACCTTACCTTAGGCAGAAGGTCGATGATCGATTTTGTTATTGTATCATCTGAGAGGGGTAGAGCTGTCCACTGACCACCATCTGGTGGTGAGTTGGGTTATATGGTGGGGGAAGCCTCTGGACAGACCAGGTAAACCCAAGCATGTAGTGAGGGTGAACTGGGAACATCTGGAGGAAGAGCCTGTCTGGAGAGAATTTAACTGCCACCTCCGGCAGAGCTTCTCAGACATCCCTGTGGAGGTTGGGGACATCGAGCAGGAATGGTCGATGTTCAAAGCTTCCATTGCTGAAGCTGCGACTGGGAGCTGTGGCCTGAGGGCCACAGGTACCTCAAGGGGCGGTAACCCTCGAACACAGTGGTGGACACCGGTGGTCAGGGAAGCTGTCTGACTGAAGGAGGCCTTCCAGGATATGTTAGCCCGGGAGACTCCACAGGCAGTTGCAGGGTATCGATGGGCCTGGAGGGCTGCGGCCTTGGCCGTGACTAAGCGGGTGTGGGAGTAGTTCGGAGAAACCATGGAGAATGACTTTCGGTCAGCACCAGGGTGTTTCTGGAAAACCATCCAACACCTTAGGAAGGGGAAGCAGGGGACCATCCAAGCTGTGTACAGCAAGGATGGGACACTGCTGACTTCAACTGAGTGGTTGAAGCAGCATTTTGAGGGAACCTGAACCTGACAAATCCACCCTCTACGATCAAGGCAGAGCCGGAAGATGAAAGGGGGTCATTTTCAATTTCCCTGGAGTTGTTCTCCAAGGTAGTCAAAGAACACAGTGGCAAAGCCCCAGGGATTGATGAGATCCATCTGGAAATGCTGAAGCCACTGAGTGTTGATACTCCTCTTTAACATTGTGTGGAAGTCTGGGGCAGTGCAAAAGAGTGGCAGACTGGTGTGGTGGTCCCAGTATTCAAAAAAGGGTACGAGAGGGTGTGTGCCAACTACAGAGGCATCACATTACTCAGTCTCCCAGGGAAAGTGTACTCTTAAGGTTCTAGAATGGAGGGTCCGGACGATAGTTGAACCTCAGATTGAAGAGGAACAATCTGGATTCCTGTCTACATGTGTTTTGTGGATTTGGAGAAGGCTTATGACTGGGTCCCTCGAGAGATATTGTGGATGGTTCTGCGGGAGTATGGGGTGAGGGGGATCCCTGCTCATGGCCATTCAATCTCTGTACACCCAGAGCGAGAGCTGTGTTCGCGTCCTCGGTAAGTAAGTTGGGTTATTTTCCGGTAGGGGTTGGCCTCCGTCAGGGCTGTGCTTTTTCACCAATCTTGTTTGTGATTTTAATGATGTGATTTGGTGCTGACGGCATCAGCGACCTGTGACCTCCAGCAATCTCTGGATCGGTTCGAAGCCAAGTGCAAAGCGGCTGGGATGAAAATCTACACTGCCAAATCAGAGGCCATGGTTCTCAGCAGGAAACCTGTGGATTGTCCGCTCCAAGTAGGGAATGAGTCCTTACCATAGCCAAGGGAAATAGGGGTGCTGAGGGTGCTGCAGCACCCCCTAGTGAGCTGGTGTGAAATTGTTTTGGGGAGAGGCTTTAGGTTGTATAATTTTTTATCAATACATTAAAAACATTTTATGTAATTTGTCTGTTATTGATCTAAAAGTGGCTTGTTTGGGGAACATCTGGGACAAAAAGTGCACTATGAATCATTTGATAATTATTAATACCCAATGAACGCTGACGCTCCTGCACATACACTTTCCCACTGGTGCATTTCTGTTTGTTAACGTTAGTGAAGATCAGACAAACAAGAAGCAAACTATCACAATGGCCGCTCAGAAACGCATTTCAGAGTTTTTTTTACTAAACCACAGGCCCCTAAAAAAAGCACAAGTGAACCGCAGCGGACCCAAACTGAGGACGAGGAAAGCGATACTCTCGCTTCATGGCCTGGAACTAGTAGCAGCATCGCTGCGGTGTTCGAGATCCCTCCCAAGGCGAATGAAGTCAGGCCTGCAAATGTCGCTCCAATGGCAGCAGCCCACGCGGGAGGAGAAAAAGCCAGCAGTAGCCTAACGGCAGTTGAGGAGCGCTTTCAGCCAGCCAACTTCAATTTTCCAGGCAGACGTTTTGGGACAGAGAATTTAAATCGTACATTCTGCCCTGTGAGGCAGTGGCCCGGAGCCTGCAGAGCTCCAAAGCAAGTGCCATTGGCGCGCGCAAATGTGCTCCAAGAGCGCATAGTCACTTAGAGATGATGAAATTGTGGATAAGATGGTTCGCAAGGTGGAAACACGTGCCTCGGAAATGGGCCTGAAGATGCTATCACCAAACCACTGTTCCAGAGGCAGTGGCGCACGACACAAACAGTGATTTGGAGACGTGACTTTTACGAGGCTGTTGATTTTGTGTCAACGGAGTTGAAGAGAAGGTTTGATCAGGAAGCTATGAAAATAGCAGCGAACAGAGAGAGGGCAGTAATACAGGCAGAAGAGGCGAAAACAGTGGATTTGGAGCTCCTTTACCTCCCCAAGGAGCTGGACACAGGCGGCCTTGATCTCTTCAGCTCAAAATGCTTGGTGATGCCACCAGAGGGTCTGTTTGTAGCACAGTCCAAGATGTAGCATCATGTCTATCCAAGCTCCATCCACAAACAAGAGCTCTCTTTGTAGAAGCTGAAAAACTCAGTTATGTCTGTGTCTACCCATCTCTGTGGCCCAATCTGAGCGGAACTTTTCTACCTCGCATTGCCTGAAAACATGGCTGCGCAGTACCATGACACAGAAGAGACTATGGACTACTCTCACCAACAGGTATGGATGGGTCATGACCGAAAGAACAAGATCCAGGATAGAAGCGTCTGAGATGAGTTTTCTCAGGAGAGTGGCTGGTGTCTCCTTTAGAGATCAGGTGAGAAGTTCAGTCACTCGTGTGAGACTTGGAGTAGAGCCGCTGCTCCTTTGCGTTGATAGGAGGCAGTTGAGGTGGTTTGGGCATCTAGTGAGGATGCCTCCTGGGCGCCTCCCTAGGAAGGTGTTCCTGGCATGTTCAGCAGGGAGGAGGCTGCGGGGTAGAGGATAGGTGGCAGGATTACATCTTTGCACTGGCCTGTGAGCGGCTAAAGATCCCTACAGACAGAGCTGGTTGATGTTGCTAAGGAAAGGGATGTCTGGGGCCCCCTGCTGGAACTGCTGCCTCCACGAACCGGCCCTGGATAAGCGGATGGCGGTTGGTGAAACCAAAATATAATCTCCAGATGTCTGTCTGTCTGTCTGTCTGTCTGTCTGTCTGTCTGTCTGTCTGTCTGTCTATCTATCTATCTATCTATCTATCTATCTATCTATCTATCTATCTATCTATCTATCTATCTATCTATCTATCTATCTCGCTCTCTCTCTCTCTCTCTCTCTCTCTCTCTATATATATATATATATATCATTTTATACATTAATATATTTATTTTGTACTTGCCCTTTGCACTGGCCTGTCTTGCACTGTCCTGTATCGTCCCTGCACCCTGTCCAAAATTGTCTCCATGTGATGCACCATGCCAGAAAATAAATTCCTAGTATGTTGAAAAACTACAATGGCAATAAAACAAATTCTGATTCTGAGTCTGATATTAGCTAGCAGATGTCAGCAACACTATTGCTGTCTATTTGACAGAATTGTTAGGACACACTTTACGAACCATTTAGTGAACGCCTGGAGGCACTTCTGATTCCAATTTGTCAGGAAGAACTAATAAACATGTCACATGCTCTGTTTGGGACGTAGCTAGTGCCATTATGACAGTCACTACCGATTTAGCCTCTGCAAGGTCTGCAATTAAACAAGCGGGTGATTTTCAGTTGCTCCCCACCCCTTTGTGAACATAGGGCCGCTCTACACAGGATGATAGGAAGGATGCAGCCTTCTACCACAGACAGCTCCTGATGCAAAAGTGGTTATTATGCACAAATTAACGTCAATAGTTCAGCAGTCATTATCCAGCTTTAGTACATTCAAGTGTCGTTGATCACACAAACTGTAATTTATGTGGTTGTTGTTGTTGTTTTTTCAAATGGTGCTGTGAGCATTTGAGGGAGAAAAACAAGAGAGAAGCGTTGGCATTAGAGAGCTCAGGGTTGGTGACTCACTCCAAAGAACTAAAGGAGGAGGTGAAATGTAACAGATGATAAGAACAGGCGTAAAGAATACCCCCGCTAGCCTGGTACGACCATCCCGTTCTCGCAAGCTCACATTCTGCTTCACTAACGCAGAACGGTCTGGCCTTTGCCTCCTCCAGAGCGATTATGCCAAAATCCAGACCATACCGGGCCAATTAGGGACTGCGTTTTAACTAGTGTCCCGCCCCACAGTGGAAAGCAGCCCCTGATTGGTTCGTGCCCTTGCCGCTCGCTAAACAAATGGCTGAGTCTGGCTAGGCTATGTCCGTCCCATTGGTTCTGATCAGTGGTGGCTGGTGACTCAAAAAACTGAGGAGGACAGGAGGAAGAGAGGCGAACCGCCCATGGGCACCGGGGGGCACTTTCCCTCAGTCAGTTATTATTTGAAATATCAGCTTTCAAGTGGATTTGCAGTCAATTTTAGCATATGAAAAACTGAATAACACTTTCTTTGACTACATACAGCATTTATTTATCATATTCATGATAAAATGTTACAAAACAACAATAAAACATTGTAAGCAATAGTTGTTGTAATGGATTGTACTCTTCTCTAAAAAGAGAAAATAATTTATATTGGTGAGGTGCTGGAGAGGTTAGGTGATATATGGAAAATGTTTTTGATTAGGGGACACTGAGGTGTGCTGGCTCTCAAACAGTTTGTTGGCAAATAGATTTGACAACTGGACAATGGAATACGTTGCACAGCAAATGCAGTATCCAATTTTTCAGCGTTTTGGCCAATCACAAATTAGCAAGAAAAAAGGCATTCCATTGATTTAAGAGAAAAGAACCCCGCCCTAAGGGAGGCTAGCCTCCCTTCCATAGATATCTATGGGTCCTCCAGCTGCATGTTATAGATGTCACTGTTGGAGCTTTAGAATTTCAATAATGGGTTTTTATCCATAGGGGAAACCTGCTTTATGAACAAAACTGAGATCATGTTAATTATGAATAAATAAATTCATATATTTATATTTTAATCCCTCTCTTCTCTCCAAAAACTGAGGAGGACTGTCCTCCCCTGCCTCAATGGATGAGCCTCCACTGGTTCTGATGGTTCTGATTTACTAGATATATGGCATCCGTTGTGTGCGGTAAACTTTCTTTTACAAGTCTGTTGTAGGCCTACTGATGCAACGACCAGTTATACCTACAGCGTTATACTAGTGCTAGTATTAAGAGGTGGATTAATTCAGGTAGGAGTGTGTGTATAGGTCTAGTAGCCTACCTATTTTTATAGAGTGCGTATGAGGTGGTCCCCGAAAATTATTGATTATAAATAGTGGTCCACATACACAAACATTTTGAAAACCCCTGGTCTAGGACTAGGGATCGAAATACTGTTTTGTTGCAAAAGGCCCCCGCCTAATCCTAATCCCGAGATTTTGCGTTACGCCACTGGATAAGAAGAGAACAATAGACTGAAATGTAACAGTAAAATAATTACCCTGCTTTCTACCAATATGCCAGCTCATTATATTTGGTCAGTGGATCACACTAGTAGCCTAACCTATTTAAGTTAACTATTTTCTTTGACCACCTCCACTGAGGATGTGATTACATCATGTCATGTGGCACAATATGCCATAACCATTTCTTAATAACTATTTTCTTTTGTGGGACTAGTCAGGGGCGTAGATTCACTTTTATTCCCATGGGTTTGTTTTTTTTCACCTCAAAGGGGCCCCTAGCCTGTCTGTCAATCAAAAATATGTTTCTAATAATATATTCATTAAAATAGCCTATTGAATTTATCTTAATTTGTACCAACTGAAACATATAGCTGTGGTATACTGGAGCTATATACACGTATTTCTACATAAGACGATTTTCCACAAAAGACGTGTTCCTTTACACTAGAACCGCCGCGGCTCACTATATCGGCCAGTAGCCATTCAATGGACGTAGCATAAGAACTCACATTTTTTACGGTCTTAGGATTGTACTGTAGGCCTACAACTCAAGGCTTAATGTTGTCCTTTCATACTACTCACAAAATGACTATATGGCAATAAAATAATATATTATAATAATAAATGTTATTTTCGCACTTTAACAAGAATATAGCCTACACTTCACAAAAGGAAAAAAATAAATGAAACGGCTACAAGAACAGCATTTTGGCCAATGATCTAAATAAAACAGTAGCCTACTGTACAGATGCAGCATAGAACGTAGATACATAATAATTATCTAATTAATAATTATTATTAAGTTAATATATGAGAACGCATCGCTTTTTACAGTAGGCTAGGCCTATGCAGCATAGAAATTTGATGTTTAATAATTATCGAATACAATTAATAATTATCTAGTTGATATATGAATAAAACAATAAGCTGTTTTATTGGCTATGGGCTACTAGTTGTAGGCTATACACGAGTTGATGCGCTCTGCTCTTACGCACGGTTGAGGCGGCAGCTTCGCACATATATCCTCTGCACCTGCCACAGACAGCTTTGGTGCACTCCGTGCATTGGTAGACAGTTCTGTTCTTGCTGCAGCTTGTCTTCACCGTATTTTTTGGGGAGTGTTCTTCTGTCGACATTGCAATGGTGGCTGTTTGGACACCATCCACTCGGCACCATCCACTCGGCGCCAGCTCCTCAGCCAACTGGAGGATGAAGTCGCGTCTGGGGAGGCTCTGTAGATTATGCGTCTCTCCACCCGTCGACCAGTGAGTCCAAGCTCCCCTAATGAATAATACTTATTTATAATAGCCTACATAGCGCGAAACTGTGCATATATATGTAATAGGCTATACATAGTGCGACACTGCACATTCCCTATAGCCGTTCATTGAATGGCTGGCGGTCAATATAGGTATAAATTAAAAAACATACACAATGATTTTTTATTTTAATGATCTTGAATATATTTAACAATAGGGGGTGCAACAGAACACCATTTTAGGAAAAGTAATTGACTGGCAGACTTCAATGTTTTATGTGCTTCAACTCAACCCGCCCGTTTTTTTCCCCGCCACAATATATCCTCTAGGGGGCCCGTGGGTTCACAGAACCCACGCACCCTATGCAAATTACGCTACTGGGACTAGTGCAGTGCCAGATCAAACAGCTTCACTCTTGACACACTATGCTTCCTGGGGTCCTGTGCAATACACCTGCCAAATTTAAACTTTATACAGCCCAGTTCTTGAGAAAATGGAAAAACAGACATGCAGAGACTCCTTACATTACACTATGATAACACGTCAGTGTAGGTTAGCTAACATTAGCATGTTTGCTAATTGACTCCCAGTGTGGTAAGCTAGTGATGTAACTCCCCCACTGCATGTTACTTTTGCCAGCTGTGTGGTCCTGTTAGCAGATGTTTCATATGCAAAAACATGTGATACTCTAGCTAATCAGTGGTGTCGCGGAGACCCCCACAGTCCCCGTGGTGCGGGGGACCCCAGAGTATAGGAGGCCCCACTAGACTAAACATTCATACATTAAACATTTTAGAGTGGCCATATTTTATGCAAATATTGACATTGCTGTTGCCCAACTCAAATATAGATTTTTTTGGAATGAGCAAGTTGCATGGTACACAAAGTTTCACAAAATTGCACAACATTGCACGACGTTGCATGGTGATCTATCGGAGTCCGCAAGTGCTTCAGCAGCCCAGTATAAAGATGACTTATCAGACGGGTTTCCTTTCCAGATCCCGTCCCTCATAAATGCTCTAAGCCTACTATAAAGGACATTGAGAGTGGCACAATCAAAGACCTCACACAAACCCTGCTCATTCACAACTAATAAAGACATACTGTTTGAGGGGCACAATGTTGCAAGAGAGTCTGGGTTAGCAATCCTATTGAGAGCTGACCCGCACAGTCTAGAGTGTTATTGCACAGAAGAATGCCAGTAGATGTGCTATAAAAACAAAAAACGCATATATAGAAAGCAGCTGACTGCAATAGTCTCTACTATGTACAGCCTACAGGATTCTTTGTTGTTGATCGTTGTACTTATCTTTTATAAAGAATGTTATTTGTGTGAACTTTTCAAATGATAGGCTACTATAAGACAAATGTTCAACAAGACCTAATGTTACATAAAATATAGAGTGAAAAATACCAAGCCACATATTTGTCAATGATACATGCTAATCCAAAAAATAAACATGAAGTGAACAATGTGCCTAGGTAGCTAGAAGTAGCGGGCTAGCTAGATACTATAGAACACTAGCCTTGAGTATTGCTGACTGGTTCTCTATTGCTACTGTAGCTAAGGCTAGTAGTTATGTCCCTATGTTGCCATAGCTCACCTCACACTTCATATAAAACACAAACTGGAAACGTAGCTGTTTACCAATAGCTGTCTTCTGGCTTTTTCTGTTTCTTCACCATTATTGTCCTGTTTCACTCAGGCATCTGAGGAAATTCCGAGTGCCCCCCCCCAGATACTTTTGAGTTTCTAATGTATACATGCACAATTGAGAGCTTCCTGTCTGGGAATATCATTGCCTGTTATGGGAGCAGCACAATGCAGGAACTAAAGGCCCTGCAGAGAGGGGTACACATACAGTCAATGGAAAGTATCATGGGGGGAGCACCAAACCTCCAGGACATGTACAGTACTACACCAGGCGGCGCAAGACCAAGGCCAGGAGAATCGTGAAGGACCCAACCACCTGGACTACGGACTCTTAGGGTGTTTTCTCACCTGTTAGTCCACTCTAGTCCACTTATTTGGTTCGCACAAGATTCAAAAATTGATACATTGTTTCATTTTTGAGCTGGTCCGGTCGCTGTCACACCTATTCTTGGGTTCTTGACAGAGGTGCATGTGATTGGTTCCATGACTATTTATCATCTAGGACTCAATGTGTGAAATCTAGCCAGATTCAGACTGAATTTTTATCTGTTACCATGGGTGTTCCTCAAGACTATCTATATTAATGACATTGTATCCTCTCTGAATGGTTGCCACGCCCATCTGTACGCGGACGACACAGTATTGTACAGTACAGCTGACACTGTTCAGCTAGCTATGAAAAACCTGCAGATCTCTTTCAATGCTCTGCAGAATGTTTTAAACAGTCTTAAATTAGTGCTTAATGCTAAGAAAACGAAATACATGTTGTTTTCCAGAGCTAAAAACATTGATCATGATCAGCTGCGCTTATCCACTGTCAATGGTACTCTTATTGAAAGAGTTACTGAATACAAGTACCTTGGGCTATGGCTTGATGAGCATTTTTCTTTTTTAAGTTTCATGTGGAAAAACTTGCACTTAAACTGAGACAGAAGTTGGGTTTCCTGAATAGAAATAGAACCAGTTTTCCTATGTATTGTAGGCGGCAGATTGTGCAAGCAGTGTTTCTCTCTGTTTTAGACTATGGAGATGTTATTTATAGACATGCAGCAGCTTCAACCCTTAAACCTCTTGATTCAGTGTATCACTCTGCCCTGAGATTTATTACTGGGGACAGTTATGGTACTCACCATTGTATTTTGTATGTGAAAGTGGGCTGGCCATCTCTTTGTTATAGGAGAAAGTATCACTGGCGCCTTTATATTTTTAAAGCTCTGATTGGTGAGCTGCCAGAATATAATATATCTAGGTTACTAGAAAGGAGTTGTGTAACTTACTTTTAAGTTGGAGGTATTGCCTTCTTTCTCAAATTTTCAAAGAGAATGATTTCTACTCATTGTATGTCTGTCTGTAATTGCTTTAAGTGATACATTTTATTTATTCTCTGTGTTATTTGACTGTTTGTTCTCTATGTATTTATTGTATTATATTGTATTTCTGATTTTACTTGTACGCTCGTCGATGCTGTAAATGAGGGAAACCTCAGCTTCCCAACGAGTTTAAATAAAGGTTTGAATTAATTAATTGTCAATTGATGAGTTGGTGAAGTAAACCAAATTGCACACTCATTTCAATTATTGGTCAGATGTGTCAGGGGCGGGAGCACCCAAACTGCTGTGTAATTGGTCCAGGTATGTCCATGATTCATCTTTGTGGAAGTATATGCCCCACAATGCACTCAGCAGCTAGCTACAGAAGCTGGTATAATCCAGTAAAGTGTAGTTTTTAAAGTAGGAGTTTGATCAAATCGAGGTCAGATCATGTTCTCACCACACAAGGACCGTACCAGAGTTCACTTGGGACCGGGGGGGGGGACCACCTCTTTGAGGAGGTCTTGGTACGGTCGTTTTGGTGCGCACCAGAGTGTGATGGCTGCGTTCACACCTGCCCAAACGATCCGAACCAAGGGGGAAAGCGAACTCTGTTACGGTTTGACCAAACTAAACAAGGCAGGTGTGAAAGGTTGTATTTTACTTTTTTTTTTTTTTTTACTTTATTTAATTTTTACTCTATTAAGTAAACATAGGACATAGCAATTAGATTTCACTGAAAATTATACCTGTATGATATGTGTGTGATTTCGGCTATTGTCCAGTTGTAGGTTTGTGGTGTCTTATGGTTGATTCAGTTGAATGATGATAAACTTGGTTTGAAATGCAATGGTAGAGCTATGTGAGTTGCGTGAGATCTTCCTCATGGTCATGTCTTCCTCAGGATGCGGCCATCCGTAGAGGCCATTGAACACATGCCTGTTTGGAACTGGGTCCTTGTTCCCATTGAACATGCGCCTGCATGTTTGGAACCGATTAATTGCAGCTTTCTTAAGAACCGCTCATCCAAACAATTTGACACTCAACACTGTAATCGTGGCACTGACAGACAGAGATTCCTGGCTTTATAGTTAGATTATTTGCTCTCCGTACACTAGGGTGCGCTGTATCAGTTGATGGGCCTCCGATCCTTGCCTTGTCTGTGTTAATGCCCCATTTTGTCCTAGTTTTGCAGATGGCCTTAATCTGTGTCTTTAGCCGAGACAGATTAATCCCGACAGTGCTGACATTATCTCCACAGTGACAGTGGACACATGGAGGAAATCCCTGCCTCCTAATTTCTCCTACACAAACATCTCTGTCCAGAGGTCTGTGGAGAACTGGGCTCTGGAGGTGTGCTGACCAGATCCTACCCATGGTGTCCTCATTATAGAGCATTCCAACATTTCAAAACACATAAATCCACAGATTTATTTTGCTCAAATTGTGGGTATATCAATTTATAATAGAAATAATCTGATTGTAACATGTTAAGTGAATATATAGGGGAGAGTAATACAGTAGATCAGTAGCATTTGTGAAACCCTACTCAGTGATTCATTGCTTTTGCTCTCCAGGCCACCAATCTCTCTGAAGATAAATACTAAAAAGCACATATTTGTCAGATGCTTGTAATTAATAGGATTTTAATTTATTTTTCTAGCACTAAGTACCTTGACCTGTGGGCTGAGTAGTCCACACATGACAAGCTTGTCAAGCTAGGCTGATGAAAAGTATTTGGGCTTAAATGTTTACCACCCTGTGCGACTTCCTGTGGCAGTGCCGCAGTTGAGAACAAGGAGCCTGGGGGTGCCACTGCTGTACTCTTGAGAAACACATTCCATTAATTATATTTATAATTTATAAGCCAGGAGCTGTTTGATGTACCATGACAGATTGCTATAATAAAGACAGAGCGGAGTGGACGGCACCGCACTGGAAAACATGTTTTATTAAAAGAATGCCGTCTTCTCTCTTCACCGGGTGCAGAAACTTCAAAGTGTCAGGAACTTTTTAATTATAAACAAATAGCGGTTGTTTGGTCCTCCGTCTGTCACAGGCAAAGTGCTTTGCGAGAGATACAGTACACTGGACCTGTGAGCAGAATTTCAAGAGAGCTCATTTCGGCCTCACAACCACAGCCTCTTTTGACCTTTTTATGTTTCTGTGTTCTCACTCTGCTGGGGTTTAGTGACTAACAGGATCATGTTGAGGCAAATAACCATTTTGAACCACTGAAAATAAAATTGTCTGTGGCGTCTGCATGGACTGAAATAACCTTAATACTTTCTCACAGTACATGATCATCACCCTTCATGGACTGGAATCACCTTCACACCTTCCCACAGTACAGGTGCATCGCCCTTGTATGAAGCACTGGGGAGCATATGTGACTGGTGCCAGTGGGATGTGCCTCATGTAGGCTGTGCCCCTTTCACACAGAATAAAAAAAAATATAAACAAAAGTGTGTTTTTGGCATATTATGAAACGAGATGTTTTGAATAAGGAACATAATATAACAAACAACATTTGTAAGATCACTAAATATGAATAATCTGTTAGCCTGCCTGTCTGAGGTGTGAAAAGCTCTAAATCTTCGAAGGGGGATTTCTCAGGTAGCTGATTTTAGATCTACCAACATTGAAACAAGCATTGTTTTCTTCAGCTATTGTCAGATTACAAAGTATAACACACCATTTTGATCACCATTGATCTGTACTTTCATCATCTGTGAAAAAACAACTGATCTTGCTTGACTTAGGCACAAAACACCAGCTACTGCACATACTTGCTCATTGCTTTTGCTTTGATTAAACACGCAGTCAGATACGTTCACATACTATTATTATCGATATGTTGTATTGTAATGTAATGAACTGTAATAACACACCATCATGATTACTACCAATATTGTGTAAATGATATAGGCATTATTTTGTGCTGCTGCTGTTCGGTGTTGCAGTGGTGTCCCAGCCTTTGGTGGTCAGTAAAGTGGATGTGGGTCCACAGATGAGAAAAGCAGACTGGGTAAAAGGCTACAGTATATTCCCGTTAGCTCTAAGTGTCGTTTGAGCAACACCTTGCCTGGATTCAGTGGGTCAGACCTGTGGTCGTCATACTGCTCTTTCGACACCAGGTGATCCATCACTGTTCACAAGGGCGTTGGGCCCAAGTGTCAAGATGATCTGTAGATCTCTGCTGAACCAGATAGACTTAGAGTTTAAAGCTCAGCGAGCTGTCGGGCTAAGTTATAAAGACACCTGGAACCCCCCCTTCCTCCCCAAGCAGCTTCCATCCCTGCCAACCAAACACAGACGCATGCAGGGCTGGGGGCCGGCTCCTCCATCTCCTCCTGGCCACATGGTTGGCTCTGTCCCTGGCTGCAGAGATAACCAGCTTTACTCCGTCTGTCCTTTATGTGGATGTCAGAGTATCCATGCAGGGGCCATGACACATCAGTGGGAGCCCCTGTAGTCCGCAAATAACCCTGCTTCAGCAGCTAACTGCTTCAGAGAGGGAGAGCTTACACACCTCGGGCAGTCCAGTCAGAGCTCGTCTAACTGTACAAACACTCCCTGTGTAATATGCTTACAGGGGCAAAATGGAGATGTACTGCTGAAGGTCTACACACAGATAAAGGTTTTCAGGTTTGCTAGTGTCCCTCAATGGTCGTGTTTTCACCTCTAACTTTAGGCAGCTTCCAGAGAGTTCACATTGGCAGGTCTTCATCCCTTCATCCAGGCGGTAGGCCACAGCGGCAAGCCCTGTGTGCTCATCGATCGAGCATCTTATCACGTTAAGCTCAGGTTGTGGATGTCGCCCTAGAAATCTATCTGGGCCCTGGCAGGTGTCACTTCAACACATTTCTCTATTGGATTTGTAATTTATTTAACCTGTATTTTATTCATGTATTTATTTATGAATGAGATCAGAACTTGAATTAATTAATAATACATTTAGTGTTGGCCAAATCACCACACAGGAAATTTACAGTTTAGTTTATTTACAATTAGAACCCCCCAAAAAAAGTACTCAGTGCTGCTGTAGCTCCCACCCACCCAATTATTAAATGAATGCATTTCTTAACAACTCACTTCTTTGTTTTTAAAGGAGTTACATTGGTTGTTAAAAAAACAGCAAACGCTGCACAAGGTGCTATGCTGGGGACAGAGCAGGACACAACACCATTGGCCTTGTAATCCATGTGTCCCCGATAGGTTCAAATCCAGTGCAATGTTTTGTGATCTACTTACCCTAGCCCTAACCCTAATTTAAACCACTCAGAATTGATATCCAACCCCTACACCTAACAGCTTGGAGTTGCATGCCTAATCTTAACAGTGACCCTTTTGCAGCAAACAGAGATATGGACCTTTAATTCATATTCATATGGTAAAACCTTATTAAGAAAAACATTTACTTGGGGAATTCTTTTCTGAGTACCAAAGCTTGCAATACGAATACATGATGGGCAATACAAAATATTATGTTGATCTTCCATAAGAATTAGTGGGACAGTTACAGTAACCATAACACTTGTGCATTTTGTGATAAAAAAACAAACAAACATGCAATTTGGTACACTAATAGCCAAAGGCATTCCAACAAAAAAGGATATTGAGTCATCATGAATTTTCATTATTCAATATTTTCAGATATACATATAATAATTTGTTCACCACGAAGAAAGAAAAAAGCATACCTGATTTCATAAATTTTCATCTTTTTGATGAAAATAAGTGATTGCTATGGGCGACATTTTGAAAATTCATGATGGCTCAATATCCCAATTTTTGTTTATATATTGTACCTTTGGCTATACTGTACCAAATGACAGTGTGACAATTATCACAAAATGCACATTTATTTTTATTTTTTTTAGCCAAGCTGCTCCGCTATATGTACAGTACAATATTTCCAATATGAAATTGCTTGCAATATTCATTATTGCTTGCAATATTCATCCTGCATAACAGAGAAAGGGAGATAACACACAAACTCATTTTCCTCTTCCCTGGGTTCAACTTGGAGCCTGTGGAGGATTCTACCAAGCTGTCACTTGATATAACATTTAGGCTGCATCTTTACAGCCTTGAACTTAATTGCGATTCAGTATCAGTATGCTAGCTAAAATCATACAGTATGTAGCTATTGTTACAGGGTATGGCATACAATCATCCTAGATTATTTGTTGTTGATGGTCCCAGTGCAACAAAGGTAGGTCATCAAAATCTTGTGTCAAAGTTGGGAGGCTGGTAAAATGTCACTGACCACCACCAAAATATTCCTCTTTGTTTAATGGTAGCTGGTTGGGTCTGGTTAGCAGCGGAGTGGTTTAATCCCCACTCGGTGATGATAACACATCATACAGCCTCAGTGTACAGTATGATCATCACCGTGTGAAGGTTTATGTTGTTCCTGTGGATGTCATGGATATGTGGGGACTGGTTGAGACCACGCTGGTTGGATTAAAACCACAGAGTAATTCTCTATTGGCAGTTTACTGGAAGTCTAAGTGTATTCTCATGGAAACAGTTCCCCCTGAGGTTGGTCGACCCTTGTGGCTTGCAATAAATATTTCAACGTTCGCACCAAAGGTCAGTTTTAAGGCGTGACTGAAATTTACCTATCTAGTCTTTCTACTCTCCAAAACAATAGCACGACAAATCCTCCCCTAAAAGCGAAATGTTCAATAGAATTCAGTGCCAGTATATTTTCAACTTAATATAGATGGCACTACATTTTATTGTCTTACAAATAATCCTCAATTATTTGTAAGGTTGTCGACATGAGTGAGTGGGAGGAAACAAACCTATGTGCGTATACTGTGGTGTGTGTGTGAAATGTTATCTTCCCTGGGCCCACCTTGAATTAATCCCATTTAAGGGCTCAGCAGCACAGGATTCACTCAAACTAATCCATATTTATCCTACGTAAGTATACGCATAGGCGGGCACACAAACACACACATCGAAGTGCAGATACACACATGGACACACACACACACATACATGTACTTGATGCACTCTGATAATAATCCCATCCATGTCCTAGTCACAGACTTTGTGTATTATTCATACTTCTTACCTCCCATCTACAGAGAGTAGTACTCTATAATAAATATACAGTACGTAGGGGCAGCTGTGGCTCAGGAGGTAGAGCGGGTCGTCCAATGTTTTTTATTTATTTATTATTTTTTTAAATAGTTTTATTCTATTATACACCATCTTTTATTTTTTAATGCATTTACTTTTATTGCTTCTTTGAAATCTGTTGTCACTGTATTTATATGATTTCTGTTTTTATCCTTCTCCTTTTATGTAAAGCACTGTGCTAGAATGGTTTGTATGAATGGTGCTATATAAATAAAATTACATTGACATTGACAATGACCACAGGGTCAGTGGTTCGAAACCTGGCTCCTCCAGTCCACATGTCGAAGTGACCTTAGGTAAGACACCAAACCCCAAAATGCTCCCAGTAAGCCGGCTAGCACCTTGCATGGCAGCTGCAGCCGTTGATGTGTGAATGTTAACCTGGAAGCCAGACTTCCTCACAAAAAAAATTGCGATAGTCTGGACTTGTTAAAGGCCCTTCACAGTACAGAGTCCACCCTTCTGAAAATGTTTAATGATATTTTATTGGCTGACTCTGGGGACTCTGTCATTCTTGTACTTTTAGATCTTACAGCTGCTTTTGACACAGTAGACCACAACATCCTCATCTCTCGCCTAGAGCATTATGTGGTCATTAAAGGTACTGCTCTAGAGTGGTTTAGGTCATATCTGTCTGAGAGGAGTTTTTCTGTGAGTCATGGTTAATTTCCATCATCATTTGCGTCCCTCCCATGTGGTGTACCCCAAGGTTCCATTCTAGGGCCCCTCCTTTTCACACTCTATCTGCTCCCTCTAGGGTCTATTATTAAAAAACATGACATCTCGTTCCATTTTTATGCAGACGACTCACAAATATACCTGCCTTTAAAATGTGATGACCATAACTCTCTTAAACCCATATTGGAATGTCTCAGGGACATCAAAGCATGGCTGGCCTTACATTTTCTAAACTGTAATGACAGTAAAACTGAGGTTATTATGTTTGGACAAAGTGGCTCTGGCACTGTACCTCCAGACCCTGGCCCCCTTGAGTCATACGTCAAGCCCATAGTAACCAACCTGGGGGTGAAAACAGTGAGCTTAAAATGTACAAACAGATTAATGCTGTGGTCAGAGATGGGCATTAATACATCAGAATGTAATTAATTACAAATTACAGATACTGTACAAATTACAAAAAATGTAATTAATTATAAATACAAAATATTATTCTGAAAAATGTAATTCATTATAATTATGTATTTATGTAGTTAAGATACAAAAAATACATTCTACAAAAACTAATAATGATGTACCATGTTAGTGGATTCATTGATGTATTGCCAATTATGAACTCAATGTGCAACTATTTTGATAATTTATTAATCATTTGGAGACATTTGTTTTCCCCCTCTTAAATCTTTGATTCCAGCCTCTCAAATGTGAAATGTTCTGGTTTCTTTACCTCACTCTAAATTGGTGATGCTAATGCTGAAATGGCAAAAGCTATTGGCAAATGAAAATAAATAGCTTGTTGCACAACAGCCATTTTCACATGAGTTTATCATATTTAACATTACTTACATATGGTGAGGTCAAGGAAACAACCCCTAATGACAGAACAACTTAAAGGAAGAGAGACCCGGCCCGGAGGAAGCCCGGGGCCCTCGTCTGGAGCCAGGCCCAGACGGAGGGCCCGCATGCGAGCGCCTGGTGGCCAGGCTTACCACGGAGCCCGGCCGGGCCCAGCCCGAACAAGCAAAGTGGCAACACCATCTCATCCTCCATCGTCCCGTGGACCCACCACCCGCGGGAGAATTGTCGGGGTCGGGTGCGCTGCCAACTAGGTGGCGGTGAAGGCGGGGGCACCGACGGACCGGACCCGGGCGGCAAAGGCTGGCTCTGGGGACATGGAACGTGACCTCGCTGGGGGGGAAGGAGCCGGAGCTTGTGACGGAGGTGGAGCGATACCAATTACACCTGGTGGGGCTAACCTCCACGCACAGCACTGGCGCCGGAACCAAACTCCTGGATAGGGGTTGGACCCGGATAGGGGACTCCACTGTCCTACTGGGGGACTTCAATGCACACGTAGGCAATGATGGAGAAACTTGGAGGGGCGTGATTGGGAGGCATGGCCACCACAATCTGAACCCGAGTGGTGTTTTGTTGTTGGACTTCTGTGCTAGTCACGGTTTGTCCATAACAAACACCATGTTCTAACACAAGGATGCCCACAAGTACACCTGGCATCAGAACACCTTAGGCCGAAGGTCGATGATCGATTTCGTTATTGTATCATATGATCTGAGGCCATGTGTTTTGGACACTCGGGTAAAGAGAGGGGCAGAGCTGTCCAGTGATCACCATCTGGTGGTGAGCTGGTTTCGATGGCAGGGGAAGCTTCTGGACAGACCTGGAAAACCCAAGCGTGTAGTGAGGGTGAACTGGGAACGTCTGGAGGAAGAGCCTGTCCGGAGAGATTTCAATTGCCACCTCCGGTGGAGCTTCTCAGGAATCCCTGTGGAGGTTGGGGACATCGAGCATGAGTGGTCGGTGTTCAAAGCCTCCATTGCTGAAGCTGCGGCTGGGAGCTGTGGCCTGAGGGCCATAGGTACCTCAAGGGTCGGTAACCCTCGGACACCGTGGTGGACAGCGGTGGTCAGGGAAGCCGTCCGACTGAAGAAGATATGTTAGCCCTGTTCTGGGATATGTTAGCCCGGGAGACCCCAGAAGCAGTTGCAGGGTATCGACTGGCCCGGAGGGCTGCGGCTTTGGCCGTGACCAAGGCAAAGCAGCGGGTGTGGTAGGAGTTCGGAGAAACCATGGAGAAGGACTCTCAGTCGGCACCAAAGTGTTTCTGGAAGACCATCTGACACCTCAGGAAGGGAAAGCGTGGGGCCATCCAAGCTGTATACAGCAAGGAGGGGACACTGCTGACCTCAACTGAGGAGGTTGTTGAGCGTTGGAAGGAGCACTTTGAGGAACTCCTGAACCCGACTAATCCACCCTATACGATCGAGGCAGAGCTGGAAGATGATGGGGGGTCGTAATTTTCCTAGGAGGAGGTCACTGAGGTAGTCAAACAACTCCACAGTAGCAGAGCCCCAGGGACTGATGAGATCCGTCCAGAAATGCTGAAGGCGCTGGGTGTTGAGGGGCTGTCTTGGTTGACACGCCTCTTTAACATTGCGTGGAAGTCTGGGTCAGTGCCAAAGGAGTGACAGACTGGGGTGGTGGTCCCAATATTCAAAAAAGGGGACCAGAGGATGTGTGCGAATTATAGAGGCATCACATTACTCAGCCTCCCAGGGAAAGTTTACTCCAAGGTGCTGGAAAGGAGGGTCCGGCCGATAGTAGGACCTCAGATCGAAGAGGAACAATGCGGTTTTCGCAAGGAAGACGACTTACTGCTGAGGACCCGGACACAGCTCTCGCTCTGGGTGTACAGGGATTGAATGGCCCTAAGTAGGGACCCCCCACCCCACACTCCCGCATAACCCTCCACAAGACCTCTCGAGGGACCCGGTCGTAAGCCTTCTCCAAGTCCACAAAACACATTTAGACCGGTTGGGCAAACTCCCAAGCCCCCTCCAAGATCCTTGCGAGAGTGAAGAGCTGGTCGGTAGTTCCACGACCAGGACGAAATCCGCATTGTTCCTCTTCGATCTGAGGTTCGACTATCGGCCGGACCCTCCTTTCCAGCACCTTGGAGTAAACTTTCCCTGGGAGGCTGAGTAATGTGATGCCTCTATAATTCGCACACACCCTCTGGTCCCCTTTTTTGAATATTGAATTCAAATACATTTTGAATACACCACCCCAGTCTGCCACTCCTTCGGCACTGACCCAGACTTCCACGCAATGTGACAGAGGCGTGTCAACCAAGACAGCCCCTCTACACCCAGCGCCTTCAGCATTTCTGGATGGATCTCATCAGTCCCTGGGGATCTGCCACTGTGGAGTTGTTTGACTACCTCAGTGACCTCCTCCAAGGAAATTGACGACCCCCCATCATCTTCCGGCTCTGCCTCGATCGTAGAGGGTGGATTAGTCAGGTTCCTCAAAGTGCTCCTTCCAACGCTCAACAACCTCCTCAGTTGAGGTCAGCAGTGTCCCCTCCTTGCTGTATACAGCTTGGATGGTCCCCCGCTTTCCCTTCCTGAGGTGTCTGATGGTCTTCCAGAAACACTTTGGTGCCGACCGAAAGTCCTTCTCCATGGTTTCTCCGAACTCCTCCCACACCCGCTGCTTTGCCTTGGTCACGGCCGAAGCCGCAGCCCTCCGGGCCAGTCGATACCCTGCAACTGCTTCTGGGGTCTCCCGGGCTAACATATCCCGGAAGGCCTCCTTCTTCAGTCGGACGGCTTCCCTGACCACCGCTGTCCACCACGGTGTCCGAGGGTTACCGCCCCTTGAGGTACCTATGGTCCTCAGGCCACAGCTCCCAGCCGCAGCTTCAGCAATGGAGGCTTTGAACACCGACCACTCATGCTCGATGTCCCCAACCTCCACAGGGATGCCTGAGAAGCTCCGCCGGAGGTGGCAATTGAAATCTCTCCGGACAGGCTCTTCCTCCAGACATTCCCAGTTCACCCTCACTACACGCTTGGGTTTTCCAGGTCTGTCCAGAAGCTTCCCCCGCCATCGAAACCAGCTCACCACCAGATGGTGATCAGTGGACAGCTCTGCCCCTCTCTTTACCCGAGTGTCCAAAACACATGGCCTCAGATCAGATGATACGATAACGAAATCTATCATCGACCTTCAGCCTAAGGTGTTCTGATGCCAGGTGTACTTGTGGGCATCCTTGTGTTCGAACATGGTGTTTGTTATGGACAAACCGTGACTAGCACAGAAGTCCAACAACAAAACACCACTCGGGTTCAGATCGTGGTGGCCATGCCTCCCAATCACGCCCCTCCAAGTTTCTCCATCATTGCCTACGTGTGCATTGAAGTCCCCCAGTAGGACAGTGGAGTCCCCTGCAGGAGCCCCCAAAAGGACTCCACTCAGGGTCTGCAGGAAGGCCGAGTACTCTGAACTGCTGTTCGGTGCATAAGCACAAACCACAGTCAGAGTCCCCCCCCCACAGTCCTAAGGCGCAGGGAGGCGACCCTCTCGTCCACTGGGGTGAACTCCAGCACAGAGGCGCTCAGCTGGGGGCTAGCTAGTATAGCCACACCTGCCTTACGCCTCATACCGTGAGCAACTCCGGAGAAGAACAGGGTCCAACCCCTATCCAGGAGTTTGGTTCCGGCGCCGGTGCTGTGCGTGGAGGTTAGCCCCACCAGGTGTAATTGGTATCGCTCCACCTCCCTCACAAGCTCCGGCTCCTTCCCCCCCAGCGAGGTCACGTTCCATGTCCCCGAGGCCAGGCTTTGACGCCCGGGTCCAGTCCGTCGGTGCCCCCCGCCTTCACCGCCACCTAGTTGGCAGCGCACCCGACCCCGACAATTCCTCCCACGGGTGGTGGGTCCACGGGACGATGGAGGAGGAGATGGTGCTTCCACGTTGCTTATTCGGGCTGGGCCCTGCCGGGCTCCGTGGCAAGCCCGGCCACCAGGCGCTCGCAGGCAGGCCCTCCGTCTGGGCCTGGCTCCAGACGAGGGCCCCGGGCTTCCTCCGGGCCGGGTCTCTCTTCCTTTTGTTTTTTTTGTCATCAGGGGATTTTACCTGTAACCCCAGGTAGGGGGGCTAGGGGGTACTACCACTTGCCCAAGATGGACCCCCAGACTAGTGGAGGGAAGGAGGCGTCTTACTTCTCCATTCTAGTTTTGCAACTAGCCACTGCCCTGTTGTGGTTCTGTGACAGGTAAATAAATAAAAAATGCTGGTATTTCCAGGATTTTAATGCACATTGCGGAATTTCTGCCATGATGCCCGTGCCCGTCTGTCTGGCAGCTGTGGTCCAACGAGCACATCAGTGGGAATCTTGTTGGCACGCTGCGCGCAATTGGTATTACTAGCCTACTTCTTTTTTTTTTTTTTTTAAAGCTATTTTGTAAAACTGATGAGGAGGCGAGGGGTGATTGTAATAACGCCTGTAATCCCCGTTACTATGCAAATGTAACTGTAATCTAGATTACATATTTAAAATTGTACTGTTACGGATTACAGTTATTTGTTTTTTGTAATCTGATTACGTAACGGCGTTACATGTAATCCGTTACTCCCCAAACCTGATCGGGAGGTAGGCTATAAGATTGGATCTGTAAACCCTTCACATTACAAGATAATCTGGGCCGATCATTGGCCCCGACCAACGTTCCAGACCAGATTTCTCTGGATAAATCAGCCCAAAAATCCTGTAGTCTGAGCCCGGCATTACCTGACGCATCGAAAGAACAGATTTGAAGCAAGGGTCCGGGATGTGAGTGGAACGTGTGTGGAGTCACAGTCCCCGTGATTCGCGCTGGCGGCAATCTTTCAGTCCATCCGCCTTTTCCAGACGAACGGCAACGACATCCTCCTCTCGTCTCGGCAACTCAGCAAAGTTCACAAACGTCCGTGTCCGCCAAGGATGATGGATCAACTCGCTTCTGGCTCAAGCACTAGGAGCTAAAATAGCGCACTGGCGAACCGTTTCACAAGGCAGCTATTCACGTAACCTGTTTCCAACTCAAACTCACACTCAGTCCCAGAACACAGTTACTGGTGTTGTAGTTATCTGGCCGACAACTTTACCATTCGATTCTCGTCCAATAGCCTAGACAGAGATATTTTCAACTGTGCAATTGTATGTTAACACTCGGAGCTCAGACTAGCCGTCCGCTCGGTTCAGCGTCTCCCTTCCTCCTCACGTTCCTTTCCCGCCTCTTGTTACCCCAAGTCCTCGTCCCAGGTCACGTTCACATGTCAACCAATACAATTACAGTACAAAGCATTCAAATGAAAATAAAATACATTTTGGTATAATCAATCCAAAACAACTTTCAAACATGTATTAATAGTTATTAACATCAGGAAAACAAAAGTAAAATATAGCACAGGGCTACTCTCATGTAGAAATAAAGTAAAATATAGCACAGGGCTACACTTACAATAAATTATTTTGCGGGCCGGATTACATTATATTTCTGACATCATGTCGCGGGCCGGATGGAGTGGTGTGGCGGGCCGCAAATGGCCCGCGGGCTGCGAGTTTGAGACCCCTGCTCTAGAACAAAGGTGACCAGGGTAATCCCAACCTCTAAGCGGGTTCACTCGGAGAAGGGGATCAGTGTGAGAACAGTCTTATCTTGGGGTCCATCGGCTCTGCCTCACCACAGACCAGGGCCTATGGAACGTCGGTTTTTGATTGCGCATGGCCCCTCCGCTACAGCAGAATCTGGAAAAACTTGTCCATGTGTTTATCTTCAGTAAACTCGACTACTGCAACGGTGTGTTAACAGGTCTCTCTAAAAAATCGATCAGACAGCTGCAGCTGATTCAGACTTTAAAATACTGCTGTTGGTTTATAAAGCACTGAATGGTTTAGGGCCCTGCTACGTTATGAATCATCCAGACCTCTCAGGTCGTCTGGCACAGGCCTGCTTTCTGTCCCCAGAGTTAAAACAAAATATGGAGAAGCAGTTCAGTTTTTATGCTCCACATATCTGGAACAAACTTCCAGAAAACTGCAGGTCTGCTGCAACTCTCAGTTCTTTTAAATCAAGACTGATGCTGCTTTTTATTAAATCAAATAATTATTCATTCATACACTGCACTGTAACTTTTATCCCTGTATTTTATTTGTCCTGCATTTTGTTTTAAATGTCCTTTTTTGCATTTTGTTTTATATGACCTTTTATGTGTTGCACTTTGTCTTGATGCGTTTAATGTCTCATGTAAAGCACTTTGAATTGCCTTATTGCTGAAATGTGCTATACAAATAAACTTGCCTTGCCTTACTGTCAAACTAGTAGACATGGCAACCGCTGGTCCCAAGGGTAATGCAGGAACGCAGCAACTCGAATCGCTTTCTGCTCCAACGGCAGCTAAAACATTTTTGCTTGCCGACGGGGACAGACAGTGTGGGAAAGTGTCTCACAGCATGCATGAATCAAGTAGCTAACGCTCAGTTACTCTGCGTGTCACTGTTGACACTCTGTCTGGTTCTCTGCAAATGAGATGATAAGTTTCCCCGAAAATGTTGAGAATGAAAGCGACACTTTCTTTCTCTCTTACAACGTGCATGCGCCAGCTAGCTCGTGCACTGCTGTTGAGCATAGCGGTTATGAACTGTCTTGGCCCCATTGCTTTCTGCCTTCTCTAGCAGCGACGAGTGCTGAGCACACTAGCCTAAGGCTGGATATGCTAATGTGGTGACGAGATTCCCTGAATAGACCTTCCCTATTCAGGTGGCAAGTTCCGCCCCCCCTCCTAGTTATTTTTGCTATGCCCCACAAGCTTTGGAGCAAGTTAATAAAATGTCGAAAATGTCTTCTAAGAGAGTTCTGCAGACAGGCCTGAACTATTTTACACAAGGATATATCCATGAGATTTTGATTTTGGACGGAGCAGGTGACAACATACGAGTTGATGCTTTCTGTACTGTATGTTTTAAGAGCCATTTTCTTCAAACTAATGTCTAATCTATGAACATACAACACGGGACAAGTTTTGCTTGTGGGACATCAGAGGCACGGTCTTAAGAAATCAAGCGACATTATTGGCTATTATTCTCTGTGTGACTGATAAGTCGGAAAGGTCTATTACGAGGCTACACCGCTTTGTCTGAGTGGGCAAATCAACAGCGTGTTGTCAGTAATGAATGTAGTGCTTCTCGGCAGGAATGCCATTCACCCTCATACTGAATCAGGACATGGAACTTCTTATGGGGATTTTTCATGTCCCTTTCGAGGATGGCCCGCCTTGGACCAGGACAAGCAGAGTTTCTCTCTGGCGGCCAGGGCCAAGTTGAATTACGGCAGATTCCTCGATGTGGTGTTATGTTACGGTGTAACTGCTTCCAGTCCGGTTCTCCCCTCACGTACCTCTCCTTGCGCTCGGTTGTGAAAACCCAAGTGTGGCGGGGTGGAGCCAGTGCTTGGGTAGGCCAACTTTTGGTATGATCTCACCTGATCTCATGGCAATAGGAGCTAGCCCTGTGGGGCGAAGCCCCATGAAATAGAACAATGGTTATGCATTGTAGTTCTATGAGTGGAGCGGAGGCCCGCAGGGAACAGACTTGCTGACCTGGCTGTCTGCTTGCTAAAAATTTCATTTAGGAGCAGCTGTACAGGCGAAGCCCACTTATAAAGTGGTGCACCATACCTGGTTGGACACAGGTGCGTGTATGTTTTTTGTTTTTATTTAGTCAGTTGTAGCTAGCTAGGTTTCACTAGCTAATAGGAGCTAGCCCTGTGGGGCTCCGCTTCACTCGTAGAACTACAATGCGGAACCATCATTTCCGCCATTCTTCCAACTGGACATGGCAAAAGTTTGAGTTTTGTTACACTGATCGGCTGAAGGAATTTGTCTGTCAAGGCAAGTACTCTCGCCCACTCAAATTGCTCTTGGAGGCTGGAATTCCAGACTGTATCGCAAAAACTTTTTTGCAAGGAAGTCTGGTTAAGAGGCTGTGTGAATGTGTGTGTGAATAGATGAATGAGATGCCACTGTAAACAACTTTGAATAATCACTATATAAGTGCAGTCTATTACTGTAGGTATCTCTCACAAGTTATCCCCTCAACCAATACATATCCTTGATGGTTCAAGAGGTGTATTACGTGGCAGGCTGTCGGAGGTATGGATTCCATTAGCAATCATGCTGCATCCACACCCAGCCACTGCGGTTGAACTCATAGGTCAGGTATGGCGTCTCATGCTGAATACACTGTAGGGTGAATCCTTAAGGAAGTCCAACCAAGCTGATGGTGTTTTGACCCCCCGTCAGTATCCCCATGAATTGTAATCAGTTATAGCCTCCCTCTCCTTAGTTATCTGATCGGAGACACAGGCATGGATACGGATCAGTACATGAAGCAAATTAACAAATATGTGGCTTGAGCGTTTATGAGTAGCAGTTCCAAGAGTCTCCACACCCCCCACATTTTGCGTCACCACTGCCACAGGGCCAAGCTACTGAGAATGGCAGAATGCAGTTAGTTAAGGTTAAAGGTGTAGTTTGGTATTTAGCATCATAAGCCCTGTTAAAGTTAATTACAATCATAGACATCCATATAACAAGACAGACTTTGCATTTTGCTAAATACCAAATTACTCCTTTAAGCCTCATCCCACTAGGTAAGCTTCAATCAAATCCTTTATTTAACCAGATAGGCATCATTGAGATTACAATCTCTTTTTCAATAGTGATCTGGCCAAGAAGGCAGCAGAAACAAAGTTACAACATTAAAACATAACAGACAATACAGAGAGATACTTTCACAGAAAGAATCAGGGCAAGTCGTCAAACACAGTTGCACCGACCAAGAGAACTGTTTTCATTTCAAACTTGAATTACTGTGCTGAATAGAAAGATGCAGAGAGAGGGAACCAAGTGACCATTGTTACCCATCCTAGCCTATAGCCTAGTCTCTTCTCTCCTCTCCCCTCCTCTCTTACCCTAGGTTCTCATCTCCTAACCTCTACTCTCTTCCTCATGCCTCTCATCTCTTAGGCTAGTGTCTCCTCTCCTAGTCTCCCCCTAGCCTCTCATCTCCTGTCCTAGCCTCTCATCTCCTCTCCTAGCCTCTCATCTCCTATTCTCTCTCATCGCATATCCTAGCCTCTCATCGCATATCCTAGCCTCTCCTCTCTTTCCCTAGCTCTCTTACCATAGCCTAGTCTCTCCTCTCCTAGCCTCTCCACTCTTCCATGACCCTTTCCTCTCTTCTTCTAGCCTAGCTTCTCCTAGCCTCTCCTCTCCCACCCTCTTCCCCTAGCCTAGTAGCCTCTTCTCTCCTACCCTCTGCTACCCTAGGCTCTCCTCTTCCCCTAGCCTCTCCCCTCTTCTCCTAGCCTCTCCTCTCCTACCTCTTCCCTTACCCTAGCATCTCCTCTCTTCCCCTAGCCTCTCCCCTCTTCTCCTAGCCCAGGGGTGGCCAACCCGCGGCTCTTTGCCCGTCAATGTGCGGCTCCTCCATCCATTGATTTAAAAAAAGTTGGCTTGCGGCTCTTCCATCCTTTCATTAAAAAAATTAATTAATTAATTCCATAAGAATGTTTCTCTCTCTCTCTAGTTTCACTGTGCATTTCTTCCTGCCCATTTTAGTTTATTGCAGATTTGTCATAAAATCATATGATTCGTTTCGCTAGGTCGCGAGGAAGTCGCGTGAGAACCACTTCAAACCAATCATATAGGTAGCAAATCACCTTGGTAACAAAATAATTGTAAACAAAATAATTTGCTTTGCGTGGGTCATTCTCTTTTACAAAAGCTAACGTAGCCTAGGCTACTGTACACAACCAAAGAATGGCTGGAAAGAAATGCGCAGCGAAAAGAAAATATGAAGACGAACAGGACATTTTTTCGCTGGTATATATGTTGTCAAACGCTGGTATATATGTTGTGGCTCTGGGTGGTACCACAGTCATTTTTGTGGCTCTTAGTTTCTGACTGGTTGGCCACCCCTGTCCTAGCCTTTTCTCTGGGGTTAGCCAAAGAATATAACCCTAACCCTAACCCCATCCCTACCTCTTCCCTTACCCTAGCATCTCCTCTCTTCCCCTAGCCTCTCCCCTCTTCTTCTAGCCTCTCCTTTCCTACCTCTTCCCTTACCCTAGGCATCTCCTCCCTTCCCCTAGCCTCTCCCCTCTTCTCCTAGCCTCTCCTCTCCTACCTCTTCCCTTACCCTAGCATCTCCTCTTCGCCTAGTCTCTCCCCTCTTCTCCTGGCCTAGCCTTTCCTCTCTTCCTCTAGCCTAACCTGTCGTATCGCTTTAGATTTGGGTTATGAACATTTACATAGACATACTGCAGTTCAATATAACATACTGTAGCATTGTACAAGCTTGTACACATACTATATTTATTATAAACGCACCATAAAGGCCTCACGAAAGCTTTGTTTTACAGTAATTCCAATTGGTTATGTGTAGGACCTATGAGAGAGTAAATAAAGTACATATATTTAATGAGAGAGAGAGAGAGAGAGAGAGAGACTGTTTGCTTCATTACCTTAGTTTGTTTTTCATTAACAGAATACGGAAGGATAGGGGAACTTAAGAAAGATATTTGCAATGCTGCGATGAAGAGAAGTCCGTTCTCAGCTGAGTTACTCTTTCAGATTAATGAGGCTTATAATTAAGTAGCCTAGTGAAGATTTTCTAAACAAAAATAATGTTGATCTTCCTCTTAAAGGGGTAGTGTGCTATATAGGACATAATATGGAAGCAGCAGCCCCATCACTTGCTTGTTGAACATGAACATTTAAATTAAAATGACTCCTTGTCCTTTTCTACACTGTACCATGCGGGTATAAGTGTATTGCTCAGCATGTCTCGGGGGTGGGGGGGGTCATCTCCCTAAATGAGGTGGGTGAGAAATATAAGAAGAGGCGGAAACTAAAGACTCCAGCAAGATCCTAATCAAGTAGAAACATTGCTATATATACCACTCAGGAAAAATATATTTTTGCAAGTTGTAAACTGGTAAAACAGACTAAAAACTGCTATCCTGGCCACTGCAATATCACTTTTTAAATAATGCACATAATTAAGAGAGACTTCTGTAAATAACTGTGACTGTCTGTAAACATAGGCCTAAGTTACTGTCTAAACGTACTGTCTGAAAATATCTGTAAATATCTTACAATTTCATAATTATCTGTAATATTCTGCTTATATTCAGTATATAGTGTGAGCAAGAATAATAAACTCAAAGTCTATCTATTTCAGTCAGCTAACGTTACCTAAAGCCAGGCTTCCACTGTTGAGAAGGGCAGCAATCCTTTGTCAACAAACTTGGTCACTGCTCTGTGGCACTCATCAGACCGTTCCTGTGACAACTTGGTAGCCTTCTCTGCCAGAGAGAAAGGTGTCACACGGGGGCGAGTAGTAGCTGAAAAAGCACAACAACAATGTTGATAGTCAGAATCCAAAATACCTCTCCAAGTCCAGATAAATATATCCCCAAGTTGTTGTATAAACCTAAGCCGACATGTTAATGTTACCTAGCTAACGTTACAAACTGCGTCACTGCTAGCTAGCTAACTAGCAACTACCACCATTTAGCCAACAAGTTAATTAATGATAGCCAGGCTCTCAGCTCGGCCAGCTGACAGTGACAGTCTGGCCAGGGCTACCGCTAGCTAAGATAATGGTAACATTACAGATGTAGCTAACGTTCAGCTTAACAAATGTTTCGCCAGATGATGTGCTGGAGGATGTGCTGGTGGATGATGTTGTCAAGAAGGGCATAGATGCCAAGTTGGTCGAGGACAAGGTTGATGTTGTAGCTGCTGGGCTATTACGTTGGCTCTTGAACACGCATATTAATACCGTGGATAAGGAGGTGCTTCATCGAATTTGAGGTATTTCCCGATTTCGCAGCAACTTTTTTGGCATATGTTGCAAACAGCCGAAGCACTCCTCAGAAAGTGTAACCATACTTTATACTTTAGCGTTTCTGGTGCGCCATGATCAATGATGATGATCACTCTGGTATGCATGTCCCCAAACCAATCCTGACAAGATTCTGAGTGACAGCACGAGCTAGTAGAAAACTACACTCTTTTTCATCCAGAGGTTGAAAGCGCACGCGCCAACTAAAAGTGATACCTTATTTTTATTTCTAAAGTCGCACAGGAATGAAAAAAAAACCTTCTGTCCCATTTTGGTTCACATAATTGGTCATAGTGTTCACCTATTCAACGATGTATGCCCAAAAAAATTACAAAATTCTACTTTTGTTGTAATCTTATATCAAAGTATATAATTTCTTACTTCCTGGAAGACCGTAGGTCACGTGCAATTACGACAACAGGTACCTTAGATTTTAGGCCAATAATCTCACGACATCCACCCGTCAATCAACGCTATCCTTATATTGAATCTCTCTAAAGTTCTTAAAACCCGTCCACTTGTCAATGTTCCAATCAAATTCTCTTATCATTATGCCCCACCCTCATAGCATGTTTGCGTAGGAAATATGTCAAACTACAGAAGTTAGATGATCTCAAACGTCCTTTCTGTGCGACTTTAAAGTTTTCATACTCGATATCCATGAAATTTCTTTCTTTTTTTCTTTCAATTTCTGTAAAAAAATAAATAAAGTAGCCTACTGAAAATAAGCACTAAACATGTTATATATATATATATATATATATATATATATATATATATATATATATATATGGTCACACTTTACAATAAGGGTTACAAAAACATTAGTTAACTGTTAACTAATGCTTATTTAGGGTTAGGTTAGGTTACTAATGTTAATTAATACCTTAGTTAAGGTTAGGGTTAGGTGAGTTAACCTTAGTTAACATAAATAACATTAGTAAATGGTTAATAGAGACATTAGTTAACTGTTACTTAATGCTTAATAATGCATTAACTAATGCTTATTAATGTACCCTTATTGTAAAGTGTTACCATGTATATATATATATATTTATATATATATATATATATATATATATATATATAATATATATATCAGAGGAGGCTCATCCCTTGAGGCAGGGGAGGACAGTCCTCAGTTTTTGGAGAGAAGAGAGGGATTAAAATATAAATATATGAATTTATTTATTCATAATTAATATTATCTCAGTTTTGTTCATAAAGCAGGTTTTCCCTATGGATAAAAACCCATTATTATAATTCTAAAGCTCCAACAGTGACATCTATAACATGCAGCTGGAGGACCCATAGATATCTATGGAAGGGAGGCTAGCCTCCCTTAGGGCGGGTTCTTTTCTATTAAATCAATGTAATGCCTTTTTTTCTTGCTAATTTGTGATTGGCCAAAACGCTGAAAAATTACCGCAAGGGAGGCTAGTACTCCGGCGCTGTCTGAACAGGATTCAGATATTGACATTTTGTTAGTCCAATCACATTCCAGATTCCAGATTTACTACAGTGAAGGCCGATTGAGTCGGCGTTGATGTCTGTTTCTCTTCCCTGTGCCATTGGAGACTTTTTGTGTGTTCGTAGCTCCATTATATAATACATCCGAAAGTATTATGGGACATATTATACATCAAACTGTTCATCTATTTGTCTTGATTCTAGCCATCTAAATATCTAAGCTGACATAAATACTTTTTGAGCTAGAGCCGTCTGAACATGACAGTTCCACTGGCTGGCTATTAGCCAGTAACATTAGCTACTGTACGGGGGCTACGAGCTGCACGTCAGGCTACGGCATAGGCAGGCTGGAGGCGCAAACTGTCGGCAACTCGTCCAAAACATTTCTAGAGACTGGGTCGCAACACCGGATCGGAGAAATCCACAGCCTGGCTCCTGCTTGCGTGAGAATTGATCGCTTTGCGGTGCTTATTCCTCATCCAGTGATGGATGGGTGGATGGAAAACCTTCAACTGAATGTTCATATTGTTCTAATAATTGTAGGCTATAGCAACATAAGAGTGGCAGCTTTGACAGCAACCCAAATGAGCTAATCCCATAGCTGTACCATTGCTAGCTAGCCATGAGCGAACTGTTAGATACTGCATTTGCTGTGCAACATATTCCATTGTCCAGTTGTCAAATCTATTTGCCAACAAACTGTTGGCCAACTGTGAGCCAGCACACCTCAGTGTCCCCTAATCAAAAACATTTTTCATATATCACCTAACCTCTCCAGCACCTCACCAATATCAATTATTTTCTCTCTTTAGAGAAGAGTACAATCCATTACAACAACTATTGCTTACAATGTTTTATTGTTGTTTGTCATATGCTAAAATTGACTGTAAATCCACTTTAAAGCTGATATTTCAAATAATAACTGACTGAGGGAAGGTGCCCCCCGGCGCCCATGGGCAGTTCGCCTCTCTTCCTCCTGTCCTCCTCAGTTTTTTGAGTCACCAGCCGCCACTGATAACATAATGCAGATGGAGGTAGAAATCCAACCAAGCAAATACAAGCCGTAACAGTAGTCCGAAGTAGAAGTAAATAATTCAAATGAAAAAGAAAAAAGAAATACTTATTGTTACTCTATTTTAAAGAATATCATGACACTTTTTTTTAGAAAGTATCACCATGGACTTACTTCCCCATGGTTCCTCACACAGATCAGGGAACAACCAGAGAATGTGTGACAGGCCTTGTAAGTCGATTAGATATGAGGATGAGGCGGGCTGCAGCAATTAAATGGCAGTATTTTCTGACACACTCCATTTTCGACTCCACTCTACTGCAGTTGAATAGCATACTATGAGGAACAATGGCTAATTGACTGAACCTTCTGATCATAAAAGCATTTCACTGCACAATTACTATCTTTTCAGTGGTATTCAATGTGCCATTCCAAAACTCAATGGAGAGGAGAAAAAGGTAATAGGACTGCAGCAGAAAAATGAAGTCATTAAGTACCTATAGCTGCTTAAAATCCTTCTCTACAATCCATTTTGAAATGTGTCAGTCCTTTAAGAGCTGTGATTTCACACTCTATACTAGCTAGGTACATTCCCAGAGTGCAATCTTGTCACCTGATTTACCGTGTAATAATACACCACTCCTACCTGTACAAATAGGCATCAAGTGACTGTAGGGATTTAAAAGTTGAACTGAAAAAAGTCAGTGAACAGCGTGTGTGATCAGTGTGAAGGATGTGGGCAATGGTGTCCTCTGTGGATCTATTGTCTGTAGGCAAACTGTAGAGGGTCTAGTGTGCTGGGCAGCTGGGAGCAGATGTAGTCCTTGATCAGCCTTGCAAAGCACTTCAACGCCATGGAGGTGAGCGCTACTGGGTAGTAGACATTTAGGCCGGCTGGTCTCGGTATCTTGGGTACGGGGTGAATGATGGACTCCTGGAAGCATGTGGGTATGACAGTCTAGTAAAAAATATATAGAAAGACACACAATCCATTGTACCTGTTAGGCTAGGTGGGTGCTGGAAACACAATCTCTTGTAGATAAGGAAAAATAAAGTTCTGCACACCAGATAGATCCCATTATTATTTTATTTTTTTATTGCAAAATGTGCCATTTTGACCACAAAGGCTCTTTCTCAGACTTCAGACTGGGCCAGAGACGGGTTGAATGTCTGTGTGAACGCCCTTGCCAGCGCATATCTTGAGGACACGCCCCACAATGTCGTCTGGACCCGCCTTCTTGATGTTTACCCTTTTTAAATCCCCTTCTCATGTCGTGCTCAGATAGAGTGATGGCTTTCTCTGTTTCTTCCCCTCCTCTTGCCTCTAGCACAGATGTGATGGTTTGCCGGCTTGCCGTTCTCAAAACGCGCCTAAAACGTGTTAAGCTTGTTTGCGAGTTCTGCATCAGCACTCACCAGGGAGAGGGGGCTTCCTTTGTAATCTGTCATATTACATTAAATTACATTACATTACAGTCATTTAGCAGACGCTTATCCAAAGCGACTAACAATAATTGCGTTTAACGTAGGAAAAGCCAATGTAATACTACTTGCCAGAACTCTCAAATGCATCTCTTTTCTAAAACAAGTGACTAAGAACATAATCTAGTGCTGAACGCAAAGTGCAAGAATAGCAATCTAAAATACAATATTTTTCATTTCATACATAAGCCTAGTATTTTGGGTGGATATGAAATCTATCCTCCATTTTTTTTGCTGTGTCCCTGCACAGAAGTAACCTGACATGCGCCAGATGGATTGTTTCACACGGAGTGAAACAACATGAGTTTGTGAGATCAGGATGGTCTCCCAAGGGAAGCACAGAAGAAAAAAAAACTAAAACTAATACTGAAACTAATAAAAACTAAACTAAAACTAAGCATTTTCAAAAAATAAAAACGAAACTAAACTAGCCAACCTGCTTTAAAACTAATCAAAACTAAACTGAAATTGAAAACAAAAAGTTAAAACGATATAAAAATAAAAACTAATGAAAAAAGCAAAACTATTATAACTTTGGTCCAATCACATTCCAGATTCCAGATTTACCACAGTGAAGGCTGATTGAGTCGGCGTTGATGTCTGTGTTTCTCTTCCCTGTGCCATTGGAGACTTTTTGTGTGTTAGTGGCTCCATAATATAATACATACGAAAGTATTATGGGACATATTATACATCAAACTGTTTGTCTATTTGTCTTGATTCTAGCCATCTAAATATCTAAACTGACATAAATACGTTTTGAGCTAGAGCCGTCTGAACACGACAGTTCCACTGGCTGGCTATAGCCGGTAACATTAGCTAGCTACAGGGGCTACAAGGTGCACGTCAGGCTATGGCATAGGCAGACACGCAGATTGGCTGGATATTGTTCTGATAATTGTAGGCTATAGCAACATAAGAGTGGCAGCTTTGACAGCAACCCAAATTAGCTAATCCCATAGCTGTACCATTGCTAGCTAGCCATGAGCCAACTGTTGGATACTGCATTTGCTGTGCAACGTATTCCATTGTCCAGTTGTCAAATCTATTTGCCAACAAACTGTTGGCCAACTGTGAGCCAGCACACCTCAGTGTCCCCTAATCAAAAACATTTTTCATATATCACCTAACCTCTCCAGCACCTCACCAATATCAATTCTTTTCTCTCTTTAGAGAAGTGTACAATCCATTACAACAACTATTGCTTAAAATGTTTTATTGGTGTTTTTAATATAATTCAAATAATAACTGACTGAGGGAAAGTGCCCCCCGGCGCCCATGGGCGGTTCGCCTCTTTTCCTCCTGTCCTCATTTTTTTGAGTCACCAGCTGCCACTGATGTATACTCTGTATATGCATATCTGCATTCTGTACAAGTGAATATATATATTGATACATGCTGTATCAATAGACTATGATTCATACAGTATATACTTCCTTCAGACCCATATGTACACTTATCTATTGCACAACACCGACTCCCACAGCATTTCATCCCGTTCATGTATATGTATATACTTTGTATCTTGTATTTAGACAGTTTCTTTCCTTAGCGCGTGCACAACCTAGGAGCTAACGGGAGAACGTTTCACTACCTGTACCTGTATAGTGTATGTGACAAATAAAACTGACTTTGACAGTTATACGTGACAAAGGAAAGCAGATACTTGTTCTGTTTTAAGGCAGAACAGAACCTCAGAAATAGCTATATCATGACAATGTGAAATAAGCCAGTGATGCAGCACTCCTACGTTTTGTGATTCCTTCCTTCCTCTGTTCTGTCCATCGGTATTCTAGGCCTTGGCATTTCAACTTGACCCCTGAAAAACATTGGCTAATTAGTTATTGAGGAAGGCACAATCCATCTTCCTAAGCAAGGGTTCTGTCCACCTTCCCACCGGTGGTCACCCTGACTTAAATTGAACGTCTTGAGCTCAGGGGCCTCAGAGCAAAAAATAAAACAAAAAAGCTAAAGAAGAAGAAGAAAAAAAGCTAAAGGGTTGATGATATCTCTAAATGTCTCATCAAAATCAAGAGAAAGGCATGGAGAGAGAAAAAACTTTTTTTCATCTGCCATTAGACCTAGAGAACATGAGATCTGTGGATGGCCTTTGGTCTCTCTCTCTCTCTCTTCCTACACAGGCTAGGCTACGCTGACTGGCACACATATAAACAACAACTTATTACAAGAAGAGTAGCCTATGAATCTCAATATGTATTTTCTTCAGCACAACAACACCCCCATGCATGAAAACGGCATGAATTGACTTCTTGTCCCATTGCTGTTTTCATCAATGTTGCATTTTCGTCTTCATAATAACACTGCACAGTATGGGTCCCCATTTAATGTAAAACCAAGCTTTAGGCCAATTATGCCTGGCTTACTATTATCTCAATTTGTCAGTACTGGAAAACTAAAGAAGCATGCAGAATTTGCAGTGTTTTGTTTGGATTAATGTTGCCTCAGTCCAGTGAACACACTCATTTGCTCATAGATGCTTACAGTACTATCAATATAAAACTGAGGGGTAGTGGGGGGGGGGTGAATGTTTGGTCCCTTCAGTGCAGTTAGTCTGATAAAATACAGCAGAGACAGCGACCGAGCTGCTGAATGGATGGAGCTGCCATGACAGAGAGCAGAGTAAGATGAAAGCCAACATACATCTGGACTGTCGGCAAGCAATCAGAGCAGTACAGAGTGATGAGTTGGTGTGTGTGTGTGGGGGGGGGCGGGGGGTCCTTGCCTATGTGAGACCTACTGACTGGATTGTGTTGGTTCAATGTGGGAATATTCTCTAAAATGTTGAAAGACACACCTGTACTGGGTTATGCAGCATGATTGAATATGGGAACAGAGAATACAGCAGTATAGCCATGACCTTGGGAGAGCTAATATGGATAATAGACATAAATCTCACTGTAGACTGATGTCTCTCTCTCCCTTTGGCATTTGTATTTCTTAACTGATTTTCTGCATCCATCTGGAGTTTGTCCTCAGCCTCCCGCTAGATAATTCAATCTGCTGGAATACACAGCAGGGCTTTTATTTATTTTATTTATTTATTTTTTTACTGGGGCTCTCACTGAGTAAAATGCAAAGGTGACCCTGTAGAAAGCCACATCGCAAACTTACTTTCTTTAGAGAGATGCTTTAGTTTCTCTCCACAGTGCCCACATATGCCGTCAGACTCTAATCGACTCAGCATCCCACGGCATGTGCTGTATAAACATTCCCCCAGTATCCAGTGGAGTGCCCCCCGTAATCGACAGTGACAGCTATTAAATGATGTTAATCACAACATGAATCGTCTGGTGAGACTGCAGTTAGCACCTTACAAAATTTCACTGGAAGGATAATCTGAAATAGAAACAAATACAGTATTATGAGGGTGCAATGACAGTAAACCCAGCGAAACTCGTTCAAAGATTAACGAATGGCAATTGACGAGAGAGTATATTATCAGAATCACAATTATGACATTTGTGGGGGGCAAAACAGTTTTAGTCCGTTCAACCACTTATGTTGATCAATATGCCAATGTATTTAGCCAGTACAATAAATAAACAACAGAAGTGTTGATCAATATGCCAATGTGCCCCTTTAGTGTAAGGCAAAAAGCTTGATACAGGAAGCCTTGCACTAAAGTCCCACTGATGAAAAGTGATATTGCTTAAACAAAATTGGCTATCTTTAAAGATGTACAGTACTGTACAGGACCTCAACTACCAAAGAGATCAGTAAATCATCTTCAAAACCTATTATGCAGACACCAGGCCACAATTATTCTAGCTCTACTCAGGGACGTTAGTGAGTCACAGATCTCTGGCTAATGTCCTGTCAGAAACCATTCATTTCTACATGCACTTCTTTCACTCAGTCTGCTCTTCGGTATCTACGGATAATATTATTTTGTTACTCATCGAAGTGAAGATATATATATATATTGCGTAGTTGTGCTTTTTTGGCCTACGCGCGTCCACGAACAAGTTCACAAAATGTAGACGCACGTTCCCGGCTCTCCCCGCTTTGATTTAGCAATGAAACCTGGCTTGCATATTAACCTGTTTTTGTCAAATATATCCATTGGAGACATTCTTTTTTTATCCAGGCATCTTAGTTTTAACAGGTTAATAATAGCTGAACATGTTTTGTTTGCTAGTAGATGGTATTCATTCCGTTCGCGATAACGTTATTACAGTCAGGCTAAATTCCTCCAGGGAGCCAGTGACAGGCGAGTTGAAAAGCTTCACTCCCCGCCAGCAGGAGCTTTGGCCGCTGCTACTGCATCTCGGATTACCCGCTGAGTTCATGGCTGCTATTTCACACTTGCCCTTGATCAATCCCAATACCGATCCATGGTAATAATCGTGAACTTGTTCGTGGACGCGCGTAGGACAGAAAAGCACAACTGTGCAAGTACAAATGTCACCGGAAATAGCCAAATGACTACAAATTTGCCAAGATGGCACGGTTCAATAGGGCTTCACTTTAGATTTCGAATCCTGAGGGCCTGGTCTAGACAAGTGATAACGTCTTAACGTTAGATTTGGGTGGAGAGGGACTATAAAAGTTACTGGTTGCTATGCAAATTGTATAACTCTAACCATGAATTATCAACTTTTCAAAGCTAATATGAGCAATAAATGTATTTTGTTATCAGAATTATGTTTTCTGTTGAAAGGCCGTTGTATAAGCGGGATAATGAATGAGGGGCGGGCACAAAGACCCGCCCCTCATTCATTATCCCTTACATATGTATATACACACACACACACACACACATATATATAAATATATATATATATATATATATATATATATTACAATTTTGCACTTAAATAGTACATATCCCAATGATAATAAAATAATAATAATAATACATATTATTATTATTATTATTATTATTCATTATATTTATAAAACACTTCATTGTGAAAACAACCATTTTGAAGTGCTGAAACAATCACAAAGTCATGAAGAAAATAAATAAATACACACACACACACACACATATATATATACATATATATATAGGGAGGGCATTCCAAAGGCGAGGGACAACTTGGTAAAAGGCCCAGTCTCCCATAGAGCAGAGCTTAGTCCTGGAGGTATGAATAAGCAGGGTCTCCCACAGAGCAGAGCTTAGTCCTGGGGGTATGAATAAGCAGTTTCTCCCATAGCGCAGAGCTTAGTCCTGGACGTACGAAGAAGCAGTTTCTCCCATAGAGCAGAGCTTAGTCCTGGACGTATGAAGAAGCAGTTTCTCCCATAGAGCAGAGCTTAGTCCTGGAGCTATCAATAAGCAGGGTCTCCCATAGAGCAGAGCTTAGTCCTGGAGCTATCAATAAGCAGGGTCTCCCATAGAGCAGAGCTTAGTCCTGGGGGTATGAATAAGCAGGGTTTCCCATAGAGCAGAGCTTAGTCCTGGGGGTATGAATAAGCAGGGTTTCCCATAGAGCAGAGCTTAGTCCTGGACGTATGAAGAAGCAATTTCTCCCATAGAGCAGAGCTTAGTCCTGGAGCTATCAATAAGCAGGGTCTCCCATAGAGCAGAGCTTAGTCCTGGGGGTATGAATAAGCAGGGTTTCCCATAGAGCAGAGCTTAGTCCTGGACGTATGAAGAAGCAATTTCTCCCATAGAGCAGAGCTTAGTCCTGGAGCTATCAATAAGCAGGGTCTCCCATAGAGCAGAGCTTAGTCCTGGAGCTATCAATAAGCAGGGTCTCCCATAGAGCAGAGCTTAGTCCTGGGGGTATGAATAAGCAGGGTTTCCCATAGAGCAGAGCTTAGTCCTGGACGTATGAAGAAGCAATTTCTCCCATAGAGCAGAGCTTAGTCCTGGAGGTATGAATAAGCAGGTTCTCCCATAGAGCAGAGCTTAGTCCTGGGGGTGTGAAGAAGCAAGCTGTTTTCAGATCAAATATTGCAGGAGGGGTTTAGTGGAGTTACAGTAGGTATTCTTTAAGGTAGGGAGGTGCATTACCGTGGATGCATTTGAAAGTTAGGAGAATGGTCTTGAATTCAATCCTGTAGGGACAGGTCACCAGAGCAAAGATGCGGTGATACGGGGGTACATTTCCACGCTCTCATCAGGATCCTGGCAGCCATAGACGGATCATGAAAAAATGGGCCCCTGGGCCTGGATGTGTAGAGGGGCCCCCCTCCCTACCAACTCCCCCCACCACCCTACAGCCTCCGCCTCAACACTGTTCTTCTCAGTTTGTTTTCTTTAAAAAACTGGAAATGCGAGGAACCTGCTGTAAAGCATCTTTCTGCCTTGACTCTTTTTCTTTTCGGATCTTTCGTTTTGCTGCTCCGCTTAATATGTGATGGTGCTCCATTTTACATGTACGGTTCTTTGTCAAGATCAAACAGACTGAACCAATTGATCTTGTGACCTGCACCTGTGTGATCTGTCTCGAGTTCACAAACTTTAATAGTGCCCTCTACAGACTAGTTTTATAGCCTACTCATTTATCTATGGAAAGGTAGCTTACATTCCCACCTATTAGATTAGCGAATAGGCTATAGAAAATATGTAAAGAAACTATTGAGAGGAGGGCACACAACAGGAATGATGTCACCTGCTATGATGTCTTGTTGGGACTTCAACTCATTTGTTTGTTTAAAATCTTCTGTATGTGCAATGTTTTACATTATCGGATTTGATGTTGACTTTTACTGTAACTATTGTACATCGGATTTGACTTTTAGCTATGTAGTTTCTGTCTAGACTGACGGGGTGTCAGTCGATGTTTGTCTGTTTGTATGTCTGTATATTGTCAGTGTTTGTATAATTGTATATGGACCCCAGGAAGACTAGCAACCACTGTTACGGAAACAAATGTGGATCCAAATAAAGAATAAAGAATATCCGCCTGGCTTCTATCCTTGACCACCTGATCTCACATTCTGCTTCTCTATCTATGGAGAGGGATCAAATGATCAAGATCTTGAACCCAGGCCCGCCTGGGAGAAAAAGGCTTGCATTATTCGCAAACTGTCATCACTTTGGTGAGTTAACTAAAAAATATTATCTGTAGATACCGAAGAGCAGACTGAGTGAAAAAAAGTGAATGGAGAAATGAATGGTTCCTGACAGGCCGTCGGCGAGAGGTCCACGGTTCACTAACGCTCCCGACCGGAGCCTGGCTTACTCCTGCTATTTCTTTCATTTTCAACGGTCTGCTCAAGAAAGAGAGGCTCACACTTAAGTATACACCTGAGGCACTGTAGAGACATTTCTCTCATGAGATTTCCCAAGAGGTGAGATGGTTATTATCAGTGCATTGTATTTTCAATATTGCATGATACTGTGTCTTCTCCCCACTTACAGAGCATTACAGCGTGTGTGTGTTTGTGTGCAAGTGTGTGTGTGTGTGTGTGTGTGTGTGTGTGTGTGTGTGTGTGTGTGAACAGTCCAGTATGCCCTCATGTGTGCAACTGCATGCAATGCACTCATGCAGGCAGATGTCTTAACAATGATACTGCTGAAACATTGCTGTGATGGGATTGATTGAATGTGGCCCAATGTACAGATCCCCTCCGCCCCCACCTGACACCATGATGAGCTATGTGTTCTACTGAAGAGGCTTTGTAGGCCGGCTGGCTCTGGGGTGGTGAGTGCAGGAGTCTCTCAGTGACACATCCTATGACTCAAGCACTTAAATGTGATTAGTACACAGGATGGAGATGTGAGGATAGGTTTGACCAAGATGCAACACACACAGCGCACTACAGTGCGTGGAAATGTAATGTGCTATGTGAAATTCCTACTGTAGGTAAGAGCCATTTTTGGGTTTACTGAAAGGTGATAATTAACACTGTAAATACCCTAGAAAACGTGGGGAACGCCATCAAGCTTGACTGAATCCCAGTTGGGATTTGATTTGCACATCATGGCCACTCAAAAAGTAAGATATCACTCTTGCAATAAATACGTTTAATGTAAATCAAAGAGGCCCCACAAGGAAAGCAGCTTCAGGAGATTTGTTTAATTGACATCGATGCCGTATTGTCGACATGCACATGTACTGCGGTCAACATGATACACTGTACACACATCCCTGCTTCTGAAAGCAGGTCTACAACCTGGCCAGGCCCCCTCCAGCTCGCTCTTGTCCCATTTTCAGAAGTCAAACCTAATCTGCGCTGGTACTTGTACATCGCTGCGCGTTTCCCTCAGGCAGACTCTGCGGAGTCGTCCCCCATGTATAATAACCATGCAATTCTGCCGCTGACAGATATGTGCTGTAATGTCTTTGAAAATGAGCATTTGCAACAGAGCTGGAGGTCTCCAAAGTCGCAGAGTGAGGAAACAACAGAGATGTAGGCAGCGCACCGTGAGAACTCCTCTCCTTCTGAGCTCCACTTCACTGCTCATTCATACACAAACCAACAGTACTGTGACACTAGCATAGGATAGATACTGTAGGCAATAATAAACCTTCGGCCTCAGCCTATTCCTTTTTCGGTCGATTTTTTGAAATTTATTTTGTGAATTGCATTGGTGTAAATAGTATGATGATTTTTTGTATTGTGACATATTCACACAACATAAGTGTTGCTCTTTAAAACGTGTGTGACTGAAATAAACTATTCATTCATTCGTTCATTCATTCATTCATTCATTCATTCATTCATTCATTCATTCAGACCGTAACTCTACTATTGATGTGACATTTAGACATGGAGCCCATATCCTGTCCATGTCTGACATAGCTAGTCTGGCATGATGCTCAACTGCTTTTTAAGAATTCACACACATTATATGAAAATTGCTTCCTCAATGGTCTGTGCTGACATAAACTGAAACTGGAATAATTAACACCTGCGGGTGTTTCTGGAAATAAAATGTTGAGATTGTGACTTTATGGTGCATACTACTCAACACGGGAGGCTCCTCAACAATCTTGTGTATGTTGCATATCCAAACTATGGCCATGGGCAAAAAGAGTAGTTCATTCTTATACATCACTAGTGCAGGTGCCCATTCTGCAGAAGACAGGTTGTCTTACACTGCTTTGAAGGAAGTCAAAGACTTCAAGTACCTGGGCTCAAGGGTCACTCATCCAAGCAAGACCTTAAAGTGAGGAAGGTGCTTGCATAGATGGCTGTGGAAATCCAACCTCCCCTGACAAATCAAGCTAAGCTTCTTCCATGTGACTGTAGAGTCCATTCTCCTACAGTATATGGCTGTGAATGATGGACCATGATGTCCGCCCTGCAGAAGTCCCTATATGGGTGCTACACCAGAATGCTTTGTGCAGTTCTTAACATCATCAATTCATCAACAAGAACGAACATCCAACGAGTTACCAACAAGCATCTGTATGGGGGGTCACCAAGAGTGAGTGAGAAAAAAGCAGCCAGGAGAATGAGGCTGGCTGGTCACTGCCAGAGACACTAGGAGCTGCCAGCCAGAAAACTGGTGCTGTGGGAGCCGACACACAGGCATCGATCAGGAGGGCATCCCACACTAACGTATGTGGAGTAGACAAACCTAAGAAACACGAGGGATAGCCAGATGCATTGAGGATCGGGATGACTGTAGACGTCGATGGAGGGATGGTCCGAGGACGACCTAGAGAGAATGAGCTAAGCCTTAGCAATGAGGTGAGGTGTAAGTATAAAACAAAGAATTCTAATAAGCTACTGTAACCCCTAGCAATGGGATGAGGTGTATTATTGGTGTACATGAAAATGCATTTTTGATGGCATGGCCGCTTTAAGAGACTTGAGACAAACATGAGAATTCTTCTAATTATAGCACCACCAAGGGTGGTTTGAGCTTTGGTGGGGACATAAGCAATGCGAGCCCACGTTAGCGCGAGCCTAGTCTCGGAGCCAGACTCTCTACGGAGGAGAGAGTCTGTACTTCAGCCGCTTAGAATTTGTAAAAGGAAGTTCTTAAAAAAATGCATCACTTCCGGTCCGGAAGTGTCTACTACTCTCTACGGAATTTTGACAGGATATCCACACGTTTTTTCCCCAACTTCGTTCAACAAAATTTCAGCGCCTGAGTACCAGACGTAGTAGACAATCCGGACCGGAAGTCGACTCTAGCGCGAGCCGAAAATTGTGGGCTTTAAGGTATACAATCAGATCAGATTATATTAATGACTGGTTCTTAAATTAACCTCCTGAACTGATGCATTTGGTCTACTTGTGCACTTGCTGCATAGAAATTGATAGCCTTCCCTCATAATGCTATTATTCTAGCTCACCTGTGACCCTGCAACTCCACCTTCCTCCCATCTCTCTGAGCCCCCTGGCAGGACTGCTTCTGTCACCTGCACATTGATACATGTTTAGTAAACACATGTAGGCCTAACAGCTTCATTGAGCAGGCAATTATTAGGCTACTACTATTTTATTACTTTTGACTCTGGCAATTAAGAAAGCGTGTCCTTTGAGCTGACTTGCAGTACACTTTGACTTGGTGCTCAGTGCTACAGACCCATGGGGATTCGATGGGGTTAACTTAGCTAGTTCTGTGTCTCACGTTTAGTCAGCCCAATGCCACATCCAATCGTGCTGTAGCCTATTGAAAATGTAGATGCACACAATGAAGATACACAGGCGTTTTCTTCAATCTACATGCAAATGTAGCACTAACTATCTAGCTAACGTTAACATTATCATTGTCTCTGAGGTTTGGCGAGGTAAAAATACATCCTGATTTAACGTAATGTTAGCTAACGTTAGCTAACATTAACTAGCAGCTACTTTAGTCTTGCTAACGTTAACCTGAACAATCGTGCTGTTAGGAGAGGCATCCCTCTCATTAAAGTAATGTACTTATTAGTATCCTAACATGAATATATTTCCAATATAAAGCAAAATAAACTACAACTCACTTTCTACTCATGCATTCGGCATCGGCATTGATCTCATAACGTTAAGACTTCCAAACTCCAAACCCGCCCAATTGCCCAACGAGACAACCAAACGAATGGGAGGGGTGTGGATACTATTGGTCGTGGTAAATAAGCAAGAAACAACCAGCCATTCATATTAGCGGGTATTGGTTAGGGAGACGCGAGGCGCGACTAGTTGGGATTTTTATTGGTTGGTGGTGGGGATAATTCAGTACTCGCTGGATATTGGTGGGGACATGTCCCCGTGTCCACGCCCAAATCTACGCCCATGAGCACCACAATGTATTGTACTGTCAACTAAAGCAAGCTATTATAGTAAACTAAACCAAACTGTGAGAAACTAAACCAAACTGTAAGAAACTATTACATGTTTCTATGCTGGTGGTATACTGCTTTGTCTCTGTAGCATTGCTTACAATGGAACATAGCCCTTTAAGCAGCCATCTTCAAGCTCTGTATACTGTAGCTAACTTCTATCTTCCCAGTAAACCTCCACTCCGTTTGCTATCCAGTGGAAGGACAATCAATCAGTAGGCTAAACTAGAATGCTAATGACAGACTATCTGGGGAGTGTGTTTATGTTCCCTTAGATCAGTATCTCCACGAATGAGGTAATGTTTTAGCCCCAGTCTGTTTGTTTGTTTGTTCGTCTGTCTGTCATCGAATATTGTTAGGGTGATATCTCAAAATGTTGACCGATTTTAACATGGGCCAAGCAAGAATTGACTCACATTCCATGGGTATTTGGCAAAAGAAGATGTGGAATGACACAAAAAAGGCAGATAACTTCAGCTATCTCAAAAAGGTTATGCACAGTGTGGCAACCCTGAGACGCACTGACAGTAACCCACACTTGAGGTAGGGAGACGTCACACCAGGCAGGCGGCTTAAAGCCCAGGTGGGCATTTAATGGAACAACTCAAGTGTACAGGAAAATATTTAAAAAATATGAAAAAAATAAGCGGGAGACAGGGGTGGCAATCTGGCTAGCCAAAAACAGACGGCGTTCCTTCCCTTGGCAAATTCTCCTCGCTCTGTGGCTGAGTTTCCGTGGGTCAGTTTTCTCTCTGGTGGTATCTCGTGGTCCGGTGGGGTTTTCAAATCTGTGGCGCAGGGAAGACAAGCGGTTAATACCACCAGGCTATTGTCAAGCAGCAACACATCATTTGCACCTTGCACAACGTGAGACTGGACTGCCTGCATTCTGGTCTGTAACCCTTTTCTCCCTCTTTGGTCTCGTTCACACAGTCTGCGCTTGTCGCTCTCCCAGCGCTGGTGCTGATTGCGTAATCTCCTCCAGCTGTGGTCTTTCAGGACTTCAGGAGGGTGCTGTCCAAGGTGCTGACCTGCTCCCTCAAGGCTGCATACTTTCAGGTTGCCATAACGGATTGACATGGTCTATCAAAAAGAGGTGCATAACTTCCAAATGGATTCGCACAACACCACAAAACTTTGACAAAAAGTCTGTCATGAGACAAGGAGCAACTGATTAACTTCCCACTCTGATTGACCAAAAAGGGGACATGACAGTGGGTGTGGTCTATCACTAAAAGGTGCATAACTTCTGATCAGTTTCACGTCACACCAAGCAACTTTGCCATAAGGTTTGTCATGGGGCCAAGGAACAACTGTCTAATTTCCCTCTCTACAGTAATTAACCAAAATGGGGCATTGTGGTGTTAGTGGCCTATCATAAATAGATACATAACTTCAAAATGAATTCATATAACATCACAACATGTTGATAAAATGTTTGTCATAGGAAGAACAGATTTACTTTTCATGCCAATTGGCCTCAAAGGGGCATGGCAGTGGGTGTGGCTTATCACAAAAAGGGGCATAACTTCGGAACGTATTAATGTAACACCACAAGACTTGTCGGTCCACCACAAGGTCTGCCATGGGTAAATGGACAACTGATTAACTTTTCATGCCAATTGGTGGTTGACATCCTCAGGGTATGCTCACGAACAAGCTGACGTTGTATGACACGGTTGAATTCAGAAACTTGTAGTACACCAATTGGCCAAAAGGGCATGTGGTGGTGACCATCCCACTGAAACACTTTGAGAACAGGCTGTGTCCTTATTGGAGCTCTGTGCACTACTGAGCACATTTTCTAGTAAAAGCTCAATGAGAACTTTTTTATAGTTCAATATTCACCTTTACTTGTTATGAGTTTATGAATTGGCCTTAGCAAGACCCCAAAAATTATTTTCGTGACATGAGACTGCATGAGGCCCTGTGCATTTATTATTATTAAATGTATTATTATTAAAATGCAGTGCCGATTTTATCACGACCAAAGGGGTTGCCAAAGTGGTGAGTTATCTCATGTAGCTTTAACATAGGGCCTAATTTGGATGGGAGGGAAAATCATAGGTGCTGAGAGAACATGGGGCCATGGGCATAGAATTTAGGGAGGACGCTGGACACCAATATTCAGAGAATACTGAGCTGTCACCAGAAAAAATGTGATACACAAACAGATCTCCTTCTCCACTAGTCAAGCCAATAGAATCGGCTTGTTGTTTCTTACTAACGTGTGAGAGCCTTAACTATAGAGTAAAGTACTATAGAGTGCCTAAGCGGAAGCAGGAAGAGAAAACCCCCATGGGACCTTAAATCTGAAAAAAAAAAAGAACGGTAGTGAGCGGTGTGAGAAAAATAATTTATTGATCCCGGTTGAATTGTGCCATGACCATCACATATGATGTTTATCAGACTGACTGACTTACTGACATTACACTCGTTTAACACTCAAAAGCAAATCTCGCATGATCATAAAGCCAATCTCGCATGCCAGCTCTTACAGAACATGAGATTTGGATTTCGGACGGAGCAGGTGACAACATACGAGTTGATGCTTGGTGTTGGGGATCTATGCGGAAGGAACAAACGCCTCACAAAGTCCAGAGTTAAATTCATCAGGACAAAATCGTGGAGTCTAACTTTAAAGCAGGGTGAAGTTAGTGACATCCATTATTAGAAAATGGTTGATGTGTTTAAAATGAAGATAAACCTGTGAGAATGATCTGCTAACAAGCTACTAACTATGGGCTAATTAGCTACTGTACAAACCAGGCCAGATCCAGCCTGGCTTATGTGCGTGGCTGGCTTGTTTCTGTTCAGGACTGGTAGGACGGAAGCTAGCCATGCCACTGAAATATCTGTGAATTGAAATTACATGAAATAATGTCTGATAAAATAAGATAGGTCTTGTCGCCTGGACACATCAGTTCCAATGCTTCCAATGCTAATCCTGCACAATAAGAGTGAGATAGCCAGTTAGCTCATGAGCTCACAACAACTAGCAGCAGCTTCCATAACATTAATGGTAGCGGTCAGTGGCTAAAGCAGTTACACTGATGATAACGTTAGCTATTTTGCTGCAATTGGTTCAACTTCTGTTTCTGGACAAAGGTAAGGGATAAACACAGATAACACAAGGCTAGCGGACCTACAGCGGGTCCCCGATGGATGCTCCACCACCATTCCACCAGTAGTTATTTGTCTATATCCTAGGCCTATTGGCCGTGGGGTCCGTGGCGTGGTGGCGGGACTCCGCCCCCTCGCGTCAGAGTATTTCTGGTGTAGTGCAGTTACTTCCGGGCAATCTCCATACACCCACTGGTGAAAACTGTGTGTCTCTAGCCCGCTCAGGGGCTGAGTTGTGGAGTTCATGGCATGGATAGTGGCGTGGTGGCGAGACTCCGCCCGCTTGGGTCAGAGCTGATTGAGTGCAGTACAGTGACCTCTGGGCAATCTCCTTGCACCCACTGGCGAAGACCGTCGATCTCTAGCCCACTCAGGGGCTGAGTTGTGAGATCCTTGGCGTGGATAGTGGCGTGATGGCGAAACTCCGCCCCCTCGGGTCAGAGCTGGGCGGGCTCTCCTGGCTACCCACCTGCCCCCACCAGTGAAGACCCTGTGTCTCTTGTGGGGTCCGTGGTGTGGTGGCGAGACTCCGCCCCCTCGCGTCATATTGGGTCGGGGGCAGTGGAGCGCTCTCCGGGCTACCCACCTTCCCCCCCCACTGGTGAAGACTGTGTTTCTCTAGCCATCTCAGGGACTGAGTTGTGGGATCCGTGGCGTGGATAGTGGTGTGATGGCGAGACTCCGCCCCCTCGGGTCAGAGCTGGTCGTGGACAGTCTACCTCTCTCCGGGCCACCCACCTGCCCCCACCGGTGAAGACAAGTGTATCTCCAGCCCACTCAGGGGCTGAGTTGTGGGAACCGTGTCGTGGATAGTGGCGTGATGGCGAGACTCCGCCCCCTCGGGTCAGAGCTGGTCGTGGACAGTGTACCTCTCTCCGGGCCATCCACCTGCCCCCAGCAGTGAAGACCTTGTCTCATGTTATAAAATGCATGCAACACTGCCAATCTGAACGATTGATTAATTATTACCATGGATCGGTATTGGGATTGATCAAGGGCGAATGTGAAATAGCAGCCACAAACTCAGCGGGTTATCCGAGATGCGGTAGCAGTGGCCAAAGCTCCTGCTGGCGGGGAGTGAAGCTTTTCACCTCGCCTGTCCCTGGAGGAATTTAGCTTGGCTGCAATAACGTTATCGCGAATGGAATGAATACCATCTACAGCAAACAAAACATGTTCAGCTATAATTAACCTGTTAAAACTAAGATGCCTGGAGAAAAAAATAATGTGTCCAATGGATATATTTGACAAAAACAGGTTAATATGCAAGCCGGTTTTCATTGCTAACTCAAAGCGGGGAGAGCCGGGAACGTGCGTCTACATTTCACATAAACGTGAACCTGTTCGTGGACGCGCAAAGGCCAGAAAAGCACAACTGCGCAAGTACAAAAGGCACCGGAAATTACTACAAATTTGCCAAGATGGCGCAGTTCAATAGGGCTTCACTTTTGATAGCGGTCAGTGAATGGAGTGGCTGTATCCAGTTCTATTAATACATCCATGGTAATTACTGAGACACATAGGTATAATTTCAAAACAGGAGTATTTCATATGTTCAATTACCGCACATAAATTCAATAACTGACATAGAACCAACAGGCAACTGCATTTTTATATAGCTTCTATAACATCCAGTAACAAAAAACTATGCACACCACAAGTTTTGAACTCACTCACACATTCAGCATGACAAGCTCCTTAACCACTAGGCCACCAGAGCTCTTGAAAATGAATGGTGTCATAGTCTTTTGTTTTGATGTTCCGGGACCACTGCCTCTTGTGGTAGCAACATAAAACTGCAGCTCAACAAGTGGAAGGGAGAAGAGAGGATCTATCTATCTTTCGTTTGTTCGTTCGTAGCATGCACAACTCTTAGATCTACAGCGCCAGTGACACTGCATGTCCTAGGGTCCTGAGAAATACACCCGACGAATGTAATTAAACTTCATACACTGCCCAGTTCTCCAGATAATCATACAGACCGACAACAAATCTATAATTTAAGGGAGATAGCAGTGCAGCTTGTGGCCTACCTTGATTAAAAACATTATTTTCCAAAACATTTGATGCAGACAACAGCGGCTGCAGGTAGGCTACAGTATAAATCTTGTAAACACAAATAAAGAATGACTGGAGCATGTGCACTGAGAACTGAAAGCAGGTTTCCCACCGACAATGTCCCCTTTATGAGTGTCAGCTTGACTCTCCCCAGCTGCTCCTCAGACAACTCATAAGTGAATGAACAGCATTTAGGGTTTATTGAAACAAGCACCTTCCTCTGTGTTCTCCTCGCTTACTGTCAGATGTATATAAAAAAAACAGCAAACATGACAACAGTATAATATGCGGATACCCCGGAGGAGAACGTGGACCCCTCTTTGCTCATAGGGCAGGTGCCATATGGACGGGAACACGTTCAGCTCTGTTGCCTCAATAAATTGTTGTTGACACTGCCCTCTAGAGATAGGCCTATGTGATATTGCATTACGACTGCAGACCTTATCCAAGACAACAGCCTCCTCCTTCCTCTGCAGCAGACTAAGTCCACTTTTTCCTCCAGTAGTGCAATTACACATGGACTTTAGCCATATATTACATCTCTTGTCTCGCTCTTTGTCTCCCTCTGAGTATCAGATTGTTCCACTCTCAAAATGGTGTGGGGGTGTATTTTACAGACACCACGCTGGATAGGTTAAAGGAGTAGTAAAGGGAAAATGCATGTTTAGCCCTGTTTTAAGGTTACTTATGATCATATACAATGGTTCAGATCAAAACGTTGACAAAACTAGCACTTTTGAGAAAGTCTGTTAATTGACCTACCACCGTTTTGGTCATACAATGGATGTGGGCGGGTGAAAAATCATTAAAAAAAACATGTTAAACTCTCGATTTCAAAGACAAGAAACTCACCGAGGTGTTAGTTGGCGTTCTGAAATATAATTCGCCATAAAGTAAGATTCTAGTTCATCTGGAAAGTTTAAAAAAAAAAATATATATTTAGCATAGAACTATTTAGTCGCAGCACCCACATCCATTGTATGACCTAAACGGTGGTAGAGCAATTATCAGACTTTCTCAAAAATGCTAGTTTTGTCAACTTTTATGTGAACCATTGTATATGATCATAAGTAACCTTAAAACAGGGCTAAACATGCATTTTCCCTTTACTACTCCTTGACACCCATCTTTAGCCCACACTCAGGACCAAGACTTTTCCTGAAATTACCTACGCTCGGTGTGGTGTGGGTCGCATTGTCACTAGACCTGCAAGTCTGTTTGAGGATCTGAATTAACCAAGGGGATCAATTGGGGGATGTTTGATGATGAAACCAACAACACTGATGTGATGCAGATCTTTCACACTGAGGTGAGGAGTGCCAAACGTCTGAAGGCAAAGTCGTTCACCTCCTGAAATCTCGCTGATCATCAATCAATATTCAGTCGTGTGCCCATTTGAGATAGGAGGCTCCCACTTCCCTTTTCATTGATTCTATTTTGGCATGCGAATAAGGTTGAAACGTAATAGTACTGAGACTTTTGTCTATAAGCATCTCACTGTGGATTTGCATGTATTCCCACAGATTAATGCTACATACAACTGGATTGTATATGCCAATGGAGAAAACAATTGCCTGCAGGACAACTGTTTATTCAGTCAGTGCACAATCAATATAAATTCGTAATTCACACTAGCATTGGAAGCAATGCCCGTGCATCTTGGGGCTTGGGGCTGTTGAGCCGCTTGAGGTTTCAAATGCGCCTGACAGTAAGATGCTGAATGTCCCGGTTCATTACGGTTAAAAGTAGGATAGCGCGTCACAGTGTGCAGGAGGGGAATCTTTCAAAAAAACATTTTCACTAAGGAAAAACAACATCCTACAAAAAACAAATCGGCTTAGGGGACAGCATTAGAGGGGAGGCGTTGTGCGCTCGGGTAGGATTAAGAGAAAATTGTATGAAATAAAGAGCGAGTGATCAAGAGTGACTGTGCGTGCGTCTGAGTCTGGAGGGCGGGAGTAGAATGAGCGAGCAGGCGAGAGAGAGAGAGAGAGAGAGACAGAGAGAGAGGGAGCATTGACTGAGGAGCATATATTTCCATCCAAACCTATCTTTTTATGATCCTCGACTGCACTGCTTGCCTACATGTTGTCTAACAGGAACATATATTCCTTCGCAGTTTAGGACCCGTCTTGGCTGATCTACACGAAGTGTATTTATTGCGAACTTCTCATAATTCCCATTTACACTTGAGCAGCACCATGAATAGTTCGCGGGCACCTCTCGCTCTCATACCGTTGGAATGGTGGGGATTACGCAGCCGAAACACGGAGAGAATGTAAACGCTGATGGAGTTTGGGATTTATTGCGAAATAAGGGAAAGATGACCGTCTTCTCTTTGTGTTTGCTTTTGTGCGCAGATCTACTGGATTTAGCCTTTGGTAAGTCTCGCCCTTACATTTAACATAGTTGTATTTATAAGCTATATAATATATAAGCCTCACATCCTTGTGTATGGGGATTAAATGTCCTTGCTCAATGTGTTCACAATAACACTTGACCACACATACCGAAAATCTCTCTACAATACATTGCACATATCGTCGTGGGAACTTTTTCTTATTCCAAAGAAGTCTATCTTGCAGTGAGATCCATACACGTTAGTCCCCATAGACTCGGTTTTCATTCATTGCTTTTTTGAGCTGTGGCATCTATGGATAGGGTTGGGGAAAGGAGGGAGGGAGAGAGAAAGAGAGAGAGAGGGGAGGGGGGGGGGGGGGGGGAGTAACGTTATTTCTTCCGAGTAATGTTCTATGGTATAAGCAGCGTGAGTTATGCGCTCCACCTTCCTGTCGGGATTTGGATCACTATAGCTGGCCTGCTGTCTCGTCTATCATTCTACTATGGCACAATGCGATGTTTCAGCAACACATCTCTTTTTGAGTTATGGTATTCCTGTATATAAACGGGTTTACCATCAGGCTTATGTGGTGTCCATCGTTACACAGAGACCCACAGCCTAAGCTATTCCTACTATACCCAAATGTCAGAATTGAAGCATAATAAAGACACATTGTACTACATATTGGAGTATGCATTCTGGGTATCCGCCTCGCCCAGGTTCTGTTCACTTATGGACCAGAACACACTTTAGGACTTTATCTTAATCAATGGTTTCAAGTGCCTCTCCTTTTAGCACATACCACAATATTGTGCTCTATCCGAACTTGGATCATTGCCATAACCTCAAACTAGTTACAACCATATTTTGATGCCAACTTTCCGGTGCTTTACCCCCTATAGGAGGCAACAGCACTTCCCACTGCAGTATAGTTTACTGCTGCCTTTTACTGTACTGTAGGTGATATGTACTCAGGCTTCATGGGCGATAGGCCTAGTGCTCTTCTTTTTTATATGTGTGTGGTGTCATGACTGTGGGCTACCCTGCTACCCTACATTTGGTTTAGTGGATATCCAGTCAGAATAATGAAAAGGATGTACACTATGCAGCTGTAACCGAGTGAAACATGAGAGTAGCTGGTGAAGCTCACTCCTTAAAGGAGCGCTGACAGTCCCTCCAAGAGGGACGTCCCTATCGACGCAACTGTCAGTGCCTCTGCCTCCCAAACCGTAGACCTGGGTTCTAATCCCGCCCTGGGCTTGCCGAAACAGATGGGTTACACAGATAAAAGGTGAAGGTCCTGTTGTGTTCATGATGTGTGGCATGCACACAATGATTGATCTAATGTTTGAAACCTGCACACAACCAAGACCAACTTGAGGATAAAGAAAGCGAATAGTATATTGATCAACGCTTGAATTTCTCTCCATGTAACCTTAGGCAGCCTTTGGTTAAACTTCAAATGGATAAGCTGTGATGGTTGTTGTTGGAGATGTTTATCTCAAACATACAGAATGTTTTCAGTTGGCGTGAGCGTTCCGTCTCTGAGTATTATCAAGTCGGTCTTAGGTATTGGTCTTTCATGACACACCCTGGTCGCAGTCTGATGCTAACAGTTTTGAGATGGACAGGCATCGTGGTACAGTAGCACCTTTGACTTACGAACGCCACACTGTCTGGTGTTGACTGTGTGGTTGTGTTTGCTTATGAACCCACAGCATGTACAGTCTGCGCTGAGGTTTGGTGCACAGAATCATGTTTATTATTATCTGATGCATGTTCTCAGTGTTTCGTTTAGCATGGCAGAACATCTCCTTTGTAACATACAGGATTTCCACTGTTGCCGTTACTGTATGATCACATGGGGTTTTGTCTGCTTACAGTCATTCCTATGGATACCATCATCACATTGTATGTGAATGTGTGTGTATTTTTGTGTGTGTGTGTGTATTTGTAAGCATTTTTTGTGTTTTCAAGTGCTTCTGGTAAGTGGAGAGTGACACGTGTGGATTCTTCTGAGCTATATTGCAGTGGATTCCTAGTTATATTCTCTTACTGTATGTCTAGTCAATGGTAAACTGAAGTGCCTTGTGAAGCAGAGCTGTGATGTAAGGCCATCATTGAATCTTCAGAAGGACAAACATGCCTATGTTCATAAATTGACGCCCTTAAGGAGCGTACTTGACCAGTATATGTGATTCTTCAAAGAGTGTCATTACAGTTCCCTGCAGAAGGATAACATCCACAGATAGTGGATCCGCTTGTTCGCTCTACCTAAACTGGCCGTGGTTGTCAATGTGTGAGTTTGTATGCTGTATGTTACTGTATCCTTCTAGCAAAACATTTTCATTGGAAAAAAAAATCTCACAGCTGCCATGAGTGGCAGTAGGTTAGGAATCACATACAGTACATCTGCTGCACCTTCCTTTGAATCCAAAAGAGCAGCAAATGTTTCACATTAATGTCAAGTTTATTCCTTTGCCATCCAGTGCAGCCTATTTTGGAGAGAATCTACCTATACTGTAGTTATTTTGTGTTTGCTGAAGTGCCCTGGCTGCAGGAATGCTCTTGTCTTGCTTAACCTTGCAAGTCATACTGTCCTGAAACTCAAAATAGTCCTTGTCTCTGGCTAGTGTCTCTGGATGCTGTCGTGAGATACTTGAGATGAGCTGAGGTTCTGGATTTCTGGCATACAAGTGTGTCTGGAGAGAACTCAGGCATGTTGATATGCCCATTGATTTAAACCCCCTAGTAATATATTCAGTGTCAATTCTCGAGGTCAGAGAGCAGAGTTTAACCTTCTGTGATGAGGTAGCCATAATCCTGTCTCTCCTCTTCTGCCTTGCCTTTCATCCGGTGTGGGGCCAATTATCATCAAAAGAAAGGTGATTTGGGAAAAATGCATTTCTTGGATTCTTTGATCAGTTTGAACTAAGGAAACCAGTGAATATATCACACTTTATATATACAAGCTAAATAGTTTATTTAAGTTTGCTAATTAGGCCTGCTATGTCACATTAAAGCTCAATGAGAAAACTTTTTTATAGTTCAATATTCACCTTTACTTGCTATTAGTTTTTGGCTAGTCCACTAGTGGGAAATCTTGTGGTGGAAATGGAAGTGACACGTTCTGCGTGTCACAATATCAGGAAGACAACGAACACTTCGCCCAGCGAAACGAAATCTACATGCACATAAAAGAAAGAAGACCGGTATTTACCTGCATTGAAGCCATCCTTCAAGAAAGTAGCTACAATCTTCCAATCCAGTCTGCGCCACACGCGTTTGTTATCATTTTTCTGCCATCATTACAGTGAGTGAGTGGGGGATTGTGGGAAGTGTGGTTCTTAAAACGCAGTGCCGATTTTATCATGACCAGAGGGGCTGACAAAATGGCGAGTTATCTCATGTAGCTTTAATGACATGTTATGTCATCTTGGTTAATGTAAAGTTGTCATAACAAACACAATGCCATCTCAATGTCAACTTTGCATTAAAAGTGATATAATTGACCAAATTGAACTTCATGACAACAGTCATAAACAATACTTCATATGTCATGTCATTGTTATTACAGTGTCATGACAGTGACATGTCAATCTTATGCACACCCCTTTTTGATAATTAGGTCTGCTAGGTCACATGTATGCCATGTTATGTTTGCATTACGAATGACATAAACATAAATAAAGATTCTTCATGTGTCATGTCATTATTATGACAGTGGCATGACAGCGTTATGGCAGCGTCATATCAGTCTTATGCACACCGCTTCAAATAAAGTGCTACCCAATGTGGTCAGAGGGGCGAAGGGGACAACGCCTTCTTAGTCTAGATGGAAATAGGGGTCCACGCGCACCCCCTAGATTTTTTTATGCCACCTGATTTTACTTTATCCTTAAAGCCCCACTATGTTGTTGATTTCATCTTAAAATATCAGTTTCAAAGTCTATCTGTTGGTGTGCTGGATTATTATAGCGAGAACAGCACCTCTTCCATTCCCACAGAAGGGTCCGGCAGCCTGTATTTGCACTATGTAACTTTTGACCACGAGCTGCGTTTTTCTCTCGCATGGATGTTCTGCTTTACCTTTAGCTCTCCTCTTCGAATTTGCCGGCAGACTCCGTTTTCCTCAGCTTGTCAGTTGTCAACAAATGCACATGAGAGGTTTTAACAGGCATCTCTCAGCGTTTTACGATAATGGTACCTAGATTGTAATGGCTCTAGTGGCCTTTAGGGGCCGCTAAAGTGCACAGAACTGGACCGCTACATAATGGGGCTTTAAAGTGTCTATTTTCAGAATCTGCCAGGTAACAAGCTGAAATAATGTCCCAAAGGCTTCATTTTTAACCCTTTATTGCACCGAACCCGAACCCGAAAAATCAAAATATGATATTTACAAGTGGTATAACTTTTGATGTAAACAACTTACAGAGACAAATGAACATACAATTCTGACCCAAAGAATTCAATGAAAGTTATTTATTACATTCGACAACATCTTGACTCTTGGTTTTTATTATTTATGGTCAAAACAGCAAAAACGGCCAAAAATGCTCATATCACTACCAACTAGTTGACCTAAACTATTCATCATCCTCATCACTGAAGAGATCTTCTAAGTCTAATTCTTCCATTTCCAGCCCTTCATCCTCATCATTATGCTCATACTCTCCATCCTCTTCCCCCACAGACAAGTTATTGTTGGCGGAATCAGCTACCATGTCAAGAGCTGCTTGCTCTTCTGACTCTGCTCTCTGAGCCAGTACCTCAACAAGAGAAGGAGGGAGGATGGGTCCAATTGTCCAGATGGGTTCCAACACCTCCTCCTCTCCTGTCTTCTCCCAGCCCATGCCTGGATCATATGGTTTGGGGCTCTCGATTATGGCCTCGTCTGCTCTCTTATAGCCGACTACTCTGTAGTTGGCTCGCTGTACATGTGGGATGAGACAGACTTTGGGGGGGAGGCAGACGTTCCAGGTCTACTTTTGAATTTGAGTCCAGGACTTTGTCAGCACCGACCATTTTTCTTAGCATCTTGGTTTGTACTGCGTCAACTGATGTCATCCGTGCTTGGCCATACATGATGCATGTGAAGCTCTCCATCTCCTGTTGAAGCTCATCTGTAACAAGCCAGTCTGCACCAAGCTGCCTGAAAGCATTGTGGAGGGGCAGGGGATTCACCTTGCCTTTGCCTTTAAAAGCGCTGGTACAGTCCTGCCCAGTAAAGACACAGAATTCCAGCAGGGTGCTACAGTAATCAGGGCCCAGTGATTTAGACAGTTCCGTCACATTTACGAGTGTGTGATGTTTGCCAGAGCCGTGGTCAAGGTAGATTGAGAGGTTGATCCTGCTGGCATGGTAGAGTAGGATCATCAGAATTTATGTGTCAGGTGTCCTCACCACACAGGACTTGTACCCCCTTTTGACAGCCTGGTGGAGGTACAGGACAATGTGGCTGTCTGTCTCCTCCTGGTTGGACCGCAGTGCATAGATCTCAGATGTTTGGACCTGTAACAAATAAAGAAACTAAATACTACTACATAATGTAACAATTAATACATAAGACAACAACTGCATGCCTTAAAATGTTTAAGAGCCCAAATATGGTCTGTAATTGTACATGTGTGAAGTCGAGAATATTCACAATTCCAGAGCCATTTGGTCTACCTATCATTGTAGAGCCTAAAGATTTTTTTTCAAAGCATTGTGTATAGGGTGACTGCTTAAGTCACACATCTTCTGTCAACTTACTTTTCCATTTGTTGATGTTAGGTCATAGAATTTCCCGTCAACACACACCATTGCTTTCATGCTCTTCTCAATCCGGGATGCTGGCTCATTGCTCCCCCAGACCTTTAGAAACAGATCACATAGCTGCTTCTTGTTCAGCTCATTACCAAGGAATGACGAATCAGGGAGTAGAACTTGTGGGATGTGATCTGACAGGAGCATTTCTCCATTACTGTGATAGGGAGCAGAATAATCGTTCTCCAGGGACACTTAAAGGAAAATTCAAGTCTATGATTTTGTAGCCTCTAAACCTCTAAATTTGTTGTAACTTGTTTACAATTAACTTAATCCAAACCAGAACATTTCATTATTTTCAGTAATAAGTTCAATAAACTGAATGTGGTTGTTACAGGCGCTGTTATTTTGAAAGACTCGATTGACCAGCATGCATTGAGCAAACTGAGCTGAGCCGAACTGAGTCGGAATTCGGCAGAACAACAGCGGTAGCTATCATTATTTCTTGAGTAAACATTTGTCACTCAGAACATTTGTCAGACCCTTTATCTAGCTACATTTGCTATTGAAGAAAGACACAGACAATGTCAAAATACTGTGCAATTTATGGAATCAAAGATTTACCTGCACCGGCGGGAGTGAGTTTCCATCGGTTGCCAGAACACTGCAAAAAGTCCAAAGAACTCAAGTAAATGAAACATCTGTGCGCCGCTTGTCATCTTATGTGTGAGTGTGTGCGAGCGCATATTTTTTGCTTTGTTGAACTAACTTTATAGGGTAGGCTAAAGCTAGAGGGTTAGCATGGCGCACTCGAGTACCCGTCCTCTTAGATGTTTTTGTTGTTGTTGTAGTCCTCGTTATTTTGCTTTTCGCTTAGATGCGGCAAATCTCCGGAAGTGCAGACTTTGTGAATATGCTTTGTTTACATGGAGCAACTATAGTCAAGGAAACCACATTTTTCTTTATTGTTTTGTGGGTGTCTAGTTGTTAAGCCTAATGTTGTTCTAGGGTGGAATTCTCCCTTAAGAGTCAGTGATCAGACGGTGATTGGGTGCTTCGTGCTGTCCTACACAGACCTGCAAATACTGTGGTTACACAACTCCAGTACACAATAGACTGCAGAAAATGTCTCCACTCATGAGGGGAAATTGCTTATTATCGTATAGTCTATAGACAAATAATTATTGTATACAACATCGTAATGGCTTGGTGGTCTATAATTATTCCTGAACAAGTCTTGTGCTTTTACAATGGGAGTCTGGTAGGTCCTGGTACCGGACAAGCCAGAACCAGCACCAAGGGAGCGTTTCATTCATATTGTGATTGGGTCAGCCGCTAATCGTTCAAGTGGGTTTATTTGTCTCCAACTGTAGACCACTCCTTTCATCTTCATCCCCTGCCCTGCCTTTGTGAATGTTTAGAAATAAAAGGCACATTTGGTCAATGCTGTCATTTTATTGTTATTTTATTCAACAAAATCAGTGTCCATCAGCCATGTTATAAGAAATAGGCATACATAAAATAAAAGCCAAGCAGTGTGTGCCAAACAGTGTGTCCAGTATCAGTAGTAGTAGCAACACATATAAAATTGTGTACAGTACTCTGTGCATCCGTGCTGTGAAGAGCGCTATATAAATAAAGCTTACTTACTTACTTACTTAATATGTGCAGCATCACACACAATCTTAAAGGTGCCGAGAATGGGGGCTAGTTTCGGAATCTGAATCGGTCTATTGCCAAGTAGTTTACAACATACTAGGATTTAGCATTGGTCAATATACTGCATAACATTGATGGAGACAAGGGTGCAGGGACAAGATGAGACGGTACAAATGAGTAGTATAAAATACAATATACAAATGGAGAGAGATGTGTAGGCCTAGGCTACAAAATGTAATGTGTGCGTGACATTTTGTGTGGAGGTGCTTGTAGGCAATGTAGCAAGCCCTACAATCTGGTCAGGTAGGCTATATTGTATACTCTATATGAATGAATAGTGTTTGTAATTTTCAGACAGTAGCCTAGTCAATGTAGGCTACCTGCACCGATGACCTGCACATTAATGCTGTGGAACGACTTCCTGTTCACTCATTTACAGTAGGCACAATGAGGTTGCAGGATTACCAGAATATTATGTCAGATATCGTCATTAACTTCAACTGAATGCTTTCAACATAGTCACCTGCTACTGTATTCTGCTGGAGTACTAGCCTCCCTTGCGGTAATTTGTCAGCGTTTTGGCCGATCACAAATTAGCAAGAAAAAAGGCATTACATTGATTTAAGAGAAAAGAACCCGCCCTAAGGGAGGCTAGCCTCCCTTCCATAGATATCTATGGGTCCTCCAGCTGCATGTTATAGATGTCATTGTTGGAGCTTTAGCATTTCAATAATGGATTTTTATCCATAGGGAAAACCTGCTTTATGAACAAAAGATAAGAGATAATATTAATTATAAATAAATGACGATTCACGATGTGAATTGTGTAGTCTAATAATAGCGATTTCAGGCCGGAGAATGTTATTTAGAGACATACTGGAGTTTGCGGAAAAACTGTAATGTTATTACTGTAGATAATCCTCCGGGAATGATAGGACATCCCATCGCAGTCTTAAAATCCTCTCCCGGTGAAACATGCATGCATTGAAAACTTCACAAAGTAATGCACTTCCTCATCTAGTAGGGAGAGACGGGGAGACAGCCTGGGTTTTTAGAGAAAACCTGCTAGCGAGCAGGTTAGGTTGACAGAATGAGTTACCATGGTAACCGACCCACACTTTCAGTGAACTCGCTTTCTGGAACGGGTTTGAGTTGCCTTTCTTTCGCGAGTTTGAGTTGTCTCTCTTCCTGGAGCGGAAAACCCAGGCTGTCCCTCATTTGAGGGCTAACAAAGTCAGGATTTTCACTAAACTCGCTTTCTGGAATACCCCCCAGATAGTTTGCTTCAGATAAACATTGAGTCTTTGCTTTGTATAACCATCTGGGAACTGTCCTTTGGAAACTGTTTGGAAAAGGGCAGGCATTTTCAAAAATATTCAGCAGGTGGTTGGACCATGAACCGTCTATTGCCACCTACAGTATCATGCGTTAGCTTCAACCGCTCCTTGCTGTCGTCACACCTAAACCTGCCCAGTGTAGCTGTTTGTATTTCCTCATAACATAAAACGCTGTTAGGCAAGATTATTTTCTGATCTGGCACAAATGGATTGTTATAAAAGACTGATTTGTGATAGAAACAGAATGTGAGCTCGCAAGATCTGGGCTCACGAGTCTAGCTTCCTCCCACTGCTGTTCTCAGTTTACATATTCAATTAACATCGGCATTAAGTGTATTATGAGGAGTCTGTAGTCTACAAAGTTAGTTTGATGAAGTCAGTATCTGAGAAACACAGTTTTTTTTTTGATGGCTTGTTTAGCTTCCAGGCAGGTTGGTCAGTAGACTGTAGATCATTCTGCTGGTGGCAGGTTTAGCAGGGATTTAAAACGGTGTGGTACATGATCTCAGACTTTCTCGTTCGCTGTCCTCGTCTGCTAGTGACAGCTGGGGTGCTTGAGTCACAGGAAGTAGAATTGATATTGGCAGGAAAATGGACTGTGGTGGCGCTTGCGCCTCCATCCACAAATCACTGGGCTATATTTCAAGGCTGCTTTCAGCAGTTATATAAAATGATTATAAACCAATCTGACTCAAGCACTCTTTTGTGTGCCTGCCTCTCACATTGTTTTATTCTATATTTTTTCTATTGTGTGGTCAGAACAACTGCCAAACTAATCTGATACAGTATGTGTGCTTTCATTTGTCCTTTTATAGGTCATGTATGTAATATGCTATCATTTCAACCATGCAGTCTTTTCTCAAACGTGGAATTAGAATGGACATTGTGGAAAACCATATTCGGACCAGTTTTAATGTTAGAGAGATGGTTTTGGTCCATCATGAATAGCAGCAATTACTTGTCATATTACTGGAGACCAATTTCCTCAGATAGGTCATTGCAAATGTAAAATTGTAACTGTCAAATTACCCTTACAATCTGGAACTGTTGAAGCTTTCAGTCACATTTGATAGCATACAAATGGCCTATGATCAAGAAAGCACATCACCCTCACCCAAAATTACAGCTTCTACTGAAAGTCTCTTTTCTTTTTTTTTTGTTGAACCTTCAAATAGCCTTAAGAACAATAGTATATACTGTTACACCAGAGTTATAACAATAGAGACTTGGGTCTTCTTAAAAATTAAGTGTTATCTCTTCTGTTTAACAGTGCATTATGCTTTACTAGTTCTGATACCTGTGATAGACGGTGATAGAAAGATGCCTCATCTAATCACCTGCCTGTATTGTTTTTTAAGTAGCTGCCCTTTTCCAAAGTTTCCAATAAAGCGTTCCCAGATGGCTCTGTGGAACAAACCATCTGGCGCATCAAGTTATGTTCCCTCAGCACCTATGATTTTCCCCCCATCCAGATTAGGCCCTATGCCTCTGCCCAATGTTCCTTCTTATCTAAAGCAATACCTAGTTCCGTGCAGATCCTCATACTCACTTAGACATGCTCAATACCCCTATTTTTTTGCACCCAGAATCTCTAAAGAAGTTGTGTGCCGTGCCTTTAGATTCAAAGGCCCATCTGACTGGAATAGCCTGCCTGACTCTTTCTGATCCATCTCTTCACTGCAAAATGATTATTATTTGCTCATTTGAAAACAACTTGTTCTTGTTTCTGACTGTGTTTAACTCTTTAAAATTGATATGTGGGGTGTGGGCGGGTTGGCGGTTGTGAGTGTGTGGGTGCCATACTTATATGCGTCTATGTTTTTCTGTAACTTTCTTTTGATTTGTTGCTATTGCTGTTGTAGTGGTGTTTCCAAGACCCCCATGAACGAGATGATTAATCTCAAGGGCTTTATCCTTCAATAAAGTTAATAGGGAGGTAAAGTGACGAAGCGCCCTCTAGTGGTATGGTTTGCACTGTTGTATTAAATTGCATTGCAATTTTTTATTACAAATCATATTTTTGTCTGCATTGCATTGTTATTCACATAGTAAGGCACTGAGTCATTGTTTTATCGATTTCGATCCTGTTTGTGCAGTTAAAGACAGCTGGGTGTAAACTGACTACAGTTCCCATGATCCACACACTGTGTGTCGCTGCTACACAGAAATAGCCTGTTAGGGATAGGGATTGGATGGCACTAAGTAGGGACTCCCTCACCCCATACTCCCGCATAACCCTCCACAAGCCCTCTCGAGGGACCCGGTCGTAAGCCTTCTCCAAGTCCACAAAACACATGTAGACAGGTTGGGCAAACTCCCAAGCCCCCTCCAAGATCCTCGCGAGAGTGAAGAGCTGGTCGGTGGTTCCACGACCAGGACGAAATCCGCATTGTTCCTCTTCGATCTGAGGTTCGACTATCGGCCGGACCCTCCTTTCCAGCACCTTGGAGTAAACTTTCCCTGGGAGGTAATGTGATGCCTCTATAATTGGCACACACCCTCTGGTCCCCTTTTTTGAATATTGGGACCACCACCCCAGTCTGCCACTCCTTTGGCACTGACCCAGACTTCCACGCAATGTTAAAGAGGCGTGTCAACCAAGACAACCCCTCAACACCCAGCGCCTTCAGCATTTCTGGACGGACCTCATCAGTCCCTTGGGCTTTGCCACTGTGGAGTTGTTTGACTACCTCAGTGACCTCCTCCAAGGAAATTGACGACCCCCCATCATCTTCCGGCTCTGCCTCGATCGTAGAGGGTGGATTAGTTGGGTTCAGGAGTTCCTAAAAGTGCTCCTTCCAACGCTCAACAACCTCCTCAGTTGAGGTCAGCAGTGTCCCCTCCTTGCTGTATACAGCTTGGATGGTCCCCCGCTTTCCCTTCCTGAGGTGTCTGATGGTCTTCCAGAAACACTTTGGTGCCGACCGAAAGTCCTTCTCCGTGGTTTCGTAGTTCTCCGAACTCCTCCCACACCCGCTGCTTTGCCTTGGTCATGGCCGAAGCCGCAGCCCTCCGGGCCAGTCGATACCCTGAAACTGCTTCTGGGGTCTCCCGGGCTAACATATCCCGGAAGGCCTCCTTCTTCAGTCGGATGGCTTCCCTGAGCACCGCTGTCCACCACGGTGTCTGAGGGTTACCGCCCCTTGAGGTACCTATGGCCCTCAGGCCACAGCTCCCAGCCGCAGCTTCAGCAATGGAGGCTTTGAACACCGACCACTCATGCTCGATGTCCCCAACCTCCACAGGGATGCCTGAAAGGCTCCGCCGGAGCAACAAATTGTCCACATTAATTAACTAAAATGGGGCATGGGGCTGGGTGTGGCCTATCATAAAACAGTTCCATTAGAGTCAAAGGCAACCTTATTTATATAGCACTGTTCACACAAGTAAATGTAGCACTATATATTTTCCTATGAGGAAAATATATAGTGATGTTTTCATAATGAAACAGCTTTTGCACAAGTCATCCAGCCATAGGCCTACTACAGCCTTTCATATGAGAAAAGTCTCATAAGTCTTCAGTCAAAAAGTTGGACCTGTTGGAAATGGACCCAGGGCTTTTTGACCCGAACCTGATATGCATACATTTTTATGAATATTATTATTATTGTAATTATTATTATTGTTGTTGTTGTTATTATTATTATTATTATTATTATTAATATATTATGTATTTATATATATATTTAAAAAAAACAGACCCAGTCCAAAATGGACCCGAGGATAATCAGACGCCATCTGAAACGGACCTGTGTGTAACCCAGCTGAACAGGGACCCGTGTGTAACCCAGCTGAACAGGGACCCGTGTGTAACCCAGCTGAACAGGGACCCGTGTGTAACCCAGCTGAGCAGGGACCAGTGTGTAACCCAGCTGAACAGGGACCCGTGTGTAACCTAGCTGAACAGGGACCCGTGTGTAACCTAGCTGAACAGGGACCCGTGTGTAACCCAGCTGAACAGGGACCCGTGTGTAACCCAGCTGAACAGGGACCCGTGTGTAACCCAGCTGAGCAGGGACCCGTGTGTAACCTAGCTGAACAGGGACCCGTGTGTAACCTAGCTGAACAGGGACCCGTGTGTAACCCAGCTGAACAGGGACCCGTGTGTAACCCAGCTGAGCAGGGACCAGTGTGTAACCCAGCTGAACAGGAACCTGTGTGTAACCCAGCTGAACAGGGACTCAGATGCAGAGAAAGAAGGACTCCAAAACGTCTTTACTCTGTAAAAAGCAAAGAAGATTCAAAAAGTCCAAACTGAGGCAAGGCAAAAACTTAACATAAATCGATCACATGAGGCCGACGTACAAAACGCTTGCGAACACAGTAAGACACTCTGGCACAGAAGACAGGGAACACACTAAATAGGCACCAACATAATTTGGAACAGGTAAAGCCAATCAGGGCAGGGCAGACAATCACTCAGGCTGGGGAACACACTAGGACAGTTCTGAAACGAGAGGAAAGGAGAGAACCACACATGACATGAACACATGACCTTGGGGGCAGGGCGGGGCATGACACCGTGGACAACCAGACCTGTGCCCTAACAGACCCTGACGGGTTTAGACGCGATCCGACTGGATGTACATTTCGTTCATGGAAATAATTAGGCTACATAATAAGCAAGGCTTAGTAAAACAATCCTCATGAGTCATCTTACCATTGAATTGCTCCTTGCTTCCTCCTCTACCTGCAACCACACAATCCTTCATCACCAATATGCCTTTTTCGTGTATGGCTTCTTGCTTGCATTCCCATAAAATTAGACAGTAGCCAAGCCTATTTCAAAAGTAAAAAATCAGCAGAAATCCTATGAGGAAAATATACTGTTTTCATAACGAAAGAGCTTTTGCACAAGTCATCCAGCCATAGGCCTACTGCAGCCTTTCATACAAGAAAGAACTGAAAAAAACATGTGGCCTATATTAGGCTAATTCACTCAGCACTGACGATAATCAATCATGTTAGACTTGTTACAGCATTAGGGTTGTAACTTTAACAAAAATCCGTCTCACTTTAGCAGGTGCCAGGTGGTCTGTGTGTGTGTGTGTGTGTGGCTGTGTGCAGCATGTGCCAGATGCGCACACAGGTTTTGCTTAGTTACAATTGTCTGAAAGACGCACTCACTGCCTCAGTGTGCTTATTTCCAACACAGATTACCGGTAACTGAAATGTCTCATTTTAAAATCGGAGATTAAAGAATTAAAATGGAAAAAAAAGGTGATTGGTTAAATCAGTTTCAGATGTGCTTACCCGAGACCCGTAACAATTATAATAGACCCGACCCATACCCTTGAGACATGTCAATATTTTTGACCCAGATCCGCTCGGGCTTCAGTTACTGTAGGATCTTGGGCTCGGGTGGACGTATGAAGACTTCAAAATTAATTAATATAACACTACAAAACGTTGATGAAATGTTTGTCATAGGGCAAGGAAGAACAGATTTACTTTTTAATTGAATACTTTCACACCATTGGGGGTCCACAGTCCCACACCATGCCTACAAACAAGCTGAAGTATGACATGGTTAAATTCAGAACCTTGTAGTATAGCAATTGTCCAAAAGGGCATGTGGCGGTGGGCGTTGCACTGCAACACTTTGTGGACAGGCTGCATCGTTGGAGAAGGTCTGCGCACTACTGAGCGCATTTTCTAGTTCTAAATGGTCTTAACTTTTTTTCTGGAAAAAAAAGAAGATACCATTTGTATGAGTTAGTAAGTCACTATAACGACTCAATATCTTGTTATAACCCTAATTTACTCGAAATAACAACTTGGCGAAATAATAACTTGGATACTTGCTTTAGATCAATCCTTGCAAAACACTTCACTAATGATTAATAAATGGTTTCTAAAGACCTGTATTAAGCATCAACTGAGGTATTACTACATGTGCTAACATGTTTTAATTGACAATGCATTAAGGTTATTCATAATGACCCATAAAATTCAAAATACCCATAAATGGTATCACATACGTTATACAAATAATTAGTAAATCATTTAAAACTGGTCAATTAGTCATCTATAAATGACTTCTAAAATATGAGCAGACCATCATCAGACCAACCTATTTCTTCACATAGCCCACATAGCCTCTTTCATTTTACTCACCATTAGTTCATTTTACTCACCATTAGTTCATTTTACTCACCAATTCGCCTTATTCACCTGGCAGCCATATAGGTCAGTCTGGGTTGCGGATGCGGAAGTGCCCGTTGACTTCAATGTTTAAAGTTCACTGTAAAAACATCACTTCAAGAACCGAAATAGTCAAAATAACAGGCTGAATACACTATCGGGGTTACAAACTCATCATTACCAGATACTGATTGTTTTTCACTGCCGTTGTTTTCACGTTTGGAAATACATGGAGGTGAATGAGCCATAGTTAGCTGTCAGCTGCATTCACTCCGAAGTTTTTCCAAACGCGAAAACAACGGCAGTGAAAAACAAGAGTCTGGTAATGATGAGTTTGTAACCCCAATAGTGTATTCAGCCTGTTATTTTGACTATTTTGGTTCTTGACATGGTGTTTTTACAGTGAACTTTTAACATTGAAGGCAATGGGAACTTCCGCATCCGCACCCCTAATTACGTCAGACTGACCAATATAGCAGCTGAGGTGAATAAGGCGAATTGCTAAATCTATCCTGTCATCATCAGCAGAGTGCCACTGATTCAGCAGATAGTATAAAGATCGACTGGGACAGCCAAAGAGAAATGATAAACTGGGTCAAAAATTTGATTGATTCAAATGTGTATGACCGTCCCCTGGACTGACCCCCCCTCCAAAAAAAAAAAGTAAAAAAATTAAATAAAACAATAACCCTTCCTTCCCATACATTTTGAATGGTCCATAAGGGTGCTTTAACACCTGCTTTGTTTAGTTCGGTTAAACCGTAACAGAGTTCACTCTCCCCCTTGGCTTGGTTCTTTTGGGCAGGTGTGCGGGATGTGCACCAAAACGACCGTACCAAGACCTCCTCGAAGAGGTGGTCTTAGTCTGGTCCCAAGTGAACTCTGGTACGGTCCTTGTGTGGTGAGAACATGATCTGACCTCGATTTGACCAAACTCAAGAAAAATTGTATTATACCAGCTCCGGTAGCTAGCAATCTCTAGTCACATCAGTGCTGAACTGGTGTAGGCGGCTCATGGGCATACCTGGATCTGCAGTCATATTGTCGGCTGATGATGATGCCACGGTTCCGGAGGATTCTTAACGTACGCCTCCTCCTGTACTGTCTCGATATGTGCAGTCATTATCTCCAGTGCATCAAAACATTGTTTTCCAGCCGTGACTCATCTTCAAACTGTATAGTTTGCTTATAGTGGTTAATGCAAACATATAATACAGGAGGGCCAGTGCCGTGATCAATCCCAGTAGTTCTCTCTCCATCATGCTCTTTCTCTCCACTTCTGTCTTTATTATTTACCTGACCTCTCACGTGTAATTCTGACCAATTACAGAGCAGTTTGATCAATAAGTGAAATGAGCGTGCATTTTGGTTCGCTTGACCAACTCATCAATTGGTCCGGACAAGAATCCAAGAATAGGTGTGAAAGCAAGCAAACCAAGCAAACCAGCTCAAAAATTAAACAATGTATAAATTTTCCATTATGATGCGAACCAAATAAGTAGACTGGAGCGGACTGGTGAGAAGATGCAGGTGAGAAAACGCTTTAATATTACATTTCAACTCAAATTCCACCAACCAGACATTGGATGTTACAGACCCTATAGTCTTGTCAGACATGCTATACTTTATACAATGGGGAGTTCCGACTTCACAATCTGATTGGTTGAGAGCTGTTGTATATTCCAGAGCCAACGAAGCACACACGCACAGTGTGTGCGTGAGCCGCTTCTATTGCGTGCACCGGGCATGTTTTTTTTGCATTCCCTGATGGGAGGTTTCTAGGCACCAGAAGGGCCCTTGAGCAGTTACCCCAGCCAAAACGCTGAGCTTTGAGCTATAGCCTATAGTAAGCATATCTTAATGGATATAGACTAGTTAATAGTTATCAACCTGGAAATAATACGAAGGGACAGTTGACGCACAAAGAGAAGGAGAGCAATACAGTCAGAGGCACAAACCTAAACTAGAAAGGGTGCTCAGAGAGCACAGGGCTCTGCCTATTAATGCATTTTGACCGAGCCCTGTTTTAAGGTTACTTATGATCATATACAATGGTTCAGATCAAAACGTTGAAAAAACTAGCACTTTTGAGAAAGTCTGATAATTGCTCACCACCGTTTTGGTCATACAATGGATGTCAGTTCTGTGTCCTCCACAGAAATCCCATAATGTGTGCAGGTTGGCTGTATCACTGTCACTTTACCAAATGATTCTGATCGTGTCAGACAGGCAGCGGAGGCCTTCGTGATCCCATATGAGTCATTCTTAAAACTGTTGTCGAGCTTGTTAAGTTGTCTGTCCATTACTTTCGTCAGTCATGGCAAGTTTTGATTGGATAAACCGCCCCATGTTAAAATGTCAATGGGAATTCCAATGTAAGCACTTCGAGAGCTGGCTTACCCTACGCCCACTTTTAAGCATTTTGACAAATTACAGATTAGGTTACATTTCGACTGATGACAACATTTTTCGCAGTTTTGTCAATTTGATTGATTGCTTTTTCATTTGGTCTTGATTTCCGTAAACCAGAATTATTTTACCTGGCCTATAATGTTAAGTGAATGACGAGCTAGTAAGGCCGCTGTCAATGGACCGTAATGTGGACTGTATTTTCATGAGGACTGTAGGGGGCGACGGAGCACTACCAAAACGCTAAACACGGATGAAAATGAAGCAATATGGCAGAATACAAGACATATTTTAGTCAAAAACAGTCTGAAAGTTGTCGTGTCTTAGGCGCAAAAATCAAGTTTTATTTGGATTTGTACGGGTAAACCAGGCTTACCCTGGCTTATAGGAGCAATAGCCACCGTTCGTTTCCCACCTCAGATTGGAAGTCCAGGTGCCACGTCCCCCATATCAAGGTCAGTGGGAGCTCCAAAATTCAACAAAAGGAAAATGCTTGTTTTGCTCATTTGAACATATGAGCGAAACAGTGAGAAATGAGTAAAGCCTATACAAATGATATGTTCAGAGATGTTATTATCATAACATTTACTATGGCAAAGAGTAAACACTTCAGCGCATAAGCACAGACGTTACATTTCTCTATTACAGCGTGTAAGCACAGTCTTCCAACCAGTGTGAATCTCATCCCGTATGTGGATTTTAGCTGCGACCAGCAGCTCGGTAGCTCGCTCGGTCAGCTGTTGCAGCTGTTACTAATCCACTAATTAGACAAGAGAGAAGATTCAGACAGATTGAAAGTGTTTGAAGCCTACTCGTAACATTAGGTGGTTGCAGTGAAATTGCGCTTGTTTGAGATCCTGTGTAGTCATCTACAAGTTGCTTAGTTTCCTTTGCACTTTGCCTGACCAACCAGTAGTCTGCGGTGTTTTCACGTCACCTTTCAGCTCGCACGGAACCTCAAAGGAGGCAATCCAAAATAAGTAACAACTCAACTAGGCTGTCTTTTGTGCAGTGGAAAACCCCCAAAAAGCAAGTCGAGTTGAGTCGAGTTGCTACTCTTTTGTGCGATGGAAAACCGATGGAAAACGTTTCCCAAAAAACTTTCTGTTACACATTTGTAGGTTCTGTGGTCCTCTGCATCTCTAGTTTTGCTTACTGTGCACCATGAACAAAATAAACAGCAGACAAAAGTCCTGGTTTGAGGTCATAGGTCGTGCCTAGCGTATGACCGCAGCTGCGGTATGTTGGCAATATACCACACAATCCCATGAGTTCCTTCAGTATACACAGAAGGCTGCAGTATACACCTGCTCAATAATGTATGACTATGCGGTGCTGACTCTGTTCACAGTGGTGGTGGTATAGATTTTTTTTTTTGAATCCCCATTGCTCAAACATATCCACTCGATTACATCCCAAGATACAAACACTATTCAGCCATATGCTGAAACATACAGCTCTTAGGGGCTAGACGTGTCATGTCTTCTCAGGTGATGGGGCGAACCTAAACCACGCTTTTGACATCACGGGACCGGCAGGAGTGCTCTGCTTGTTGAAAACCAGTCATTGCAACACCATTAACATATTTTATTAACAGCGAGCCTCTCTCTAAATGGGTTTCTCATCCGAGATGACAAGTCGCCTGGCTGTTGACCGTCCTGTGGGAAGAGCAGAGCAGCCAACGGCTTATTTCTCCCACACTGCAAATAATGCAGCAATAATCTGTAGCCATTATGCCAGATATGTCCACTTCTGCTGCCATCTCATCCAGCTCTTACATGGGGGGATGGGGGTGAGGGCGGGGCGGGAGGTCCTGGCACATCAACCCATCAGCCTATAAGGTCTGCCGTCACAGACAATGGCATTGAAAATGATAAAGTCTATGATAAGCAGAGACAAGTAAATGCTGAAGTCTTTGCACTGTGAAGAGAGGCCTGGCCGGTTGGCAGGTTGGCCGATGTACTGGGCTCGGCGTGCGTGGGAGTTTTAAGCAACTCTTGACTCGCCTAGCAGCTGTTGGTGCAGAGATACTATCAGAAAGGGGGTAGGCTTTCCCTCAGGGGGTTCTGAAGAGCAGGGTAACCATTTAGTGGCTCTTTTCGTTGATCTCAATCAAGTAAACAATGGAATTCAATGGTATGTTTTTTTCTTGGACTGCTAACCCTGTTCTTAAACTGTACTATTTTCGGACGTAGAAGAGTATAGTTGTGAATACAGAACTAAGTTAAAGTTGTTCCTCTTCCAAGTTCTCCAAGCTCATCACAGCCATTTTCATCATGCGGCTTCCATATGACAGCTCAGAGGCTGAGGAAGGAGGTTAATGGCTTTTTTTTTCCTCTTCTTTTCTACCTTCTCTTGCACGTCCTCATCATCATATGAAGTCTCCGCTCCACTCTCCTCCTTGAGATTATTGACTGTCACAACCGGGAATTGCTTGACAGGCTTCATCAGCATTTTCCCTGAGCGAGGGAAACACTACCTCCCCCACCCCACCCCACACACACATCCTAATATGGATTATGTGATTTTACTTATCGTTTTCAAACATGGCTGCTGAGTAGTAACAATTGCTCTGCCACTGTGTCCCTATTTTAGGCCCCTTATTAGAGGTCTGTGGGAAGTGCCTGGTGTATAATACAGAGTGCCACTTATCTCTGCGTTCATGGTTCATCACATTGGGCTTAGGCTACTAGGAACAGCGTGCCTAAGCACCGGGGATCTTTCAGCTCTGTCAACACCACAACTTGCCCTTATCCTTCTCACTTCCGTTTCTGCCATTCAACACACTTAACATTTTTACGAGGAGATGTAGCACCGAGATGTAATACCACCAGAGGTAGAATTAGTCAGTGTCAGCATGACCTCAGGATTTAACAGCACAGTGTACCTACTGGACTTGTTTGTTTGCCGTATCAAGGTGAAGGACACTCTCGGTGAAGTATCAACATGAATACCATTAGCATGGAAATACTGTTTGTCGAATCAGAGATGATAAGATAGGGACATAGCCTATGTCTCTTGTATGCCTGCTTTAAAGAACAATGAAATCATAAAAGGACATTTTTGAGAGGACAATTTTATTTTCTACAGCGGAAAATAGGGATCAGTTTCAAAGACACTTTTTGTCTACAAGGCAAGAAACATTGTCACTCCCTTGGAGTAACATTGTCCTATTTGCATAACTTACCCCAGCATCCCTATAGTCAACCATGCCCTTCATAAATATATACAGTATGACATAAGACATCTTCCCAATCTCTCTCATCGTCTACTGCTGATGGAGGGATACCTTCCAAGCCCATGTTTGCAGAGACACCCGCCCTCCACGTCCCTAAGGTTATGGGATCTCTAATCTTTCATATCGCATATAGTAGGCATCTGTCTTCATTTCCCATATCAACTCTGCATTATCTGCTGGAGCCAGTAATATCCTCTGTCTTGTGTGTTTAAGATTGGGCACACGCTGGTGGTAGTGATGGTGATGTTTCCCACTATTCAAACCCTCACTCTGAATGCCCCATCGCTGGGTTTCATGAGAATCACGCTTTCAGATTAGGGGATAAGGGGGAGAAGAGATGGGAGGAAAAAAAACAACACAAAAACACTCTAATCTGTACATTGACGTCAAGCTGTGTGAGTGCAGGTAAAGGGGGATTGCGTGGGCTGTGAGTCAGATTGTTTTCCATTATGCGTACTGACTTCCCAGTGAGCCCCAGATAGGCTTCCTTCCCCAGGGGGACTGCATCCCTGAGGCGTTGGTGCAGAGCTACGTGACACAAAAAAACAAAAATCATGAAGACATTCATTTTGCCCAATCTGCACGCAGCCACAGATATCGGTCTTTGTGATTTTGGGAGGTTTCGTGGAGGGAGCCGAGAGAAGAACACATACAGCAACGTCTGCCATTTACCGACGACATTCACCAGTAGATCTCTCTCAGAGGCCTCTGATCATTCCTTGCCATGTCATCTATTATTGTACAAGTTCATCTATTATTGAATTGAATTGAAACCTTTATTTATTCAGGGAACACAATTGAGAGCATGCTCTTTTTTTCAATGCTGCCCTGCAATAAAGCATACAGAATACGAATATGATACAACAAAACAGCATAGAATCACAAAACAAAGTCATAAGATCCAAGAATAAAAATAAGACTACAAGAAACATGTGCAGTTGACATGGAGCACACTGTCTATCATAACCTTGGACCTCGCCAGAGAGACAAGCTTTAGGGAGTCCTGCAGTCTGTTCCACTGAAAATCTACTGTACCACAGCAGTCTTTACCACTATCGGGTGCATAAAAACTAAAGGCAGATTTTCTAGTACGTTCAGCCTTATGTGTGATTGTGACCTACTGTGGTATTCCATATCTCTAAAATGAATGCACATGGGAAATCTATCTGTGCTCATAGTACATGCCTTTTTTCAAAGGCCTTATCATGTACTGAATACATGTATTGAATAATCGCTCACGTGTGGCACGGCAGTGCATCACTGTCACCTCACAGCAAGAAGGTCTCCGGGCCTTTCTGTGCAGAGTTTACATGTTCTTCCCATTTTCACAAGGGTTTCCTCCCAAATAACCCAATATAAAAAAACATGCAAAAGAACAGATGCTCTTCAGTTCGGTCCCTGACTTGGTCCCCGGGCGCCATGAACAATGGCTGCCCATTGCTCCTGGCTGCCGCTGGAGGAGGATGGCTTGGATGGGAGAAATAATCAGTTTCAACTGGCGACACCCAGAAAATTGTGTGCTGTGTTGCCACCCACTTTGTGCAATGTATGTCACATGTGGCCGAATAAAGACCCTCCCCCTCGGGTCATATAATTTAATTTAAATGTAATTTCATTAATAATGCCGATATGAGCTTCCAGTTATGTGTCAGGCCTACTTTTTGTTCAGATCTGCCTGTGTAGATTTTATAAGTGAACACCCACAATGTGCGTGTTGTGAAAAAGGGGTTTATCGTTGTCTCAGTAGTAAACAGCACAGAGATGTGCGTTGGCTCAGCATAGTAGTACGACTTCAGTGGTGAGTTTGATATGCAGAAACAGAACTGGTGCGTATTTCACTTGAGGATCTTTGTCAGTGCGCCGATCGACAACGCGGTTACCATTTGGGACGCACTGTACGTGCTTGTGTACCAGTCTGGCTGCTGTTTAACAACATTACATTTTTGAAGTTAACAGATCCAGGTGAAACACGACAGCATCGGAAACGCACACACCATCTGAGAATTACCTTGAATATAATCGTCCTTTTTTCAAACCCTGCCTCCCATGGACCTGCTGATCGTTCAGAGCATTGCTGACAACTGGAGAAAATAACATAACAATAACATAATGTATTGCCTAAGTCCATGTCTGCTCTTTTAAGATAAAATGAAAGGTAGTTGGTTGGCAGAATTGTATTTCTTGTCTTCTTGGATACTTAACACTGGAAGGTCATAGGGGGCCTTGGGGTGAGTCCTAAAATGATGGTTGCTCCCCATTAGGGATGAAAGTCTCTCATCTTGCCTTGCACACATTGCATCGGGTTGATTGACTTATGTTTTCAGATGTGCAGTTTACTCTGACTGGCTGGCACCACAGACGGCATAAGAGAAAGCTCCTATTAGTCCCGGTCACAGCCGAGCGAGCACCACTCTCTGCTCTCGGGTGCTGAGGCCTCCATCATCTAACAGCAGCACAGAGGAATTTCAAATGGCATTCTATGGATGCACTCAGATTGTTGATAAGAGTATCAGCAGGCCTGTTTACTACATCATCCATTCCCCTCCACTGCCCTCATTAATATGGATGACCATGTCGGACAGTTATGAAGAATAAATAACTTATCAGAGTGTACAGTATGATGGTTGTACAGTAGCTTTGATCAGATTTAAGGGGATGTCAGGCGACATCAGTTGTAGTAAAATCTGATGCCACTACGAGAACAAAACCAAGGAGGTATAACTAGAAATAACCCAGTTCACTTTTTGGAGGAGCAAGGGTAACAGCGGTCAGTACACATGGCCAAACCAATTATTTGGAAATTAACATCCAATTAGCAGATTGCAGGGGCTATTTGGGCAGTCAGAGTAGTTGCCTTTAAGCAGCGAGTGACTGTGTAAGTCCAGCTAGTTTGGTCACACGTACAGTATGTAGTTATAATTTTTTTTGCGATCAACCAATTTTTAATGCGGTTATACATAGCTGCACGTAGCTCGCCAGATAGAGTGGCCAGCGTTGTTGAGAAAGACACTGGACCCCAAAATCGCTGCCATGCGTCACAGTCACAGCAAGAAGGTCTCCGGAAATTTCTGTGGAGACTTTGCATGTTCTCCCCGTGTTCGCAATGGTTTCCTCCCAAAGAACCAATATGAAAAACATGCAGAAGAACAGATGCTCTTCAGTCCTGTCCCTGACCAGGACTTGGTCTGAGCACTTGAACTTGGTCCCTGGGCGCCACTGACGAGGCTGCCCTCTGCTCCCGGCTCCCCCTTGAGGACGATACATTGAATGGGAGAAATGCAGAGAATAAATTCCACCGGCGACCACAATGCATGTGTTTGTGTGCTGTGTGTAATTGCTGTGTGGCTATAAACGACCCTCCAAGGTCCAGTAATTAGTCTGAGTTTGCCTGTTACTGTGTGTGCAAAGCAGTGATGGACAGACACACTCAAACAAGTTAGGGGTCTGAATTTCCTATAAACCCAGTCATTCCAGGTCAGGCTAAGTGTTTTACTGCAGCTGTCTATTTTTTCTTCTCTAAATCAAAATGCATCGAGCAGCCAGTGGAGGGCAGACGCAGACATTTGTCATGTTGGAAAGCCAGGATCTGACGACTAGTCTCCCATCCCTCTGATGGAAGTGCGCAGGCTGGCCTTAGTGTTCGAGGTGCGATAATCTCCTAGTAAATCACAAAACTGTACTGTATGTGGCAGACTTGAACCTGCTGAATGATTCGTGCATGAACATGAAAACATCTGTTATATCACGCTATTATACTATGCTCTCAAATCTACTCAGGTGGAATGTAAATCTGTACGTGGCATGTTGCCTTTAGAAGAATCTTGCTTTAGCCCTTACACACATACTTCCCTGTACATTGCTGTGAAATCCTACCCGGGGCTGCAACTGATTTTCGCCATTCATACATGAGCCAAGTACCACGACATTCCCGTGTTGCATCTTTTCAAACATGCCAATCCCGAGATAGAACGCGCAAGGCACAGTCCAGCGACAGACAGATTAACCAAGTCAGTTGAAGAAAAAATCCATAGACTAGTATTATTGTTTTTGTTCCTTTTTAAGATCAAGACCTTGCAATGTGGAGAAATGCGGAGCACATTTGCCATTATTGTGTACATAATGTGATTATTTATTTAGATTATTAGGCTACCTACTAGGCCCACAATAGATGATTATGATCAAATTAAAAGTGTACCTCATGGCAGTGCATGCAATTAAATCATCATTTGGATGGATGGATCGGCCTGAAAAGGGCTACAGGCAAACTTTAGAATGGAACCGGCCTAATAGGCCTATAGGCCTACATAAAAATTCTAAATTAATACAAATAAAATACTATAACAAATAATGTCTGCCATTTATGCCGGATAACAAAGGTTAAACAATAACAAAGATTCGTTACTTTGAAAATAGGCCTTAGAGGGAAAAAAAGCTGCCCAAAACCTTTGGTTGGAAAATAATGTTGTAGGCTATGTCAGTCAACCAACGTTTTCTTTGGTTTCAGACAGCCCTAACTATTTCTGTCATGTTAATGATCAAAATATACATTTTCCTTTGGGTGAATTTTGGAACTTCCAGTGGGACCTGAAATCCCTAGTGTTGCGTGTCTTTCGCCAGACTGACCGACCTGGTAATGTAACAGCTTCTGTTCACAACACAGACATCCCGACAGATTCCAGGGAATTATACAGTACCAGGTCTTGACACAGGACATTGGCTGTGCAGATTTCCCGTGAAATCCCGTTCATACAGTACATGCCCCCTAACAGGTAAATTCCCTAGAACTTAGAAACTACATTAGACCAACTCTGCTTGCTGCTGTTGGGTCAAAACCTTCTTCTCCAAAATGGCAAATTTTCAGAATGTTGAAAAGAACATTCCAATTTCTATGTTTTTGAACATGAACATATGATGAACTGTTTAGAGTGGATTTAATTGGTCCCCGGGCCGGGAGGTGTTCAGAGGTTGTGTTCCAGCTTGAAATTAAGGAAAAAAGGAAGTTTTGACCCGACAGCAGCGTTAACAAATTTCCCTATTCAGCATTACAGTACGCTAGTCCAGGTTTCACAGCATAATGGAATTTTAGATATAAAATATTGAATATCAGCCTTGTATTGTAAGTGCAGCGACTTAATAGGCTTGATCTCATCAGCCTTGGTAACGTGAATAGCAAGTGTAACTGTATATACAGCTTTTTTTGTGTCACATAGACATACAGTACATTTAATCTGCATAATAATAGCTTGCTTTATAGCAAGGGCTGATATTTTGTTAAGCACTGAACCATCAATGCCAATATTTTGATGCAAAAAACATCACCCGCCAAACTGTCGGGTGGCTTCCAAAACAAACACGCCAAATGAAAAATATACATGCATTTGGTGCTTGGCAGGTGTTCATTTCAAACTCATACTATAAGTGGATTGGAACGGCAATAAAGTTTGACTTAACTTGAACAAGCGCAGTTCAAGTTAAGTCGTCCACTGTGGACCGAGAGAAACCATGTTTCGTCCCCAGTGTGTGGGCTACGTCATGCATATGTGGATTGGAGACAATAAAGTTTGACTTGAACATGCGTAGTGAATGGGCACGCGCAGGATCGCCTCTCAAATTCTCAACAGGCACATGCGAGAGAAACTCTAGAAACTGAACATGGAACCCGCTGCCATCAGTGCTCGGTTTGTTTAAATGATACTGGGCGCGTACTGCTTGTGTGCATCCATTAATATCCGAGGCAATGATGTTCAGTGTAGTATCCGAAAACCATTTAATCATTCTCTATATAGTTCACTATACAGAATGGGGAACACTACATAGGGAATAGTGAGTGAGTGAAGGAGTGAATGGTTTCGAACACAGCTAATTTTGTTCCCAGTATGTGGGCTACAACATGCATATGGAATGGAATGACAATAATGTTCGACTTGACTTGGAACATGCACAGTGTACGGGCAGGATTGGGTTTTCAACAGGAACGTGCACTAGTAAGGGCAAAAACATTCTGAGAGTGTCTTTCTTCTTCTTCTTTCATACTAGACCTTTCAACAAGTGGAAGTGTCAGATCTTTCTTTATATACAAACCTTCTGGCCTAAATGGGGGGTCAGGGAAGAATTTTTACAGCTCACTTATCTGGCCCCCGGGTGATTACTGTTTTTTTGCTTCCCTCTGGAATATGTAGAGAGTGGGTCGTATGCTCACCTCCCTTGCTCTCTGTAAAGCGCATTGTGTTGCCTCTGGGTATGCGCAAGGACTTGGGGAGGAAGCTGGGATGTATGTGAATAGAAAGGAGGCTGTACCAGATCACCAACCTGCAGGTTGTCAGGGAAGAGGGGGGCTGAGTTGAGACAATGTAGGGGGTTAATTGTGAGTTTAATTTTCTGCCTCTCCATATTGTAACAAAAGATGAGAGGTTTGCATATTTGTGCAGTGAGCTGGTACAGTGACAGGATGAACTACTAATAATACCAGCATTACAATATGTCTAGTAATTTATGGTATCAATTCAAGTTCACAATTTAATAATTTGTTCTTAATGACTTGCATGATGAAATGAAGGTGAAATTAAATAAATATTCTGCTGTGCATTTGATCCTTTGGTTCTTTTGGAGGTTTCCCAAGTGTTAGACATTTTCAAGATAGAGTATCTGATTGATAATGCCATGAAGCGGTAATCAAACAAATATCTCTGGCGATCCGAAGCTCATCATAATTCTAGCTTTGCAGTACCTTTTAACTGTTAGATAATATCACAGATAATATCACTTTTGCATGAATATACATTTGTTAAAATCAAGCAGATAACCCTTTGAGAAAACTCATTAAGAAGAACCCCTTTTTTGGTTTCCGGTAAAACAAGTTTATCAGTGTATAAAGAGTGTATAAAGTCTCTAAAAATGCAGCACCTTGACTACTGCACACCGTACATTGAATAGCAATAATGAGACAACATGTTTGAAGTGTTTTTGAGGTAATAAGTAGACTGCATGGGCAGAGCCAGCCATCCGGGGAGAATAAGCAGAGAGTGTGTGTAAGTCCTAAACTCAACATTGTTTCATTATCTCTTCCTTTAGTCGGCATCCTCCCACAGTCTCCTCAGCATGAAACAACCTCTTAGCCTGATATATTGTGAAAAGGAGCAATTGTGTCTCATATTGCACAGACAGGAGTAAGGATGCACGTTGAGCTGTGGTTTGCTATTTCTGTTCTCTATGATGCTGTGCTTGCATTTCATCCCATCTGACAGCCATAGGCTAATGGAGAAAGTAATTACAGACGTGACTTTTCATTTCTCCCATGCAAGCGTGATTCATACATAGATATTTTAGTTAGCTACAGTAGATCTTCTCATTCCCCTACCTATGACCTTAGCCATAGTCAACAGGCCCACTGCTTTAAGAATATTAACACTGCATGACTGTAATCTCATATAAATGTGTCTTCCAAAGGCTTTGCATACCAGACAAGGCTGTGATGTATGAAGTTACTGGCATGGAAAAGAGCAGGTGATGGAGCTGGCTCAGGCTGTTTGATATTCAGGCAGTCGGTTCCTCCTGGATGACCTGAGCAGGCAGGAAATGCCCTTGCAATAAGGATTGAGGGGGCAGTAACACTGGAGGCAAAACTACATATGATATTAAGCCTTTTTTGTATTGAATTGGAAGCTCTTTGATGTCAAAGCAGTAATGATCTTCTGACACCACTAAAGACTTTTTCCGGAGGAGCTTGTATGCTCGTTGAGTGATCAATGAATGCAAGTGAGCTCATAGCAAGATTTGGCTTTCCCCTAGGCGATTTGAAGGGAGTGTTGGCCATGTTTAATGTGAAAGGACAAGAAGCAGGGCATGCTAATTGGCTTCTAGCTGACCTTGCTTAGTCCTTTTGACTATTAAACAATGCTTATTTTGGTTTACTACCCAAACCCTTGTCATACCAGAACTCACTTAGCAGCAGATTAATCATTTGATTTTGCCAGTATCTAAACCTTTTTTTTTTGGAATATCAGTCCTCTCACCAACAAAAGTGGTGCTTGTGTGAACCATCATTTGGAACCATCTGGTGCAAAAGTGATTCCTTACATACTGTATATTTTCCTGGATATTAGCAGGACACATATCTTGAATAAAGAGAACATGGGTGGAGATTAGAGAATCTCCCCACTGCGCTGAGCACCCCTCATCCAGGTGAAGAGGCAGCTTCGGTGGGGGAACCTCCTGTGGATTTTGATTTTGCTGCTGTAAATGTATTCGTGTTTGGAACAGCATGCAGACAAAATCAAACCTAGCGCTGGCAGCATCTGCAGAAACGGGCAATCAATACTGGTTTACAGCCAGAAAAAAATACAAATAAATCACAACCACTCAGCAAGTTTGTGTATTCCCTGTTATATGCTACTGGAAAGGTGCCCAATTGAAGCTTTTAAGTTTAAACCGCAGTGCTAAATGCAGTGTTTTAAATCTCTTGTCTGGAAAGGTGTGCTGCCACAGGGAGGTTTATCTTGGCTGCAGCAGTACAACAAGCAGAGCTGACTGCCGGGCAAAAAGGTCATTCCTTTTAAAGATGGGTCGAACGCTGTTAAAGGAGTAGTAAAGGGAAAATGCATGTTTCGCCCTGTTTTAAGGTTACTTATGATCATATACAATGGTTCAGATCAAAACGTTGACAAAACTAGCACTTTTGAGAAAGTCTGATAATTGCTCTGCCACCGTTTTGGTCATACAATGGATGTGGGTGGGCATCTTGAAAAATCTTTCAAAAACATGTTAAACTCTCGATTTCAAAGACAAGAAACTCACCGAGGTGTTAGTTGGCATTCTGACATATAATTCGCCATAAAGTAAGATTCTAGTTCATCTGGAAAGGCTATTTTAAATATTTAGCATAGAACTATTTAGTCGCAGTACATACGTGTGTAAACGTCCGCAAACTAGGTAGCCTAGCAACATAAACAATAACAATAGCTGCCGTAAGTAGTTCCGCTTCCTGAATCCCCTCTGCGGATTGATCTACACATCTACAATGGTCGCCTCAATACAAGTCAATGGATTTCATAAAATTATCAATAAAACCCTACAGGATTAATACTTTGCGGCGAATTTGATGTCAGAACACCAACGGACACCAATTACCCCATCGGTAAGCTTCTTGTCTTTGAAATCGAGAGTTTAACATGTTTTTGAAAGATTTTTCAAGGTGCCCATCCACATCCATTGTATGACCAAAACGGTGGTAGAGCAATTATCAGACTTTCTCAAAAGTGCTAGTTTTGTCAACGTTTTGATCTGAACCATTGTATATGATCATAAGTAACCTTAAAACATGGCTAAACATGCATTTTCCCTTTACTACTCCTTTAAATGTCCCAGGTAGGCTACTGTAGGTAGTTCCTCGCCCATGCCTGTCCTAAATAAGCTTGGCACACTCTTTAGAACTCAGAGCTCCGTCGCCGCCAGTCACGCCTCCATCACCAAGGCTCTGCTGAAGTTGTTTACCACCTTTGGGTTGCCTAAAATTGTGCAGACAGATCAGGGAACCAATTTCCTATCCAAAACCTTCAAGCAGACATTGCAGGCGTTAGGGGTGTCCCATTCAGTGTCCAGTGCATATCACCCAGTCACAGGGCGCACTTGAGCGCTGCCATCAAACGTTGAAATCAATGCTACGAAAGTACTGTTACGAAACAGGGAGAGGGTGAGATGAGGGGGTCCCCTTTGTTCTCTTTGTATACGTGATGCAAAACAAGAGTCCCTAGGGTTCAGTCCTGCTGAACTTGTGTTTGGTCACAACGTGCGTGGCCCACTTAAAGTGCTAAAAGAGCAGCTAACATCTAGTTCTCCTCCTGTTTCTAACATTTTGGATTTTGTCTCCCAGTGTAGGGAGCGGCTGCATCGTGCCGCTGCAGTAGCAAAAGAAGCTCTCTCCTCCTCACAAGAGGTTATGAAAAGTCGATTTGCCAAGCGGGCAGTGTTGCGCCAGTTCCAGCCTGGTGATCAGGTCCTAGTTTTGTTACCCCTACCAGGATCTGTTCTTACTGCCCGGTTTTCAGGACCCTATGTGGTTGAGAAAAAAGTGTCACAGATTACATAATCTGCACTCCTGAGCATAGCCTGTGTGGCGGAGCCTGTGTGGCGTATTTGTTTGATTGTCTGTTTGTTGAGTAGCCTATTTGGGCCTTCTTTTGGGGCTGTCTTTTTCGTTGGAGATTGGTATTTCATTTGTAGGATATTTTTGTTAATCATTGAATAAATTGGTCATCACTTGAGCCTGTTTTCCCTGCCTCCTTTTGCCTCCTGGGTTTTTAAATTAGTGTTGTGTTACTCCCCTCTTCCCTAGACCCCATAATTTAGGGGGACGTAACAACGGCGTGCGGCCAGACACCAGCAGCCTGGGCGCCGTCTTCTGAGCTCGTCGGTGGCGGTTTGGAGACACCCTCTCCTATTGAGGCACAGCCTTCTCTGAGACTGATAAGCCTGTAACAGCTCGAGATGGAGCATGCATGCAGCGATGTCGAGTCTCTTCCTGATCCACTCTCATACCTTCTGGATAAAGGGCGTCACTAGGAAACATGAAAGATGGTTTCAACTAAAATCTGGATTCTGCTTCTTTTTTTTATTTTATTACTTCCATATTAGTCTGACTCAACGGATGTAGGTTTTGGGAATAAGCCTTGCCATTAATTTATTACTGCCTAATCAGTGGCGCCCGATTCATGTGGTTGGCCAATCCAGACTACATGAATCAACAACAACCCAGCACGGCGCTGCAATAACCTAGCAACCGCTCTGCCGAAAACGATTGTGACTGTGTGATTTGATCTTAACATTTGTCAATATAAATAATTCTCTGTACTACGTTGGCAACATAGGTTTTTCATCTGTCATGCCAATAAGCTCATTTGAATTTTGATCTGTTTAAACAAATACAGCCCCCCCGCCCCCCCACCCTCCTATTCCCAAATGGTAATGAGTCCAGGCCTTTCTCCAGCGCTGGCACAGCATACACATAGTAAAGATAGGTCTGGCTATGCGAGACTACTTCCATAGCAACTGAAAACTTTGCAGAGTGGAATGTTTTGGAAATAAGCCCAAAAGTGCACTTAGAGCTGCAAATGCATAATTACAATATTATTATCTGCAACCAGCAGGTCTATAGGTCGCCCTGTTGGTTGGATGGTTGGTCGGTCCACAAAAATATCCACAAAAGTGCAATGTTGCTGTTGTCCACAAAAGCAGTGTGGCACCACAGCTCTTACTAATTATCCACTAATAAGACAAGAGAGGAGAAGATTGAAAATGCTCATAAACTGAATCCCAATCTGAGTGCGCAAACCACACTTGCGGCCTGAGCACTTAATTGACGTCAGCTGGAAGGGCCAGAGGGTGCAGGGCCGTGAATTAAATGGGACAGCACTTCCAGCGGCGTGCCAACGATTCCCAAGCCAGTTTAGCTCAATGCCCCTCCCACTTCGTTTTCATTGGCTGCCGCGTCCCTCCGACGCAGAGGCTACTCTGACGCTCCCCTCAGCTCTCCGCTCGGCTCTGCAAATTGACCGATTGACGTCTGTTTTAATTTAATAATAATTAAAAAAGTATGTTGGGTGGGATATGTTTGCAGCATGTGGATTTCAAGATAAATGTTGTGTTATCGGCAAATGTCATCATTTAAATGTGATGCACTCGGATCATGACTCGGATGCACTCAAGAAGTACTGTGTCACATGAGACGTGGTGGGCTGTGGGTATTTTCTGCTCCTAAGTCCGCGGAATTGCGGACTTTCGGTAAGTGCGATTAAAGTGTGCAAAATGGCGGCAGTGGCACACTTGTGGACCTAGCAATTCCGTTTTGGGACTACCCTGAGCCCTTGTGGACTTAGCGGGAACGCGCATGTAAGGCCACTGTACTTTCGCCTAAGTGCGCAATTTGGGATTCAGCTATAGACTACTCTAGCTCATACGTGGTCGCAGCTATTGCAAATTTGCACATTCTTGTTTTATTAGTAGCCCTACAATAATACTGGTTTGTTTGATCCCTTTCCCATGATGGGTATAAGCATTGAAGTAAAAAGGAAATCTATTAAATGTCCTTAATGCTGTAGTAAAGCTTGAGTTGACTGTCAAGGCCTCCATTGATATCTACAGTACTGCACAGTGAGGGATTGTAAATTCTTCATCTCCGATCAAGTGAGTCAGTACTGTGGGTTTATGTGCTTGTCAAGGGTGTGTGAGAGTAGCGAGAAGCCTAGCAGGGCCAGAAGAGAGAGGCTCCACAGCTGTATGTGCTGAATTGATTAAATGCTCGATTAAACGCCAGGCAGTACAGTCTGGCGGCCTAATTCAAAGGCATATGCAAATAATCGTGTTTCATAGATTATTGTCTTGTGCAAGCAGGCACACTCTCTCACCCTCTCTCTCTCTCTCTCTCTCTCTCTCTCAATCTCTCTCTCTCTCTCTCTCTCTCTCACACACACACACACACACACACACACACACACACTGATAGTGTTCTCTAGGAGGCAAAGGGCAACATGTTGTTGAGGATTAGAATTCTCAAAGTGGCAGTGAAAATATGCCCTAGGGGGAGATGTTTGCCATCTGGATTTTGTGAGACACTAAAATATCAGGCAGTGTGATTTACAAAGCAGCCAATGCGTACCCTGAACACATTTAAATGTTACTACATCTGTCGTTCATGCAGTACATAAATACTACTACTGCCTGTATCACACACACACACACACACACATACAGTACACACACACACACAGACACACATACAGAGAGAGAGAGAGAGAGAGAGAGAGAGAGAGAGCTACACTTGTCTATGTCTCGGAATCGTTGCCTATTTTCTTTGAAATATTGCCTTTTGCCTAGCACATACTGTACTGTACGTAGATGTCATGTCAACAGACATAGCATGCACAAAAGACTCACTTCAGCCATCCCAGCCTTCTTCAGTGCAGTATGGCTCTCAGTTGCTCACTCCACACAGATCCTGTACAGGTATGATCAAAGGTCATGTGAACAGTGTCAACAAATGTCAATGGATAACTAATGGTGGAGTCAATGGCTGTTGTGCTTACAGTACTCCATGTCATCTCCAAGATGATTATGTTTTTGTGTCAGCTGATGAAGTTTGCCTACGATTTGATTTCCGAGCGTTTCCTCAGCAAGTGTTCTAAAGTGATGAAGCCTGTTTGAGTTTAGGTCGCACCACAGTGCCTTTTCAGAGCAGAATCATTACCCCTCGTTCTGCAGTCTTGAGCCATTGTTTTTCAGGACATGCAAAACTGATGAGCTCAGCTGTGCCTGGAGGTGCTAAACCAATGGGAAATCCTTTCATTAACAAAATCAATACATTCCCCAGCTTCTGTGTGGTCATGGGTCTCATTATCCTCACTTATTTCTGCATACTACGAGTGAAGAAAGCAGGATGGCCTTCTGCATTGCGTGCCTTTCCTTCTCGCTAAGTTGTTTTATGTTTTATCAGCATGTCGATAGCAGAGGCTGTACTGTGCCATTCTTTCAGGTATGCTGGTGTCTGTTTTACACGTGATGCAGTTCATTTGACGTTAAATACTGATTTGTTACAAGACTATGTGTATTTGTTTGTTGTTTATTTATGGATACCATCCATAGATGGCTTCACACCATGACTTAGGCAATCACCAGGGTTGGATGGAAATGGCACACCTAGGCGCATGTAACATGGAGGTAGAACAAAATTGCAGGCTCAAGGCAGATTTAGCAGGTTTTTTGTTTCCACAGAGACCAGAGAGACAGCTGGCAGTTTGGCCTTTGCTTGGCCTTCTAATAAACCTTAACTCAGGCTCTACAAAAGACAGTTCTTAAACATTAACTTCATTAAACTTAAATTACACATGAGGTATGTGGCAGCCTCCAGGTGTAGTCTCACGGGCCAGAATATCTATCTATCTATCTATCTATCTATCTATCTATCTATCTATCTATCTATCTATCTATCTATCTATCTATCGTCCTGTGCTTCTGGTGTGCTCTATAATCCTAGGGTTGGCCATTTTGGGTGGGGATGACAACAATTGCGTCTCTGATTGGTGGAGCCCGCTGTTACCACGGAATGAGATGTCGCTGTTGAGGGAAACAAACAAACAAACATTTTGATGCGCTGTGGGCTCAATTTTTGATAAAGCTGCCAAAAATAGCTAGCTTTAATAGCCTTTTCCATTTTTGAGAAAAAACAGAGTGATGGAATTCCTGGCAGCTCGAAGAATGTTTCTGCTCACTTAGGCCTACATTTTGGTGGCGGTTGCAAAGAGATAGCATGTAGAATTTGTCATGAATGTTCAAAGTTTGAAACTTTAGATGGTTGCTGTAGCGGCACCATCAAGACTACTTCTTCGTCATTTGGGTGGGTTGGTTCGTCCTCTCCCCCCAGGCTCGGGGCTATCCTTTTACCACCCAGAGCCTGGGTGAGGGGGTCACCCAAGCTATATATCCGGGCACACCTCCAGGAGCCACGTCACCGTTTTGTCGTCCACGTCCGTCAGGCCACGCATTCCGTTGGGTGTCCGATATATTGGACAGTCCCTGATGATGTGGTCTTTGTTCCTCTGCGCCACACTCGCATGCCACACAGGATGCCAAGCCCCATCTGTGCATCGATGAGGGGAAGCATCCGATGCCAGTCCGAAAAAAATTAAGCCTCAGGAGTGGGACGCAGGCATCATGTCACGATGCGCAAGGCTTCGTTGATAGGTGGATCGGTGAGGCGGGTGTGAGCACTGCGGCACCACACCGGTGTGCAATATTCACTGGTCGAGTAGACCAGGGCTAGGGCTGCCATACACAATGTTTTTGCGCCGGCGCCCCAGCCTGATCGGACCAGTCGCCTCATCAATGCCACACGCGCATTGAGGAGTACTGAAGAAGAAGAAGAAGAAGATGAGGCAATAACGAGAGGGAAAAAAGAGGCAATATCAAGTGGGACCAGCAGCTGAGATGCCCGGCCCCTAATGATTCAATGGGTCATTTTCCAATATTGAAGCCTCTTCTTTCTGCAAAGCCAGCAAGTCTGGGCAGACATTTTGCAAGGCAATAGACTTGCTTGCTTACTGTGTGCAGAATGATCTAATAGTGCTATTAGACTTTCATTGATTGCCCTTGCTTGAACCCATTTTGATAATATTCATTACGTATAAATTCCCAACTAATCATTTTAGTTTTATTTTGCAATCTGGGCTAAGAGATAAGGAAATACACACATTCATTAAAAGAAACAAATACTGTGTTGACTATCGAACGCACTGATGATGTTTTGTTCAGTTCTAAAATAGGCCAACACATATTGCTTCATTGCTCTCCCACTGCAATGTTGTCAATGACTGTTACAAAAACGCCTGTGATGTCTCCAACAGAGAATCAAGCCATCTTCTGTTCTGCATTAAGCAGCATGATTCTGTAGCTTCATTTGCTGGCAGAATGGAAACGTGTCCTCTCTGAAAATAGACCTTGAACTCTCCTTCCTATCAGACGGATAATGCATTCATTTTATCTACTTAATCTCAGCCCATCTTCCACTGCAAACGGTTTAAAAATGTGATCTTATGCTTTACTTTGGTTAAGAGAGAGAAAGATGGGTAATATGAATCCTGTCAGTGCATTTATGTTATAAGATGGAGATGGATTCCTTCGAAACACAATGTTTAATGACTCATTATTGCGGTCAGCCACTGAAAATAGATGAGATAGACATTTTATCCTGATTAACGCCACTAATGGGTTTGCCCATAAAACCAAACTGTTCCTTCAATGATGCGTGCTAGCTGAGTCTGTCTCCCGCTCATATTTTTAGGTCGATAATGCATACGCTAATCCATCAAGATTGACAGTGATCATTAGAATAATAAGGAGAGCAGCTATCTCATATCAACCCTCCTGGTGGCTGTTTCCAGCAGAATCAAATTGTCTCAGACAAGCTGGCAGTCCTGACAGGAGAAAGCCAATAACTAGGAAGCACTCTCCTCAAGACACAACCCAGTGATTGTGATGCGAGTCTGCCCTCAGTTCAAGTATCCCCGTTTTGGAGCCAGATATGGATGTCTTTCTCTCTAGGCCTGGGAGAGTACACACTGTCAGAGTTCCCTGTTCCTCCATCTACACCTCAGTGTAAACATGACTCGACTGATAATGAGCATAGTACTAGCAAGGCTAATTGTCAATCTATGAGTGCTGTGTGTGACATCTAAGAAACTTTTTATCTTTTTTTTGCGAAAGACCTGGTGGATACTGCAGATTTATTCAACTCAAGGCCAGTGTAAGTTCAGTGCATGTGAAATGGCTTACCTTCCATATTGAAACCTTGTATCATGACTGAGGTAAGTTAAATTAAAGGTTCAGGTGTGTACATCTTCTTTAGTGGACTGATGCGCTTACTGCATATATTGTAGTATACAACCACATTCACTACAGTAGCGTAGCCAGATATTAGCAGGTGGGAGGACATACATGAAAATATGTTGTGCGGTGCAACGCGCAACATTTTGAAGGTCTTGTTTTTTGGGTGGTGCACTGTCTGAAGCACATGAGTCCCCTGAAACCAACCCCAAGTCAACACGACCTCCCTTGCCTGAGGTATGGCCATTTCTGCTGGGGTCGTTTTCTGACAGGCAGTTGTTTTTTGGAACAACACCTGTAGCTACTGTATAGCTACTGTACCTGTTTATCAAATGAAATATTATTTATACAGCACAATTCTTGCAAAGCTGTAATACAAGGTTGCACAAGGCAATAAAAATGAGTCCAAATACAACAATACAATGGGAATACTCTGTTTACTGTCTGTATAAAGCTGCCTAGTGGTGCTAGGCTAGCTAGCATAGTTAAACTGATTGGGAGGACCAAACTGATTGGGTGGGCGGGGTTTCCATGCGTGGCTTCGGGGCTGATCCACTGTCTAATTGAAATAAATAAATAACAGTAATGAATACACATACTGCTAGCAGAGTCCTGAATTACAACTCTGTGATCTTAAAATGGCTTTGTTAAGAATACAGAGTGCTAAGAGGACTCATGGGTTAGTGTTAGGACTGAGTGGATGAGAGGGGGCATTCAGGATCACCACTTATACCCTATTCAGATTGTGTATTGTTTAGATTTTAAGGAGTTAAAGCCATTGCATTATGCTATGAGTAAAGATTTGTATCATGCAGACCTTTTCCCTACAGTGAGATTTAAATATGCTGTAATTATATAGCCTCCATGGTTAATTCTAATAGCCTGGAGGCACACTACTGCTGTACCATTCTCAGTAGTAAGTTAGAGTGCCTAACCTGACTGGAGCAGTGACTTATTTTACTATCTGCACAGGTTAATGTGACTCAATTAATTCATAATTATCTAATTAATGTGAGCTCATGAAATAATGTGCCATGCCTGCATTGCACTTAATAGTCATTAAATGTGCTCTTTGGAGCACTCCTGAATAGACAGTGACTGATTTACAGAATATCACAATCAATTTGTGACACTTGTCGCATATGGTTTGCTTGATTGAGGCATATTGTTAGTCCACTGTGCTCTAAACTGGTTCCATACCATCTCCCATGGCTCTTGGTATGTGGTTCCTGTTGGTCGAGTAGAAAACACCCAAGCTGAGGGACAAGCTGAAAGACAAGCAGCTCTACGTCGCCAGCGAGGAAAGCTGCTTGCACATCACCAAGGACCAGTGGGCAGAGGTTGTAGGCCTGCAGTCGAACCAAGAAGAGGCCGACACAAGAATCATTTTACATTCAGCTCATGCCACAGAGGAAGGCTACAGCGCTGTTGTAGTAGCAGCTGATGACGCTGATGTGCTGGTCCTCTGTTTGGCATTCTCTTCTGATATCTCCCGTCCCATATTCCAGAAATGCGCATAAACCAGATGTGACACTGTGAGTGCCTTCACAGGCCATGGGAAACTCAGAGCCTTGAAGCTTAGTGTTTCATGACCTATGACCTATTCCCATGACCACAGACTTATTCAAGAAGCTGCAAGCATTCACATGCAAACTGTATACAGCATCCACAACGACAGAGGACATCAAAACAGCCTGCCACCAGCTTTTCTGCATGCAGCTTGAATCTAGCCAACTTCCACCATGCCAGGACTGCCAGGCTAGCATCTGGAGAGGAAGTCTTCAGCAGCATCCGCAAGTCACAAGCCCAGTTGAGCATGGCTGAGCCAGAAATTACGATGGTCAGCTCACTGTGGAATGGACACAGGGATCTCCAGCCCCAGAGGCAGTACTCAAATGGAGGACTGATACAAATCTGAATCAGAATTAATTTATTGCCATTGTACTTACATACATTTTACGACCTGTGGTGCTTACAGCAATACAACAATGGACAAGTGCAAGAACAGGACAGGACATACAAACATAGTGCAAAAAATAGCGGTGCAATTTGGACTACAAAAGAGTCAGTGCAGTAGTCAGTCAGTTTAATGCAGAGATTGCAAGGGGTGGGGGAGAGAGTCAGAGGGGAGCCATGTTGATGAGGCTGATGGCCATGGGGAAAAAGCTGTTCTTGTGTCGAACAGATTTGGTCTTTGACGACCGCAGCCTCCTGCCAGAGGGGAGCGGTGTGAAGAGGCCATAGCCCGGGTGGGAGGAGTCGGACATGATCTTCCTGGCCCGTTTCAGTGCCCTGGAGAGAGGGCAGGGTGCAGCCAATCACCCTCTCCGCCGAGCGTATCACCCGCCATAAGTTAGTCTTGTCCTTGACTGAAGCGGCGGGAAACCAGGTGGTGATGAAGAATGTGAGGATGGACTCGATGTTGGAGGTGTAGAATTGTACCACCATGGTCCATGGCAGGTTGAATTTCTTCAACTGCCGCAGAAAGTACATCCTCTGCTGTGCCTTCTTAATCAGGGTGCTGATGTTCAATTCCCACTTGAGGTCCTGGGAAAGGACAGTACCTAGGAAGCGGAAGGAGTACACGGTGGCAGCTGGGGAGTCATGCAGGGTGATGGTGGGGAGGGGGCGGGGCTGAGTTCTTCTTGAAGTCGACCACCATTTCAACTGTCTTTAGAGCATTAAGCTCCAGGTTGTTCGGGCCGCACCAGGACAACAGCTGTCCTATGAGGGTGGTGTCGTCCGCAAACTTCAAAAGCTTCACGGACTGATGGCTGAAGGTGCAGCTGTTCGTGTACAGTGGGAATAGTAGGGGGGAAAGAACACAGCCTTGTGGGGAGCCGGTACTGGTAGACTTGGAGTCTGAGATGTTCTTCCCCAGCTTCACGCGCGTACAACATATTTTGTTATTGTTCTTTGTTCTTGTTATTGCTCAAAAAGTAAAATATTTTAAAGACTTATTTTATGAGTATGTTTTGATTTTCATCACACTCAGAAACATACACATATTCCTGAGGTGAATCAATTATTATTATTACTATTATTATCATTATTATTATTATTATTATTATTACAGTAGGGATCTTGATACTGTACAATGAAAAAAAAAAAAAAATGGATTGATTTAGGCACCCTGAGTAGTCAACAAGCCGCATAATACCGAACAGGAACCAAACACAGTCCCCAGGTTTCTGCTCTAGGGGTCCACATATTCAACGCATGATAACTACCACTAGGCTACCAATCTGCAATGGTTATCATGCCGAACTGTGAACTAGAGATGACTAGCAAGTAAAAAAAAACAACAACTACAAATTGCCCACCCGTTTGATTGCCTTAGGTCAATTTCAGGGTTTTGGCTCATGGACTAATATGATAATTCTGTGCTTTCGAAATGTGAGAAATGAAACTAAATAAACAAAATGACAAAAACCTGTCACACTGAAATGTACTTGATCAATTTATGTTATAACCCTAACCCTAACCCTCTCACAATGCAATACTGTACATGAACTGAACGCCAGACACAGATTGCATGCCAAGCAGCCACCTTCTTTTGCAGTTGAAATCAAGGAGCGGTAGAGTGAAAGATGGATGTCAGAGTACAGTCTGTCCCTTCAGTTGGGCTGATCAGTAGTTCCCTCCGTCTCCTGTAGAACAATTCATCTTGTCGATGAAGTAGGAGAACTGTTTGCTTGAAAAGTTTGTCCAAGTGAGACACCCAACAAAAACTTGGTGACTGCAGTGGGATTTTTCTTCCGTGGTCAAGTTTGTTGATTTCTCTGACACATCTCTGCTTTTTTTCCCCAGCAATCCTCTCTCACAGACATGATGACAAATAATACACATCTCTCAAGGAAATGCCAGTAAAGGGCAGGCATTTCACCACAGTCTCATTTTTTTCTGTCTCCAGCATGTCACATACTGCTGAGCACCTCATTAAACCACCTAAGTGAAGTGGCTGTCATGGCTGACACAGGTATGCGGTCCGGAGCAGAATAGTGCTTATGTTGGCAACCTGTCTGCACCCCTGACTCTCACCCATTTTGGAGTGTCGGGGGAAAAAAGAGATGTGAGTGCCAAGCTGACCCTTAAGAATGATCACACCTCCTCTGTGGGCTGCCAGTCAACCGGCCAGGATATGTTGACGTCTGTGTTTCTGCCCTAAACTGTGTCCTACTCTGTGTGGGTTGGTGAGAGATGGAGAGATGGGAGGATACAGGCTGATTGATTGGCATATATTTATGTGTGGTCTCACACCACTGACTCCCAAAGAGCACAAACCTAATAGCCTTATTTAGGAGTGATTTCCTTGGGGATACAGGGGAAATGCACAGTTTGAGCAAATGAGCAGAGGCATCAAATGACTCAATTAATCAATTCCTCTGCCAAATTGAAGGTGTTTAAAATATGTTGTTTCATGATTGGTCTCCTGCTGTTCCTTATCACACTTATTTTGCATCTTGAAATTCACCCTGAATCTCAATTATTAGACAGGGCTATTCCCTGCATGAAGGCTCGGCACGGCTCTGCCTGAAGTAGACTTCCCAGAAGACATGCTGATATCTCTGTATCTATCTTAAGAGTATATGCTGTCCTTTTCCAATTGTCTGAAGGAGCTTTGGGTTTCATTTTGGACAAGTGGTTTTTCAAAGGATTGTGAGTTTTCAGCGTATTGCTACATTTCCGTCTGACCACTCTGTAATCAATGGGTGTGCAGATGTTATTTTGTGTGAGTCAAGTCAAGTCAAGTCAATTTATTTCTATAGCACATTTACAAACAGCTGTGGCTGAACCAAAGTGCTGTACAGATAAAAGCAAAAAAAATATAAATAAATATCAAAGCAGTGTGGTAGCACTCTGATAGCTTTTTCAATTATCCATTATCCTCTCATTACTTTAATTTGTTAATTTCAATGTAGTCTGACTCAATGGATGTAGGTTTTGGCAATAAATAAATAAATAAATTTGTCACACTGCCCAATCAGTGGCGAGACTGGCGACGCAAATTAATCTGATTTGGGCCGAGAGATTCTCTCTGCACCAATCAGATTCGATCCAGACTATTTTGCAAGAGCACTGTTGCTGCGTGTGGAGTGTGGAGTGTGGAGATAGGTCTGGCTATGCGAGACTAATTTCAATGTAAACATTTGGTTCGCCAAGCCTTTCCTTGCCAGTGTTTGAAATCTATAGGAAAGTAGTGTCAGCATGAATGTTCTGGCGTTTTGAATACAGCAGAACCTCAGGGATCCGAACCCATCGGGAATGAGGGCTGTTCGGATATCTGAAATGTTTGTTACTCTGAAAGTGATACACCAAATTTACTAAACAGAATATATATTTTGTTTATTCTCAGACTTAATCAATAAATACCCTCCATAACAATCGGAAAGACATTTAAATAACCAACTACTACAGTACAGTGTAGTCAAATCACAAACAATTTTTTTTTTTTTTTAACTAATTAACACAACTATTAAATACATAATTGTGGTTTGTACCAGTTTGTGTTAGGTCATCATTAATTTTAAAAGTGTATTTATTACTTAAACTAGGCTACCTTTAAAAAAAATATATTGATAATCCACCAATGGCACAACTCGTCCGTCAACCTCAACTATTTCCGGTTTGATCTGTTACCGCAAAAAAATGAGATCTGACTGTACTGCTCAGTGCTCAACAAGCTAGAGTTTGTTAATTTAGCACATCGTACAACGGTGCAAGGAGGGAACAAACCCCAATGGGCTTGTACAGAGCTACACCCCTATCAATAAGAGTACAAATTATAAGTAAAGTAACGGCTAACAAATAAACTTTGAAAACGAAAATAAAGATAAGGTACAACAGATAATGAAAGGCTAATGCTTACACACTGGACCAAAGTAAATATTCTTTGACTGTTCTTTAACTGAATTGGTGATTTGATGTTCGGGTGTGAGGTATGTAGAGATTGTTGTTGCTATGCCTTGTGTGGTGTGAATGGATGTCTGGTGTGAAAATAAACAAATTACAGAACGTGCAGGGGAGATCTTGCTTCCTGTTAATAAACCTGTGCAAAAATGAGCATGTTTGATAAACATTCAATTTAGAGAGTATTTTCTGAAGAGAGGTGCAGATGGTGCATATCTGTTGGAGTGAGAAATCATTCTTAAGAACCTCTTCTGGATAATGAGTAGTTTGTTGAAGTATGTGGGATATGTGGCTGCCCCGACTATATTGCAGTAATTGATAAAAGGAAACAAGAAACTATAATATAAAGTTATTATATATAGCTACAACCAGCCAACCTGCTCACAATGGCAAAAAGAGCTATAAAAACAATTTACCACTACTTCATAAAAAAAAATAAAAAATGGCAATGCTAATGAATGACACTGCAGCAGGTGCAATCGAATGCAGAAGTGCTCCAGAGGCTATCGAAGCTATGCTTAATTTTGTTGCTGTACTGTTGTGCTACCGAAATGGCATATTTCGAAGGCTGCAGGACTGCCTGTGTGTGTGATAGCCTACACTCACTGCTCTGCTACGTGCGCAGAAGCAGTTTGATGTTCTGTCATATTGACATGCTCGTGGTGTCTAGATGAAGTTTGATGCGTTGTGCATATTGAATTGTCATAGGGATTTCTTATTAGCATGCTGTTCACTACTGGCATTCTTTGTAAATAGATGAGACGGGACTGCCGTCCCGGCAGAACTGTTTTTTTTTTCTCACGTCAAAATGTTGCCCCCCCTACTCTCAGAGGGTAAAATCGCCTATGCTAGCACCAGAAATAGCTGGGGCTACATAAATATTGTCATCCGATACTGTAGCAACATGCTTGTGTAGGTCTCAAAATGCTTCAAGTACTGTACACGTAACCTAATCAAGTTAACAGAGGTGGTTCGGTAACAGCATACTGTATGTGTGGTGAGTAACTCTGTATGTGACCTGAAGACCTCCCAATAGCCCCCCCCCCTAAGCAACACCCCTAGGCTTTAGCATAGCAAATTTGCACACATCATACAGGAGACACAGGTTTGATCCCTACCTTGGCCAAATGAATGTAATCCTAGATAGATCAAATAATCTAGTATTTTATTAGTACATTTATCAGCAGGGAATCATATTACACTGGTCTCCCCTGGTCCAGGAGCTGATTATTCTAAATGAGTCATGAGAAGCAGAAGACAGCTCTATCCATCATGGAGTCCAGGCAAACTCGCCTTCCCACTGGCCGCCGCCTGGCGTGATGAATCTACGCCACCTTTTTTTTTTCCCCTTCTTTTTTCTAAGCATTATGACTTACAGTGTGGGTTTAGCTGTTCCATTCTGGCCCAGCACCAAGCCTGCATGGTTATTGGTCTTATTATATCACAGCCATAAACAATGCACTGCAACAACAAGCCAGTAATAATTCATAACAGTGAATAAGTATTTCCACATAACCCATTTTCTACAGTAAGTAGGAAGTACGGAGAGTCATTTATAAGTAACTATCCGCAAGTTTGTGTGGTTAGTCATACAGCCTGTCGCATCACCTCCTCACACAACTATTGTCTTCAGAAGGCCTTTATGGCGAAAGTACATTTTGTGTCATTATTACATCCTCATTTGTTATTATATATACTGCTAGTGATTAAATGTGTATAAGCATAACATGATATGTTACCAGATGTTTCACCCGACCAGTGGGTGCCAGGGCCATATCTAAGACATACAGCCCATCTCTGACATGCTTATGCCCTATGAACCTTCTATGACCCTTAGGTCATCTGGGGTTGGCCTACTTGCTGTCCCAAGAGATAGAACAGAACACAATGAGGAGGTTTTGCACTGCCTACCCTGCCCTGTAACATCTTGTTCAGTTTTAAAAGTAATAGCCTTCAGCCTAATTAATTTTTTACTTTTAAGTTTTGTATTTTTTGTCTGTACTTTATTTTTTATTGTAAATCTTTTACCTTTATTGCAATTTTGTTACTCGGGTAAAGCATGTTGAATTGGCCTAGTGTATAGTTTAGAAGCTTTATTGTCATCGTACAAGAAATACAACGAAAAATGTGTTTGGCAGCATCTCTCTCTGTATGACATGTGCTGTACAAATAGGTTGCCTTGCTTTACCTTGCCATGTGATACTGTATGTGTAGAGTAATCGCAGTGCAGGACCAATGTGGAGGAGCGGTGTGATGTTCAGGAGTTATGTCCTGGAGAGATGTGATGGGTGAGGTGAAGGCTAAGACTATGTGAATGGCCATTTGGCAACGGTACCTCCCTCCCTAGCCTTTCCCATTGTCACCGGTCTCACTTGTAATGTATCTGTCCCTGGCTGTCGTAGGCGGAGCCTTCCAGCAATGATGTAATTACTTATTACTTTATGAGTAATTAGTTGAATGATGTACGTAATCGCGGGCTCTCAAGGGACGATTTTGATCCATAGGGACCTCCTTGAAGGATCTCTGCGGAGAGCAGGACATGCAGACACAGAACCCCAGCGTCAGACAAAAGAGTGAGGAGAATCGGCCCAGATCCATCCATCTAGCCCACAAACACAAAGGCTTTTACCTGCTCATTAAAACACCGCTTACACACTGATGAGAAGGCGGGAGGGAGGGAGAGAGAGAGAGGTGAGGGGAGGGGCGTCAGCCACGGGCTGGAGACGCACGGCGGTCATTTTATTTTCGTCTGAAGGTGACCACGCGTCCTAATGGAGGCCCACCACCACTCAGTGTGTGATCAGTCTCCCCCGAGCCATCCGGACCATTACTCTTAATCTTTTCACTCACTTTGAACCCTTATTAGACAGGAGATGCAACATCATCTCTTTGTCTGCCAGCGTCTGCCCCCCCCTCCTTCCCCAACTTTCTCTCTGCCCCCCCCCCCCCTCTCTCTCTCTCTCTCCCTCTTTATTCCTCCGTCTCTCCTTCACTAGTCCTGAGGTGTGTGTGTGCGTGCGCAAGTTCTTCCTATCGTGAATAATGCACATCAACAGCAGAGGTCGAATGGAATGGGTTTCTGGAGATAATGACCGTAGCGATGGTACCTGGGTGCCACCAGATTGCCGCGTGTCTGAGCCTGTCACAACACGACAGGGGAGGAGGGCTCCGGATGCTGGCTGTGTCCTTTAGCCATTATGAATGTCAATAGACGAGGCAATGTCAAAACAACGCTCCTGTTTTTCATCCCCTCTCCCAGCCTAACCCTCCTAGCCTATCCCCAACAATCCCTTTGTCATTTTCTCCTTCAGCCATGCAGAAAGAAAAAAAAAAAGAATCCCTCCGGTTCATCACCGGGTCACACATCTCTATACCGGCATTTACAAACTGGGCGGGGGAGGGAGGGGCTGACGGATGGCCGTTACTGGCAGCTCAGTGCCATCATTGGCACCCTGCATATGCCTCCTCCAAAAGCTAATGTCCCTTACATCGTTCTTCCTGTCATTGGGTGACATTGATACCCCCTCTCTCCTGTACCACAAAGTCAAGAGCCTTCTGTTTTGTTGATCTCATCAGTATACTACCCCCCTCCCCCCCTTAGTGGTTTACAGCTCCATTGACTGGGTTTAATTCTGCCTTGCGAGGGCACTCCATGTTTAAAGCCCCCGGAGGAGCGGCCGTCAGCAGCAGAGAGGAAGATGGGGGGGGGGGGGGGGGGCATCTCTCCTCTTCCCTTTTACCGGCCCACTCCTCTTAAACATTCACGTTCATCTGAAATGGCATGCTATTAAAAGTCAACGAGGCGTTGTGTCACATTATAACGGCACCTTGACTTGACAGTTCGGCAAAAAAAAAAATCGGATAAGCAGGGGCCACGAGTCACCCTGCTGTGTTTGTGGGAGAGCGAGATTAAAATTGATACGTGGGAGACGGGGGGAACTGGTTTGTAATGGCGAAGCCGGAGGATATAATTTCATTGCATGACAATTCAAATAAAAATGAGCGTAAGGGCTGAAGTCAGGGGGGTGGGGGTGGCAAGACAATAACAAAGTGTATGTATCTGGCAGAGTCTCCTCTCTCTTCCAGTATGCCGGCCTCAGCCAATTTCACTGGCAATAGTCACAAACTCCCCAGAGGACTGGAGTGGCTTGGAACCCCACGGCACTCTGGCTCTGTAGTTTGTTTTTCTGTAATGCAAATTTAATATCGCCCCCCTCTGTAAATAATCAGTTAGAGCCATATCACAGTAGTGCGCTGTGCCTCTGCTCAAGGGTGTCTAGACTGATGAGAGTATTGGTTCTTGTTCATGTTCCTGTCGAACCCACACACCAACCCAAGCATACAGCATCAAAACCAAAAGGGCAACCTTGTCGTTGGCGCCAGGTGTTGAGACAAATCACTTCAGTTGCACCACCATCATCATCATCGTCATCATCATCATCATCACCCTCCCTTTCTGCTCTCTGGCCTCCTCCCTTCCTGGCTTCCCCCAGCTTCCTCCAACCTCCCCGGGCCTCCGGGATGCCCAGCACCCCTGCCTGCCACCCTCACCCTGCGGGCAGAGCTGGAGGAGGAGGGCTCCGTCTTAGAGCAGATGTTCACACCTGATTGCTCTAGAGTCCAGACTTTTCTGACAGTAGCCCTGGGCTGCTGGGACATGGGGGGCTGACCTTGTGGAGGGGGTTGGAGAGCAGCCTGCAAAAGGGGCGGATGAGGAGCAAGGACAAGAGGAGGAAGAGGAGGACAAAAAGGAGAAGGAGCTCAGGGAGAAGAGGTTGGGGATGGGAGGAATAATATGAGGAGGGAGAAGAGGAGAAGGAAGATGAGGTCTCTTGTTCCTTATTTAGGCTGCTTTTTCTTAGCAGGAAGCAGAGGCCAAACAAGCACTTCCCCCAGTGGACTTTCTGCAGGCACACGTGTGACAGGGGGATTTTCATCATCCAACGCCCCCCCCCCCCGTCCAAAACATAAACCCCCTTACCCACACAAACAGTATGTACCCTATTACACATATTAATATTTTGGCTGTTAGTTTGTTTTTAGGTCAGGGTTGATTTATTTATTCATGGTTCAGAGATTCATATTTCCAGAAGACCAAACACCAGTTCCACAATTAGCTTTTCATTCCGTTGTACAGGTTTATTGGCTGTGAAAACGGTATTTTCCAGAGAAAGACTAACTCAAAATTAATGTTAATAATGCTGAGTGTGAATAATGAGAAAAGATAGAACATGCCAGAGCCTCCTGTAGTGTTCAGGGCAGGGGGCCTGTCTGTCAACCAGGCGGAGGATTGGCTGACAGGGAACTGGAACACCCTGATGTCAGGGAGTGACAGAGATAGAGAAAATCAGACGTCAATCTGACCCCACTCGCAATTAAAATGTTATCGCGACCTTAAATAGTTTTTGTGTGCAGTCTTCGGTTATTTAAGGGGACACGTTTTTTCTGTCAGATACATATTGTGTGAAGCAAATTCAATTATTTTTGACACACGGCAAATAAATAAATAAATATGCACAGAACACCAGCCAGAGAAAACAGTGGCACAGTAACCAGAAAAGGTAGCCCAGCGTTTATCAGCCTCTGAGTGACACATTTACCTGTCCTGTGCAGCTGAAACCCCCTCATCACACTCACTACACACAGTTATTGCCTTCTCAAAGGTGTGAAAGGAGGTGTCAAAAAAATATTGTTTTTGAAGTTGCTGTAAAGAAAACTTTTAAATGGTTTTATTGACCAGCGTATACAGGCTGAGGTTACACAATGGCTGTTTGTTTGAGCTGTCTGCTTAAAAAGTGAAAATTGCTAATTTTCAAATCAGAGCAAGCATGTTTCATGACACCAACGCTGCTAGGAAGTTTGCTAGACACAGCTAGTTAATTAACATGGTGTCCCGTATTGTTTACCAGAATGGCTTTCACTAGGCAAAATGTTCGCTTGAGTTGAAGCGAAACTGAAGCGCACAAGCAATTAGCTGGAAACACCATTTAAGCATTAGAGATGTTTTATATACCTGTATTTTGTAGCTACCCCATACTCTTCAATCTAAAATGTCTCCTTTTATTTGTGGTTATGTTGAACTGTTGCTTTTATTTAGTGCAATATGCAACAGGTATTGTAAGAAGTCCCATCCTGGTTCCTCACTTAACTCCTTTGGTACAACCAGCTGGGGGGTTTTAGGGTATCACAGTCTGTTGAGATTTTGAAGCATATAATTGCTTGACTTTTACGTAAGAGTGTTTTCATTATAGATTTGTTTTCAAAATATATGTTTACTGTAGTTATTTGTATACTACAGTATTGTGTTATTATTACTATTGTTACGTCGTGTTTTTCGGTGGCATGTGTTAGTCTGTCTGTCTGTCTGTCTGTCTGTCTGTCCGTCCATCTGTTACTGTAGGTAGTCAGCAGGATTAAGCAAAATGTACCAGACCGATTTTTCAGAAACTCACTTTGGTTAAAGGCCCTACGAGGAGTTTCGGGAAGTGGAAGTGTTTTCCGCCCAAAAAGACCACATTTCCCATGAGCCTCCCCGCGCACTGTCGTAAAACTTAGCTACCTGAGCTGGGTGTTTTGAAGACGGAACGATCGCCACTGACAAGGTAATTACATAGGTCTTACTAGTAACGTTACATTTGACAATATATAACGGTCATATTTGCTTGCGCTGTCTCTTGTCAGCGGCGTAGGCTACTGCAGTAAATATTTTCGTCATTCCAAGGAAGTTCTGGACGACCCGACCATGAAATAATAATCTAAAAATAAACTACATAGAAGAAACGACATTTTTCGAACTGGACACATAAACAAGTGTGGGTAATGTAGATTCATTTAAATTAGACTGTTTCGTAACCAAAAATAAACTCCTCGGGGTACCTTTAAGATTGATGTTTAATGCAACTGTGGTCAGGATACACTGTTAGCTTCTAGCTAACATAATCAATAGCATGCTGAGAGGGATTGATTCAATTGGTTAACTATAGCTATTTTGCAGGTATTAGGACCAAAATAATTTAATCATGGCATGATGGTGAAGATTGACTGCTTTGAATTAGTAATATCCAACTAGCTGAGACATATATTAGAGAGCAGACCTGAAGATCTCCCATTCGGTCACCCCCAATTGTGTCACTCAGCTGCTCATAAACTGTAACAGTGATGAACCACCAGTATAGTAAGGATACATCTAAATGTACCCTAATGTCACTGCACATGCTGACGACATGCATCATGGAAGGACTGCACTTTCTGAGTGCCTTTGAGGTCCTACTATTACAATTAGTTGATACACCCAGGACAAAGGCTGGGGGAGGTGTTATGTTTTTGGTGCCACCATTTCGTTCATTACGTTCGTTCATTTATTCATCAGCAGAATAACGCAAAAACTACCTGACCGATTTTTATGAAACTCGTTGGAGGGGGGGCATGGTAGCATGGATCAATGAAGAACCCATTAAATTGGATAGCGGATCTGAATCACAAGAAGGGATCCACAAATTATTTTTCACATTCCTTAATATTTCCAGATAGAGCATAAGCCTTTTTAACTGTGAGCAGCAGCTCTATCCACTTTATCGGCCGGTCGGTTGGTTGGACGGTCCACAAAAATGTCCACAGAAGTGCAATGGTACTGTTGTCTGTTATGGCTGAGTTGGATTTGGATCCAAGTGCACGACAGAGGAGGTGGAAGGAAATTATAAATGCCCAAAGTGTGTTTTAATGAGAGCAACAAAGCAACCAAGTCTTTAAACCAAAAGCAATAGTCAAATTCAAACAGGAGTCTGGCAATGAACAAACACAGTCCAGTAATCCAAGGTCATAGCAGAAATCCAGAAGAGGGGGTCAAGGAATACGAGGATCAATCCAGAGGTACCTACGCCAGCAAGCTGGGCGCGGCACACTGGGTCTGCAGGAGAAACGGAAAGACAAAAACTGGACAAAAACGTGATGCCCCCCCCTCACCCCCCATCTAGCTACTTCTAGTGACTTCTGGGACAGCCAATAGCTACTTCCCTTACTGAAGAACTGGCAACACTGAATGTGAGTAATGGTCTCAGCCTGGCTGTGGTTAGATGGGGTACAGCTACGGCCTGTGTAGGAGGCTAGTTCCCGTAAATGCAGAGACCGGTCAAACCCTAACCCCAACCCTAAACCGACTGTAACCCTAGCCTTTACCCAACCCTAAACTTAACCCTAAATGGCCTCTGCGTTAATGGGAACTAGCCTTTACCATCCTTCTACACCGGCCGTAGCTGTACCCCTTCTAGGCACAGCCTCTCAGCCTGGCAACCCCAATGAAAATGGTCTGTCTCTGCCATTGCTCCAGAGGTCAGCCTGACATGAGGCAGCTCTACTGAAATCACTATAATAGCCCATGAATTAATGTTGATTAACAAACCCCATGTTCATATTAAAACAATGATTAATATATCTGTGTATCATTACTACCTAACACACAATGATAATTTGCTCTCCAGTTAGGATTGATTGACTGTGCATTGCCACCTATGTCGTAAGAGACATAACAAAAGTTATTTGATTTATAGTCTGATGTGCAGAACTGAACGGCAGTTCATTCTCATTTGCCCAAACACCTACAGTTCCTGCCCGACCTACCCGCATATTAATGCACACACGCACGCGCACACATACACACACACACACACACATTCTCTGTCACTTTATAATTTTTCTCTCTCGACCCACCTTGTTCTTCCTGTGGCGTTGTGTGGATTGACTTTCCAGCTACATGGTAAGTAAAGACTAGTCAGGATACAGGCTTTATTATGTCTATTGATTTGTTCATTACATGGACAGACAAGAATGTGTGTTACATGGACAGACAAGGATGTTTAATGTGAGGGTACGGTAAAGAAGTCCTCTGTAGATGTACTCTCCATGCACATTACATTACAGTCATTGAGCAGACAATATTAACCAAAGCGACTAACAATAATTGCATTTAACGTAAGTAAAGCCATTGTACTACTACTGGTCAGAACTCACAAGTGCATCTCCTTTCTAAAACAACTGACTAAGAGCATAATCTAGTGCTGAAGGCAAAGTTCAAGAATAGCAATTTAAAATACAATAGGTGCTTAAGAGGCTGGATCGTTGTAGTACCCCTTGAAGAGATGAGTTTTGTGCCTGCAACGCAAGATGGGCAACGGCTGCTGTCCTGACGTCAGTGGGCAGTTCGTTCCACCATCATGCATGATCCATTACCTGCTGTATATCATCACTAGGAGAATCGACACTATATCATCTCTGCCTGATCATTCACTCCCTCTTTCGGAATACTCCTCTGGTCATTAGCACCTACCGCCTCATTATGGAACAAAAAATAGAGAAATCATTACAACCAAATTGATCTGTGTAGAGATTTCACTTTTCAAAAATACATCATGTTGGATGTGAGAAGCCCTTTGCTTGTGCTGAACTGCTTAAAATAGGATTCTGCAAATGTAGCGCATACATTAATTGTCATTTCCACTGTCTCTTCCATTAAGTAGAGCTCGCTGCCCAGTACACCAGATGTGCACATGAGAACACAGTAACATGAGAGACGCACCGTATGCCTTCTTTGATTCATGATCATCTGTGATTTAATGTATCTGGCTGCTATAATGATTCAATTTCCCCCAGGGGATTAATGAAGTCATCTATCTATCTATCTATCTATCTATCTATCTATCTATCTATCTATCTATCTATCTATCTATCTATCTATCTATCTATCTATCTATCTAATCCATCTTTGATCTCTGAAACCTGAAGGGTGTGATTCGGCCTTTTCTGCTTGGAGACCTGCATTAATTTGCCCTCCCCTCTCCAACACCGTTTAGCACAACTAGCACAGTGCTTCTTTTACTGAGAGTATGAGAAGGGAGACGCGCGTGTGTCAGGGCTGCGGTTGGCTACGGCCAAGTGCCGAAGGAGATCCAAGATGGAGAGACCTTTGTGAATACCAATGCTTCCCACTTCCCCTCACCCGAGCTAATCAGTGACGAGGGCTGATATCTCTCTCTCTCTATTTCCTTATCTATTTCTCCCCCTTTCTTCATGTCACCATACAGTACATACATATTTTCATGTCAGGCTTAGAAAATGGCTACACACACACACACTCAAACACAAATGCAAACACACACACACACACACACAAACACACACACACACACACACACACACACACACACACACACTCTATACCGAGACAAACCATAACCAGCCATCACTGCATTCGGGGGAGGGATGATACTGGGAAGCAGATAGCGAGCGTGGTGAGATTAGGAAAGTGAACCTGACAAGACTGGAGGAAGTTCCTTAAAGGAGAAGGCTCTTTTTCGACAACCTGGAGATTATTTACAGCATATTATAAGATGTTTGACTCACCAAGATAACTTTGGTGTAATTCGGAGGCCTGTAGAAGAAATTTAAAATCCAGCACGAGCCAAGTATATCCATATAATGGCGGCGGACAGGGCACTGAGAATGCAGCTTCTAAAAAATGTATTTTCTGCCGCGAAATGGTTGTTTTCATTAATCTATTTTTATGAATCGCTAGTTGTGCTTCCATAGAGCGAGGGCTTGTTGTGGTTTTCACATGCCTCTGTAATATGATCTTTAGAAATGTCTTTAGAAACAAAATAAAGCTTCCCCACTTGCTCCAGCACGCATGCGCAGAGCAGCGCGCAGACTGGCTATTCTCCGTCTGTAGGCTACACTCGCGGCTCACATTCTCTACGCTACGATCGGCTTCCATCATATACTAAGTCATCTTCTACATCCTAAAAATCGGATAAATATTCAGCCAGGCACCAACAAGCCGATCGTACCATAGAGAATGTATGAATTTTACATTTCTTCTACAGGCCTCAGAAATACACCAAAGTTATCTCGGTGAGTCAAACGTCTTATAAAATGCCATAAATAAGGTCCAGGTTGTCGAAAAAGAGCCTTCTCCTTTAGATTTTGTCCTGAGTGCTATCGAGGGGAACAATAACTGAACTGTCAGTGGCTGAGATTCCCCTCTGTACCGTATCTCTTTGAAACATGCCGGTTGGTGATATGATGTAGCGATAGTGATCTCAGCTAGCTGTTGTCAGATTGTCCGCCGCCCGCACTGATCCTCAGTCTCAGTCTGTGACTGGTCTCCTCCTCCTCTGGGGTTTCTATCTCCTCCAATGGGGCCCCATGTCTGCTCTGTGTGTATTTTTATCTGCGCCAGTAGGGCCCCATGTCTGCCGTGCATACTTCTATTTCTGAACAAAGCTGAGACGACAGGAAGACCAACACCCACAGGATAGCTGCTCTATTTCTCTATCTCTGTCTCTCTCTCTTTCTCTCTCTTTCCCTCTCTCTCTCTCTCTTTCACTCTCTCCCTTTCTCTCAACCACTCTGCCTGTCTCCTGTCTCTCTGTCACTCATATAGCATATATCTCTTTCTTTCTACCCCTCCTCTCTGTCCTACCTTTTTCACTCTCTCCCTTTCTCTCAACCACTCTGCCTGTCTCCTGTCTCTCTGTCACTCATATAGCATATATCTCTCTCTTTCTACCCCCCCTCCTCTCTGTCCTACCTGTGTCTGGAGATGATGGGAGGGGCGTGATAGATAGGCAGCTAGAAGAGTGACAGCAGAATTATGTCTGACACTAAAGTTAATGAATGCTGATTCGGGTTATGCACCACTGTTGCGGCGCTGGGGTACGTGTTGAAAGATGGTCTGGATCTGTGCCTCATCGGTATTAATATCCATGCTCCAGTCGGGGCTGAACAGAGAGCAGAAGAGGGCTGGCATCGACAGGGCCGTTAGACAGGACACGCAGGGGCCACATTCACTCCGTCCAGGGTAAACATTTGTAGAAACTCCACTTTCAGTGTTGTCGTGTGGACAAGAAAACCAGAGTTTTGTGCTCGTTTTTATTTTGCTGTTACCTCCCGTTTACATAAAATGCCCTAATGAGAACCATGTGGACTCAACCATACAACTCTGCAGCTCTCAGTTACCAAAATGCTGTTCCTCTTGTGTTTTCTCTTGGCAAATAAAGGGCTAAAGATCAAAGTTGGAGTGGAGCAGAAGTCCGAAAGTGAATGTGACAGCAAGCAATCTATTTGATGTGCGTGTTACAGCCTGATTACCATGGCGCCATTCAGCGCGTTTTTGCGTTTTCATGTGGATGAAGAATTTTTTTAAGAATGAAGGAGGAAAAACCTCAGTTTCAAAAATCCCCATGTACCTGTGGACAAGGCCTGAGTGTCTTAGCGACACAGCAGCAGTTGTGTAGAAGCTGTGTCATCTTGATATCGCTGTGGTATACCCAGAATTCCATGCGTCAAGCTTAATTGTGGCACGCTGCGTCGTTTCCTTCATTCTGTAGGTGATATAAAACTGGAGAGAGGAAGTCGAGTTACACTTGATTGATTCAGTCTGCTGGGATAGACTTCAGTCATTTATATTCTCCTTTTCCCTAAGCAGGTTTCAGAAACATGCTGTTTGTGTCATTTGAGACCGGTACCATCAGTCTTTTTAGTCACCTACCACGTCAGTGTGTATTAACAAACAAATTCCTTATACTATTGGTCACAAGATTGACTGTGCTGTAGAGGAAATCATTCTCAGCAAAACAAAAGACTCTTTATTTCATGATGAGCGGAGTTTTCTAGCTACGGTAGTCTGTGACCAGGTTCCGCAGCTCTGCCCGTGTCCTCACACTTTGAACCTGGGTGTGAAGATCAGAGTTTTATCCACAAGAAAAACCTTCCTTTTTTACTAGGATGGAGGGAGCAGGGGAGGCAGCCTTTAATCCCCTTTAATTTGTTTTCAGATGGGGGGGGCTTTGAAAATACCAGCTTGCTCCCTGAGCAGAGATCACAGGAGAGCCTGGGCCAGGCCAGCAACTGTCTCCTCTTCTGGTGTTGTTCTTAATACAGGTCCGCCCCGCCACCCCATCCCATCCCCTGGAATAAATGATTCAGGGCCGAGTTGAGTAGTCACTTTAGGTGGATTCTTGCAACAGAATGGAATTCAATTCCCCCCTCGATACAGAAGCAGCTGGGCGGGGCCTGGCGTGCGTCGAGTGAGGGAGATGCCGACGGAGGCGATGTTTAAGGGGGGCTCTATCAGTATGCAAGTGGCCCGGTCTTCACAGCAAAACAAACCTTGTAATTGGGTTTGGGTGTGCCCCTTTCTCCTTCCTGTGATGCTGGAGGTTGACTCACGGCGGGCGGGGGTGGGAGGGATAGGGAGAGGGTGGGGGCTGGGGAGGGTTGGGCCACACAAAAAAAAGCTTTTACACTTTGCTAACCCGCAGTGCTGATGTACTTTGATGGAGGCGATTCGTATCAATGAATAGAACGTTCCATCTCCTCTCCCCGCCTCCTCCTCTCTCTTTGCTCCATGCCATCCTTCTTACCAGCGATGTGGGTGAGGAGAATTCTATTGAAGTGATGGAGCACATCTTGAGAGATGGGGGGAGGGGGGTTTAAAAGCTGCTGAAACAAAGCAGGCAGGCAGCAGGTTGGCGATGCAGGCGGGAGGCTGGCAGTCTTTTAATCCGCGCCGCGGTGCTGATAAATCGTCGTGGCGCGCTTCATTTTTATCCCACCGCCATGGTCCCCGAGAGATGAACCGAACCCCGGTCGCCTCAGGGGCCCTTTGATGTAATGTCCGTCCCTGGATTAGGCCCTCTGCTGGGGTCTGAGGGGGGAGAGGGACTGGCAGGGCGGCAGGTGGACGGACCCGGGGTCCGGCCGGAAACACGCGGAGAGGGCAGCAGAGTGAGGGAAGAGGAGGAGGAGGACAGAGGGTCATGGGGAAGGGAGGAAGGAATTGGGGGGGGGGGGGGGGGGAAGCGTCACTAGGGAGGGACGGCTCAGAAGCTTATAGCCTAACTGGAACGTTCCGTCACTACTAATAGGTACCATGAACAAGAGGGCGTCTCTAGGAATTTTTGACCCCTCAATCATTCTGCCCCCCCTCCCCCGACACCCCTCACCATGGGGAGCAATCTCTCTCTCTCTCTCTCTCTCTGTTTTCCATTCAGTGGCTTTCATGAACTCGCAAACGGTTGGAGTCAGTAAAGATAATCAAACTAGCCTTCAACAGCAGCCAAGACATTAGCATATCACACTGTTTTGTTACAGCCATCCATTATTCAATTCTTTTCCGTCTTACTTTTACTTGATACGCTGTAAATCTGGGCATTCAAAATCCTCGTTGTCATCCTTCTGTTCACGACTCCACAGTCTAATCTGCTTTAGATCTAAATCTCATCCCCACGAGTGGTCTAAGTCCCTGCGCTGTATACATTGCGTATCACAGAGTATCTCCACTATGAAGAATCACTTAACTAAAAATGCTGTAATTCATTCTGAAATAGGCTGCTTTCTCTCTCTCTCTCTCTCTCTTTCGCAAATTGATCCTCGGGCCCCCCCTAAGCCGTATCATGATTGTGTAGGCGTAGACTGTAGGCGTAGATTGGAGATTATGTGCTCCAGTTCCTCGTCCACATCACGCATAATGTCTCTTCTGTCTCCAAACGAGAGACGTTCGGAGAACCACTCCGCTAGAGAACAGCTCTGTCGGTCCGTCTGTGTCTTACTTGCATCTTTTTGGTATGTGAGAGGGGAGACATGTCGCCGTGAGCAAAGAGGCAAGGATGCACCTTCATCTTTCCGAGGCCAGCCAAGTTAATATAAATGCATTATACAGCACAAGACAGACGAACAGCAGCGCAAGACCCCGTTTGGGTTCACTCAGACACACTCGACAGGCTGCCTGATCTCTTAATTGAGGGCAACGCGTCGGGCTCCTCCATTGTTTCACCACATCGACACAAAAGCGACAAATCTAGTGTTTTCAACCTTGATGTGGTCATGTGGTTCCTATCCGTGCGGAATAACTGCCTGCCGTTTGTGCCTGTGCGTGCGCTTGTGACGAGTGTGCTGCTTTATTTAGAGTGAGGCACAGAGGAACTGTATGCAAGAGAGAGAAAGAGAGACAGAGGGAGAGGGAGAGAGACGGAAAGGGAGAGAGAGAGATAAGAGAGGGGGAGGAATAGAGACAGGGAGAGAGAGACAGAGAGGGGGAGGAATAGAGACAGGGAGAGAGAGAGAGAGAGAGAGAGAGAAAGAGAGCCAAAGAAAGAGAGAGAGAGTGAGAGGGGAAAATGCCAGTGTAGAGACTGAACACTGAAGCAGGGTCCACTCGCGTTCCATGAAATGGCCTCGTTGTAACAGCAGCAATTCCACTTTGATAGATGGACTCTGCAGTTTATGGTCCTGTATGCGGGGTGCGTTCCTCAAATCTGCCCGTTTGACATTCAGAATGGCTGTTTCTCTCCACTGCTACTGTCTTCTCCCTCGTCTCCTGCCATTGCTCATGACCTGTGGTGATGCGGGGGTCTCTAGATTGAATGCAGAAACAATGATTGATTACTCAGTGTCTCTGCCTCTGGGTTACTGGGGCAATATGCTCCCTGGCCGACGGTGGTCTGGCTTCCTGGAGTCCTGCGTTTGTCTGAACCTGAGGTCCCGTTTACCTGTTTAAAGACTGATTAAATACCTGTTTGCCACTGGCTCTGTGCCATTTCATCTTTCGCTGCCCCCTCCATCCATACCCGCTCGTTAATGTAATGTAAGAAATAGCAGCAGACAAACAAAATACTATGCTACTGTGAAATAACTTAATCCTACAAGAAAAGGCTCCATTCAATTCATTACATTCAATAGTGCAATATAAACTGTTTGACTGTGCAGTCACAGCAATTTCATGTTTAATCTGATTTCTCATTAATCCAGTTAATACGGTATTTGGTGCACTTATTGCTGCAACTCATACTGTTACTCTGACTTGATAGGTTTTTGAGTTTTCATACATCTCCCGTTCGGACAGACTTCCACCTGGTCTCTTCTTGACCAGGTCAATCACAACTGTTTATCTAATATTTGATAGGTTGACTGTACCCACTTGATACGATGACTAACCCACATTCCTTGGCCCAGATTGGTTGTCCAATTGTGTCTATAGGCATTTTGGTCTGCAACCGTTGATTTTAATAATGTCCTTCCCTTCGAAATCGAAAGTGAACTGAGAATTGCAAGACCCTGTGAAATAGTCTCTAGCCTACATTGTAGCTGGATTGCTGCTGCTAATTAGTCATGAGTAACGTTAGATTAGCCTAGTTAGTTTATCAGTACTGGTGCTGTCACTGGCTTTAGTGGAGGGACAGAGATCTGTGTTAGCTACACACGTTTAGCTGTGCCAGCCTTGATAATTATCTCTTATTTTTATGGCATCTCTTCTTTCTTTCTTTCTTTCTTTCTTTCTTTCTTTCTTTCTTTCTTTCTTTCTTTCTTTCTTTCTTTCTTTCTTTCTTTCTTTCTTTCCGGTTTGATCAATTTTAACCATATTTGATAGTGGTTCTCTAGTTCTATCTTGAAGTTATCAATCTGGCAGTTCTGGCAAATGCCCCTGTACTTTTGGGCTGCTGTATGCTGGGGGAAAAAAAACAATCCAACGCAGGCCGCTACACTGGTGCATCACATCAGCCTACTATACATCAGTTCCTGACCGTTTGCATTATTGTGAACTGGGTCTGACGAAGCCAGGCTTATTAGTTTTGATTTCCCTGGACTCACTTTTTCTGCAATCTGTTCCTATTTTCCTCTCTCTCTCTCTCTCTCTCTCTCTCATTTTGGCCTATCCACAACTAAGACAAGACCATAAATAGAAATAAAATATGTTTGCCTGGCAATAACCCAATTCACATTAAATCAGTTTTTACAGTTTTCCATGTAATTTAATTTGACGTAAAACAACATATCTGGGAGAGACCCATTTAGTTATTGCACATTCATTTATGAGTGCTCAGTAATATTCCTCCCTCGGTCAATCAGCGTCTGGGAAGCATCTATCCTCATAGTAGATTCCTGAGAATCCCAGTGGGCAGCCAGTGCACCGCACTAATGGTCATCCTCCACCAGCACACCACACTACTGGTCATCTTCCACCAGCACACCACACTACTGGTCATCCTCCACCAGCACACCACACTACTGGTCATCCTCCACCAGCACACCACACTACTGGTTATCTTCCACCAGCACACCACACTACTGGTCATCCTCCACCAGCACACAATACAAGTGGTCATCCTCTATCAGAACCTGGAGAGGCTGCAGTCCAAGGGAGTGGAGATAATGAACTTTTACAAGGGGGTACAAGAGAGAGGGAGACGTAGAGAGAGGTAGAGGGAGAGAGAGAGGGGTGGAGGGGGCGAGGGTTAGGAAGGGATATAGAGAGGTGGGGGAGAAGAAGGGGAGAGAGAGAGAGAGAGGGAGGGAGAGATGGATCAATGCCGTGCCGGTGTCATACACGCCGGTGCATCCAGCCACATATGTGTCCTGATACAGCCTGACACACAAGGCTGATTTCCCCACTGGACACCACTTCTCCCTCCACAGGCGCCAGAGATGGAGAGATAACTCCAGCCGCCGAGGGCCCTTCAGAACAAGGACCCGCTGATAGGAGTCTTCCTGATTGCAACCCAGCGTTGCTGCGTGGGTGTGAGGGTCAGGGGGGAGGGAGGGTTACAGAGGACAGGGGGCTGACAGTCATCAAGCTGAAGCGCGTCATTAAACAGTAAATCACTCTGATTGAAAAACGCATCATCTCCCAGCGACCTGTTCACAAACCAGGACCAGCTACTGTACGCAGAGCTGCTACACAGCTTGTGTTCTTGAGAGGCATATATCAGCAATCTGCAGAGGTACAGATTCGCCTCTCTCTCTCTCTCTCTCACTCACAAACACACACACACACACACCAGCTCAGTTACAAATCATCACAATCATCTGTGTTTGGGGTTAAAATATAGGCTTTCATCCATCTCAGTTAAATACATGGCATTGTGGCCGTTTCGTACTCCTGGTCTAAGTCCCTGCGCTGCATACTGTACATTACTGTACTCCTTTTCTTTAATATTGTTTCTGATCTCAATACTTCAGTCAGGGAATGAATGATGATTCATGATTACTGCTGTGGATTATACACATTATTCTGATTGGTTGTCAACACGAGGCAAACAGAGATTCTGTGTTTCAAAATGTGCCTGTTAGGGCCGGTATTGCTGCTAACAGCTTTCTGGGCACAGCGCCCTCTGGCTGCTAGGTAGTATCAGGGGTGGACTGGGACAAAAATTTGGCATTTGGCCCCTTGACCGGCCCATTTTATCAGCAGCAGCAGCACACTTACAGACTTTCATAATTAAATAACAGGCTAAACACACTGAAGCAGTTCAGTCCCTGACATCATAAAACGATCAAATGAAACACCAGCGACACCATCTTAGAATAGAACGGAAATGGATGGAATACACAGAAATAATACAGAAGGTTATGCTCGTATATTTTTGTTAATGCAAATATGACACATTCAGATTACTCAGCAGATGCACTATACAGGCTTCCACAATAATTAAACCATCCCCTATAATTAAAGATTTATATTATTAATTATCAATAAGCGCCAGCAAGCAGGACTGCAGAAGTTGGCGGACAGTGCAGGCGCTCTTACAGGCCTAATAATGAATGCATTTCTCTGTCTCGCTCCCTCACTCCCCTCACTCTCTCTCTCACACACACACACACATACACACGCACACACACGCGCACACACACACACACAAACACACATTCAGGATTTTTTAATGTCCACTCAGCAGCTCTTGCTGTGTTCACATGTAAGAACATGTTGTCTTTCGAAATAAAGTGTGTCTTCAATGGAAAGCCCAAAGAAAAGAAGAAAGCCTAATAAAAGCAGTTGGGGCTTCACCACAAAACCACGACTCTATCTATCAACAGCCTTAATACGTAACAGTCTTAAACATACAACACTACAGTGCGTTTATCTTCTCGCAATCCCTTTCTGAACAAAATAACAATGTTGTATTTTTTCACCCACTTCCTCTTCCATAGCCGGGCACAACAATTCAGCTCGGTTTGTTTACAAAGGCAGGGAGGAGAGAGAGAGAGGAAGAGAGGAGAAACTCCCCCCATCCATCCTCTCCTCCAGTCAGTCGCACTGACATCAAGGTTGGCCGTGCCCATACATCACCCCGGCACAATAACGGGGACGTTGCGGGACAGCCCGTCATTGGCTTCCGTCTTTGTTTTCTCATCGCAGTTTTTGGCAAATTGCTGTTATTAATTGAAGAAAGTATAGTTTGCAGGCCTCATGTTGTTCCAACCGCATCTCACATGAATGAAGACTAGCCTGGGGTGGGGGGGCCTTCCTCTGCCTCTGCAACCAGTAAATACCAGCCAATTAAAGCTCTGCTCTGCGCAGCCCCTCTGCACTCTTTAATGCGATCTAACAACGATGGCCAATTCTTCCACCGCTTCGTTGCATAAAGCTTTTGATGTTGCACCCCATGTACAGGGAACGCACCTTCAACCACACAGAGGTTTATTTTTAGCATCTTTAACTGAACTCCCCCCCCCACCATCCCCTTCCCCACCACCACCACCATCCCCTTCCCCACTACCACCCCCTTCACCACCCCCACCTCCATCCCCTTCCCCACCCCCACCACCACCACCCCCTTCCCCACCACCACCATCCCCTTCCCCACCAACACCACCACCACCATCCCCTTCCCCACTACCACCCCCTTCCCCACCACCACCAGTATCCCCTTCCCCACCACCACCACCACCACCATCCCCTTCCCCACTACCACCCCCTTCCCCACCACCACCACCACCACCACCATCCCCTTCCCCACTACCACCAGTATCCCCTTCCCCACCACCACCACAACAACTATGATTTCTGGGTCGTTGTCAACTGCCAAAAGCACAGACCGGGCTTGAGTGCGATGAGCCCTGGTGATGGATGCTGCTGTGTTCGGGTGCGTGACATTTGACGGTAATATTAGGTGCACATAAATGTCTGGATCTTTCATGCGGCGGAGTGGTGAGGGCAGGTGGTAGTGAGAGCGATGTAAACGTATCTGCCGCTCAGCTTCCTCTCACAACAGGGATTATGGCACAGGAAGGATCGATATCGGGCAGTACTAGCATTAAAAGAGAACACCAAGCCTCCCTGTAGAATCTAAGCCCGACTAAACCCGGAGTGCTCAGACCGCTAGACATAACTTATAGGCATTACTGGGTATATCCAGCCCATAACACTGACTTCAGCTTTCTTGGCGGAATCTTGAGATAAAGTGCTCTTTTCAAAACATGGTTTCCACTTACCAGTCTGCAGTGCAAAATACTACAGCGCTAGATTGAACATGTTCAATGGGCTCTGCACCTGTACCTTTAGTCTTTAGCCTTGGGCGCAGGACAACCCACAGGCCCTGGTCAGACGAGCAGAGAGATCTGCTAGTGATGTCGGGGTGGAGCAGGATACAGATGTATGCAGGTGCCTGACCATGCAGATCCTGATGACTACCATGTGAAGTCGATTTCCTAAATAGCCGAGCAGGAGGTACCCCTCCCGCAGTACGTTGAGACTGTATGTGTCTGAACATATCCTTCACACCTCAGACCACAAGGATATCTATTTTGGCGGGAGTTTCTGGACGTCCATGATTGTCCACACACCTGGGTTTTGTCCATCCTGTTGTGTTGTGCCACAGATGGCTGCATGTTTTATTTTCTCTATTTTTTGGTAATAATATGCTACACTTTGTTCCCCCCAGTGTAAGAAAAGCCTTTAGATAGTGATAACATGATAGTATCAGTTGACTTCAAAGGCACAGTTTCTCAGTAGACTAATTAAAGGATCCTTGAGACATCCACTGGTGTGAGAGATACTCTCACCCACCCACCCCCCGCTCTCTTTCACTCTCTGCGTTTCTCCTCCCCCACCATCGCTCTCTCTATGCCTTTCTCTCCACGTCCACCGTATCTCTCTCTCTCTCTCTCTCTCCCTGAAAATAACTATTGTTTATTTCCTTGTTTATCTCAGCGATCTGACTCGCAATTGGCTCAGGCCAATCCATGCATGGTCTATGGTTGTTGGTGTATCAATGATTCATTCTTACGTAATCACCCATTTCAAAGGCAGACACATTCAATGTGGAGTGTAATGCTTTCAAAGTAATTTGGTTTAACTAACAACTGCAGTTTCTAAGTACTGTAGTAGTCAGGCACTATTGAAGAGTGTTGAGCTCATTATTTAGAAATACAATACCAGTGCTTCTACTACTGGTTCCTCTTAGGGGCTATTTGAAAAATGAACTTATTTGGCATGGGTTCATAGTCCATGTCATTTTCTCTTTTAAGAACCCCTCATCCCTCCTCCCACTGCCCTGAGCCCTTTTCTCTAAATGACTATGCTTACACTATATTCTATTCTCTTTACTACATAACCACATACTTGTTTCCAATTAATCCCCACTACCACCCAGGACCATTAGTCACTTAGCTATGTAGCATGGCCTAGTGTTTCATTGAGTTGACACTGCATATAAGGGGCTGGGTCATTTTTTTCTTTCCCAATTATTATTTTTTAGCTCAGACATTTGTACTTTGCCATTTAACGACTCTCTCAGCATGCATTTCACCCAGGTTTGAGTGATCCAGTCACTGGTCCTGTTGGTGCATTAGCAGCATTAGTCATAACACGCTGACGGCTTTAGTTAACGTGTCAACGTGTGCCATTTAGCTGGGGCATGTTAGACTATTTTTCACCAGATTGGTTGACATGGCATCCTACTCAGTTGTCAGTTGTCAGTCAGTTGACATTTCTACAGGCCGGAGCATGGTTTCCCTCAAACAGGCCAGTCTCACAGCATCCACACCTCCCAGAGAAGTCACGGCGAGACGTTTATGAGCCCTAGCTGCTTCTCATCAGCAGCTGTGCTAAGTGGTTGGGATTTGCTCTAAGTGTGTCAGCTGGCGTTAATGACTTGCAGTTTTCAGCAGGGTTTATCCATTCAAATCAACTCTGGGGAAGGGATCTCTCCAGTCCGATAATTCAATTATTATTTAATAACATTGAATCTAGGTACGCTCCACAAGAGCAAGTCTTTGAATAGGGCTGGCACTGAAAATCCAGCTGCATGTGGTGTCCAACCAAGGACCTGTTTTCTGTGACTAATGGTCTACTGTAATCTCATTTAGTGATGTTGCACTGGATACCTTTCTTCTGTGACAAACGTATTTGCCGACCATTGCTAAAATCGTATCTACTCTCTGCTCACTGTTTTAACTACAGACACTGAGACACTGATATCAAGTACATTGTTGTGCCATTCTTTGTGTTTGTGTCTGTGTGATTGTGTTTGAAAGTTGAAAGCGGTTTTGTATTGGAACATTTGTATTGCTGGTACATGCCATTTGAAGTGCATTGCTCTATTCCAACATAATATAATGATAAGATGACACCAATGATAGTATAAACTTAGTTTGTACTATACTGTATACTGTAAGGTTAGCTCTCACTGAAGCTGTAACTGAGAATATATGTGGTGAGGAGCTCTCCATGGTGCTTTAACTTCTCTTTGACTCCAGCATATTTTCTGTATGTTTTGTTCAAAGGCCCCTAGATGTTCTACAACAAAGAGACAATCATGCATATGAGAATTAATGCAGAATCCCTATCAAGGCCATTTCCCTACATTTTCAATAGTATTATTCTGTTCATCAGTCAGTTACAAGTCTAACAAAATGGTGAATGTGATAAATACTAGAAATGTGAAGCGGGTCAACAAAAACAACACACACTCTTGTCCAATAAGCAGCATTGCGATCAAAGACAAAGTCGCATTTTAATCCAGTTTGATTTGGCATTCTCAGCACAATCATATCTCCTGGTATTTTGCACGGCTATTTCACAGAAATGATCAAAAGCTGTGATTGTATAAGCTGGAATTGAACCTCCAGTATAACGTTTACATTGGCAAGATCTCTATCCCAGGCTTAACAACACAGGGTGGTGAGTTCACAAGGAAGATTAAAAGCCGAATTGCAACACTTCATGCAGCTGAAACTACAGTATGTGGCTGTAAGGATTTGTAGCATTTGGATGATTCGTTATGTCCCCAGCTTTGTTGTTTTTGTTTGTGTTTTTCAGTCTTTCCTCTGTCGGGATGTCGATAATTTGAGACGATTTTGAATCGATTATGTGAAGCGTTCAGTCAGAAGTAATACCGTAGCTATTGGATTTGTCTGTTTTGTAATCCTCCCCATATTTGAAATAGATAATTTATAGAAGGTTGCTCTACCACACCCTGGCCCCGTTCTTCAATTATTTCACTGACTTAAGAATCTGAAATGTTGTCAGTCTTCCTTTCTTTGAAAATTATTCACAGAAAAGTCCATAATGAAATAGAGAGAAGTAAGTAGGAATTCGGCGGTGGTGTAGAGGTCTAATGCCTAATTGGATACCAAATTGGGAGAGAGCGGGAAGAATCTGAAAATTAAATTAAAAATAAAAAAAGTTTTTTTTTATTTTTTTTACTTCCAACAAATAAGGACTGGACTTTAGACATGAAGTTATCACCACATTTGCATATATTAAATTATTCACAGAACAAAAACCTGATATGTACAGTGTAAAACAGTTATACTGACTCCATACACTCAACGGTGTTTCCTTTGCAGGATATTTGACTGTCACCATAGAACCCCTGCCTCCTGTGGTTGTGGGAGAGACTGTGACACTGAAGTGCAACTTCAAGACAGATGGGAGACTTCGAGAGATCGTCTGGTACAGGGTGAGTAGAGCGGCCTCTTCTACCTACCTGTGGTGTACTGGATGTGGCACACACACACACACACACACACAGCACTGTTGCTTCTCAAATGTGATGCCTCATCATTTCCTTCTACAGTATGCACAGCTCAGCTAACACTGAACCTAAGCTGCTTGCCATTACCAATTTCTGTCACACTTATGAAGAATAAGGAATAGGTGACATGGTTACTTGGTGTCAAAGTTCAATTTGATAGAAGAATCAATTAATTTCTTCAGCTGTAGAGGAGGAGACTGGCTGTCGGTTGGGATCCTGGTTTCTCTGTTGACTGGCCACTGCTCTCCTGCTTCCCAGCTAGTCTGCAACTACTACAGATCCCAGCTGGGACACTACACTGAGTAAATGCTGGACACAATATGCTTGGGAAAGAAGCCTGTCTTGGTCCTACAGCCTGCGATACTGGCCTTTATATTGTATCTGTGGTGTTTGTGCACGTGATGCGTGTTGTTTGAAGCAGTTTTCCTCTTAATGCGTCATTGCTGCCTGAGCCCAAATGTCAACCTTGGATTGCAAACAGGTCTGGGCTTGGTGAGCTAGTGACCAGATCCAGTATCAGTGTGGAACTGTAAATCCAAACATAAACACACTTGAATAAGTTCGCAGTGATATACTCTACATTTATTGCTGTCTCTTTCACCCCACTGTGCCTCAACATAGCTCATTGCTCATCTAGGCAACAGTATATTGCTCCGGCTGCGATGCTGTGTGGGCGGGGCAAATCTGTTAGATTCTGTTTTTTTCATATTCATCTTCTTAAAAGAAAACGGTGTCTCCAGGCTCATCTTCACATGCCGACATTTCAGCAATAGATCAAATGACACTTTACATGTTGTGCTCAGTATCATACATGCCATTGGACACTGGAAACTTCACAGGATCAGGAAGGGATTTAAAGGTAGGGTGTGGTTTAAATTGATCACTTGTGGTCATGTGAATACACTCATAATCGTGTCTCAGTGGTTGAATGTTTTTTTGCATTTTTTAATATAGGGCTGTGACAAACATACAGTAGCAGATTCTGAACGTGTTCTAAATATAAAGCATTGCCATGACTCAGTGGGCTTTGACAATAACACAGCTATTTACACAGTCAAAATGTCACGTTGTGGAGACTAGTTGGTAAGATAAACGTTTATAGAATTTGATTTTACTTGATCATTTTTAATGAAGTCCATATTGGCAGCTGGAGTCTGAAAGTGGACCTCAGAGCATTAAGCTGTCCACATCAAGCTTATTTGCAAGTGAGGAAAAACGAAAAAGAGGCTGTTACAAGAACCTGTCTCATCTCTCCTGACACCACTGCTCTGAGAAACCACTTGTAAAATTATAAAACAATTATCCACACTTGGCGGCTGCCAAAGTTTTTTTAATCTCTGCCTTTTGTTTGACTAAACAGTTCACTACCCCCCCAGACTGAACTGGCGTTGACACTCACCTGGAGAACAGCCATATCTAATCAAGGTCTGGCCAAGGAGAATGGGGCAGAATGGACTGAAGATCTCATTCATTACTAGGGTGCTGTTATCTTGACGGATTATGTTTGAGGATTTTTTTTTTCTTACTGCACACTGGAGCCCAGCCTGCCTCTTCACACCAACACATCCGCAGCACAGCCCGCTCCACTCAAGATAATCAAGATTGCTTTTGAGAAGCTTTCAAGCTGGCCTGCTTGTAGCCTATCCCGTAGAGAGATAAAAGTAATTTCGTCCAGAAACCACTTTAGTTCCTTGGTTTTGTTTGATAGTTGGCTTTACTTGTTCTATTTTGTTTTTAAGTTAAATTCAGAATATGCATGAGGAATTACAAATAAATTATTACCAGCGGAATGGTCATGTGAAATTAATTTGTATTACCCAGCAAAGAGCAAAATAGATGAAAAGAGGGTTTGATACAAGGGCTCACTCACAACGAGCGTTGTTAAGATATTTTCCATATAAGGAATGCAGTTACATCGCAGTGTAAGTCAGAGCTCTAATGCTCCCAAGTCAGGCACATCAAAGCAACTGGAGTGCCTGTGATTTTACACTTGGGGCCGACATCCAAGGTTGTTTTTTTTTCCGTGCTGCGAATTCCGAAGATTAGGCACTGTGGCTATGCCATCAAGCTGTCTTTTGTGTAATAATGGCATGTCGTACTACATTGAGAAGGAGAGAGAGATCGAAGGCGGGGGGGGGGGCTTCCCAGGCTGCCCTAGCAGTTTGCTTCAGGATCAGAGTGAACATGGCGGGGGTACTCCTTGCTGTGCTTGTTCTCCTGATTAGGTCACTCTAATGAAGGGGTACGGACCGCTCCTGACACTGTGGCTGGCGACCGATGACACCGCGAGGATTCCGGCTGGCTGCCTGCTGACTGCCACTCCGCATTACGCTTTAATAGTCCAGCAGGTTAAACCTCCATCTCTGTTTCAAACCCAGCCCCCAACCGTCCACCACACACACACACACACACTCACTCACTCTGCACTGTTATAGGGTCATCTCTCCGGCCGGAGGGGCCCACTAGCCCTGTGTCGGCCGTTTACAATTGATCCGCTTGTAAGGCTTAGCTTCCCACCATGCATGTGAAGTAACAATTCTGATGCGCCAGCAGGCTAATGTTTCGGCGTTCGCCGGTTAATCCCGCTCTGCGCCTGACTGAGCTTTGTCCTGCTCGCCCCTCCAAGTCTGAGGGATGTCAGGAAATGAGGAGAAAACCTAATAGTGTTGTCATGGAGACCACTTTTCATGCTCACCGTGATTTTATTGATATTCCGTATGTATCGCATGTGTTTCAGGAATTTCAAATAACACATTTTGACAGCCTTGGTACTGCAGTGATGATGCTGCCACCACTGTCTGTCAGAGTGACCTTCGGGTTCCTGCTCACCTCCCTGGCCAAGCCCATCTTCCCTGATTACTCAGTTTGGCCAATCGGCCACATCTAGGAAGAGTCTTGGTGGTTTCAAACCTCTACCATTTATGAATGACTGTGCTCTTTGGGACCTGTAGAGCTGCAGATATTTTTCTGTACCCTTCTCCAGATCTATGCCTTAACACAATCCTGTTTCTGAGGTCTGCAGATAATTCCTTTGACCCCATGGCTTGGAGTTTGCTCTGACATGCATTGTCAACTGTGGGACCTTATATAGGCAGGTGTTGGCAATCCACAATCATGTCCAATCAACTGAATTTACCACAGGTGGACTCCAATTAAGTTGTAGAAACATCTCAAGCAGTATCATTGGAAACAAAATGCACCTCAGCTCACTTTTGGGCATGATATCAAAGGGTGTGCACACTTGTGTACATATGATATTTTACATTTAGGCCCAAATCCTCAAAGAATAGATTGCTCCCGCTAATAGCTCCATATTTTGCACAACAATTGCAACGGCAATCTGCTCCAGTTTAGCACGATATCCACAAAAGATTTTTCTCTAATGATATGCCCGGGCAAACACGCCCACAAATGTACCAACTGTGTGCAATTTTGCATGATTGCAATTAGCCATGTACGCGTTCTTGCGCATGCCTGGCATGACGGTGCCTTGGTCTGGCTACAATAACTGCTGCCATGATCCCTGGAGAGCCCGGGCATGTCAGCCTCTTATACTGTATGTGTTGCACTTACTACCAGTTGAATGCAATTTGTTCTTGTATAAAGATACAAGATCTTGGATATAGTTAGATCTTTCCCCAGTTTTACAAGCTTTTTTCCATATTTCGGGACAGATTGGATCATAATGAAAACGACAGACCACACTTTTTTGCAGAAAATATGTATGAAAGTATGTTTCTGTGCATCGCAGCTGGTTCAATTTATTTTTTAAATCCCCCTCTATATATATTTCGCCCTTAATATCATCCAATATCAATTCAATATCATTCAAACTTCACAAGTTCTGTGGAGAGACAGAAGGAGAGAGTACGCACTGACTCCTGCAGTTAATACCTATTTTCAAAAGCGGTATTTGCACCTCTCTAACCACGTGTGGCAGTTAGCTCATGGTCTTTGTGGATCAGACGCAAGGCTTATTTGGGGCAATTTTACACGGAAGTACCTAATTTACATACATTCAAATGAGCCTGGCTCAGCGGTGGAACTATTTGCTCATCGGTGCAGTTTGCAATACTTCTCAACCTTTGCATGTGCTTTGTGGATTGGATGCTATTTTTTGTGTCATTTGCATGGGTTTTGCCGCTGCAAAAGCCGTGCAATCCTTTTGTGGTTTTGGCCCTTAGATTTTTTATTAATTAGCACTAATGTCTAAAAACCTGTTTTCACTTTGTCATTATGGGCTATTTTGTGTAGAGTTTTGAGACAAAAAATGAACACAGTCTATTGTAGAATAAGTCTGTAACGTAATAAAACATGGAGAAGGTTAAAGGGGTGTGCACACTTTCTGGCTTGGCTGTTCGGATCAGTAGTTTAATGGAAAATATCTTTGGACGATCTGAATTTCTGCCACAAATTCCACCCACTGCTCAGTATCAAAGATTTTGATATGGGGAGCGTTTGGTCAGACATGTGTCTTCCTTTCACGTAAATTGACAGTGCAGAGTCTCAAGCAGGAAATTACTTTAATTTTCATGTTCATTGTCCACCTGATGAAATCCAGAGAGCGAATTACTTTGACCCCTGGTTGTTGGCGTGTGCGCGTTGCTTTTTTCGTCCATCACCAGAGCCAACACCACCTGGGGGCGCTCGCCACAAATACATTTTGCCTTGTACATTTATAAAAATTAAATCTATCTCTAGATTAGTAGTCCATTCTACACCTGAGCCCATCTATTTATTAAAGCCACCAGGTTCAGAGCTTACAATTATCATTATATCATTATATGGTCGTTATATTCACAACATAGATCAGATGACAACAACTCTACTCATCAGATGAGGAGATCAGACTCAACCTCACATACTCCCCATCTGAACAGTAACAGAATAGTAGACAGAGTATTTAGTACTATCAAACTACCTAAACAAGAGTCATCTGGTTCATGACTTATCACATGGCTCTTATTTAGATAGTTCAGTCATCTTGTATAGATCAGAAAGAGAGTATGGCAAGATCATATGTTTTCCAACTGTGACAATGTTATTCTTCAGATGAGTCTGTGAGGCTGTGCCAGTCAGTGCAGAGCAGCTTTCTCTCTCTCTACTTCCATGATCAACGTTGCGTCACACAGAGAGAGGCTCGCGCTTGTGACGTAACAGAGCCTCTCTGAAAGGCTCAGACGCAAGCGGCCTACTCCCCTCTGTAAATCATGTCCTGATTCGTCCATCATGGAAATAATCCTTGAACGGTGGTGCTAGACAGTTGCTGCCCACACAGACCCCCCCCATGCACACCAGTCTGTCCCAATACTCCCCACTAATAACAAACTGGAGCACTCAGGTAGTCTGCACTTTTTAATGTTGACTGACGTTTCGACTTTCATTTTCCTCAGAGTCAACACAAATGACTTGGACTCGGAAGATGAAAGTCGAAAAGTCAGTCAACATTAAAACGTGCAGACTACCTGAGTATTCCAGTTTGAGTTATTTTGGGTAGTCCTATGGAAATGCCCAAGTAAACTTTTCTGCATATTATATATTGTCCTCAGCACCAACACCTGTTGAGCCTCTACTGAGAACTTGGCTGAAGCGTGACAAACTCCAGTCTTTGGACTCCCCACCCGGGGAGGACTGGCCATTGGGAGCACCGGGAAATTTTTTTCTCGGTGGCCTGGCGCACCAACTGGCCTGGCCTGCGGTGAATGGCCTGCCCCCACCCCCAGTCAACAAATCACGCAGCACCCCCCCCCCCCCCCGCCGTCAACAAACAAAACTGAAGGTGTTCCATCGGGGCTTAACTTGTGGCTCATGTCTCACAAATCCAATTTAAACAGCTGACTTTGAAAAAGCACAAGACTGTGGCTATATGCAAATGAAGTGTTTCTTGGCCAACTGCAAGGTTGGCCATCGGGAGTCTCGACCCAAAGGTGTTGTGTTCTTCTCTGCGTTAATCCTGTTCCCTCGCTTCAGAAACACACACACCAGACTTCATATTATTCAAAATACCAGTTTGAAAAACTCTGAGACAGGGTTGCCTGGGCAACAGGAATCTGAACAGAGCAAGCGAGCGCTCTCTACTCTCCCCGCTCCTGTGGGGTTTTTATGTGTCAAACTTCCTGCTGCCAGCACACCCCACCCCCCAAAGTGTAACTGTGTCATTTTGGAACGCTTCTCTGCTCAATTATTATTATTTTTTCTATTGTCCTAGGATGAATGTGAATAATGTGCATGAGATAAAAATAATCCTTCCTTTGCAACAACCCCATGCGTTGATGGAAATGAGATTGCATTCAGAAACACGCTGGCTCATTTCAACACATCAGCAGCCATTTCTAGACCCATAAAAGCATTGGTTCGTTGGGTACAGTGCACACTGTATCAACTGGACGTCAAGTGCTATTGAACGCAACTCACATTGATCCAGACCAATGGCCATTTGTTCCAGCGTTGAAGTTTTCCATCGTGCCTTCATGATGTTTACTGGCCCGTTTGTATCCCAAGCAGGCCCATTAGGGCTGTGTTGCACAGGAACAATGGCGAATCTGGCGACCAATGGCCCAAGTAATTGTTTGACAGATGTTTGCAGACAATTTAGCATTTGTGTAATGCACTTTAATTGTGGGAGGTGTTACTATTACGTCCATAATGTGTCCTTTGCCCTCCCTGACTTAGCGTCTGTAATGGTATGTAGAATTACGTAGATATAATACCAATGAACATTGTTTTGCTATGCTAATTATCCAACAGTAGCCTACTGATTCCCAAAGTAGCCTTGAGATGGACTCACCTGGATAGAGGAAACAAGGGAGGCCAAAATCAACCTGGCGAAGAGCTGTGACCTCAGAACTGAAAACATGTAACCTAACTTGGGCGAGCCACAACATTCTGCACAGGATAAGACCAGATGGAAGCAGATAGTCACAGCCTTGTGTTCCTCAAGGAACGAAGAAGATTAAGTAAGTAAGTACTGACAGAGGACATACGGTACAGACCGCAGGGCCAGCGGTTCGAATCCCGGCTCTTCCTGTCCAAATGTCGAAGTGTCCTTGAGCAAGACACTGAACCCTAAATTGCTCGCAATGTGCAGGTAAGCACCTTGCATTGCAACTGCTGCCAAGTTGTGTGCGAATGGGTGAATGAGAGGCCATTGTAAAGCCCTTTGGATATAAGTGCAGTCCATTTACCATTCCTACAGCAAGAAGCAGACAAAGACTCATTTTGATGTGTTTTTTTTGGACACGAGACAACGACCTAATGTAACAACAACTCGGGTGAAAATGTGCAGATGTGTGCATATTAGAAAAGAGATTGTGCTAAAGCAAACCCGGCTCCTGTGGCTTGTTCCTTTAACTAAGACAGACGAGTCTGTCATCTCTATCAGACTGCAGCTCTATGGTGAGCCCTGCCCCAAGGGGTAGATGAGATAAAGAGATGGATCACTGCTCCACAACCTCCCCCTTTGAGGACGCCGACGGGGCAAATAAGACGCCTGTTACACATGAAATGATAATTACACACTTCGCTTGCATTTTTCATTTTGCTGCCGCTAATGTCAACACTGGGACCTACGAACGCTGGAATCAGCAGTGCCTTTAGAAAATAAAGCTTAACTTTTTTTTCTTTTCAATTTCGTTACCATTGAATGAGTACAGTCCCTGCGCCTGAATTTGTCTTGAATCCTGAGGTATCTACTGTAATCCAGAAATCCCCCCTAACAAGTCTGATTACTGCACCTGCTTAATTACACCAAGTCACCATAAACCAAAATACACTAAGGAAACATGTGGAGGGATTATGTTCCTCCCAGGCTATACCCCTGTGCCTTATCCTCTCCCCATTTATAAGTAAAATACAGGTTAAAAATAATAATAAAAAATGAATTGCCTTGTTCATTTACATACTAGAAGGAATCTGTTTCAGTGCAACGGTGCATGGTGTATGTATACAATGCAAATATATTTTAGGCTTGTTATTTATTTATTTATTTATTTATTGCTATACCAAGACCAAATCAAACAAGAATGTTCAATTGAACAACAAGTGATGTGATGCACAGTACTGTAGACATGTCAATCTATGTACAGTATAGTAGTAGTAGTAGTAGTAGTATAGTAGGTACAAATACAGTCTACAATAACAATTTTTTTAATTATTGCATCTGACTCATATTATTGCACTCTGACTCCACATGTGTATAGAGTAGTAGGCCTATGTATATCGGTATTTGTACTGTATATATATATATATATATGTGCTTGTTTGTGTAAGTGTGTATTTGTACTGTATGTATACTGTATGTCCCTGTTTGTGTGTGTGTATGTGTGTGTGCACATATGTTATTCACGTTGTCTTTGGAGGAACGTAGAGCTATGCCTGTTTTTGTTTGTCTTTCTCTTGCTTCTGTTCTCTTCTGTTGCTTACTTTGGTTGTTATATGTCTTTTGAATAGTGTCTTGTAAGCCCATATGGGCTGGGCTTTGTGAAGCATGACACTCTAATACAATGTATCAATCAATCAATCAATCATATTAAATGAGAACCTGGAGAATGAGGAATATTGCTGTGCCCTGTTGCTCCCAAATAAAGCTCCCTAGAAACAGACTTTCTAAATCCAATTGTGTTATTACATAATGATCAAACATGAGAGTGATTACTTAACAATTAGGAGTGGATCAGGGTCAGGTTGTAATATTTTCACGCTGATTTTCCTGGCAGCAGAGTCACTTTCACTTTCTCACAGTCCCATATGCAGTGGTACAATGTCCCTCTTTCCTCATTACACTTAATACAGGCATCAGGAATGTTATCATTAAACTTGTATGAACCATGTATGTTCGCATCAGCCACTTATATTGTAGGAGTTTCAGGCTACTGTTGACTGTCTGTCTCTGAGCCTCCTCACACGCCTCACTCCAGTCTTCTAAAGATATGTCCTCCTCCATCTTGACTACCCGAAGCAAGACACTGGAGCACTCATATAGTCTACACGTTTATTGCAAACAGGTAGCAAACAGGGTGACTAACGTTTCGACATCCGTCTTCTTCAGAGTCAAATGCAGAACAAAGGAAAAGGCGGGGTATATATATATCCTCCCACATAATCGGATAATTGGCAGCCATCTTGAAAGAAAAAATAAATAATATGATAATATGTATGGTACATCAAATAGAACAATCAATAATAAAGGTAGTGGCATTCATCGCAATTAACTCAAACAGCAATAATCACAAATAGAAACAATACATATCATTGCTTATAAATATTTACATGTTCTGGATATTGGTTCCCACGGTAACCTACCTAAACAAAACAAGGCAAAACAAAACAAAAGAGACCATTAGAGGAAACAGGAGAGGCTTGGTTGGTCATTAACTCCATCAGAGGTAGCTGTATTAAGGGTATATCCAAAAGGCTTCCCTGCGTAATAATTTATTGATGATATTGCTACCCCTTGGGGTGGCATTTGCGGTTTGCAGCGACTTGATTATTTTCTCCATGGCATTAACCCGTTCTAAATTTTCACCTGCTTAAGTTTCCATCGAGACCAGGCGGGTTTGAAATGAGTTAACCGTGCTTCGCAGGGCATCCACTGAAGCTTGCAGAGGTTTTACAGATTCTTGAATTAAGGTAGACATATCTTCCTTAAAGTTGTCATGCTGTTTTGCCAGCTCCGAGATTAGCTTGGGCACAGAGAGTATGTCTTCAGCCGCGACATCGTCTTCATCTGACTGGCTAACATTAGCCTTTGAGGTGGAAGCTGCGGCCATTGTCGCCAGCTGCTCAAGCTACTTTTAGCTTTCGCAGCTGGATCCGACTGATTGGCTTTAGTGTTTGGCATACCTTGCTTGAAACTGGGTTAAATACTTATGTTGACCATTTTAGGGTGTTCTGTGAGATATTCGCTATATATTAGGGATGGGACGGTTACCGGTGTCACGGTGAACCGTGGTGAACCGCGGTGAACCGCGGTGAAAACAGTACAACCGGTTACATTTTCATTTATCAAGATAACCGTGCATACAAATAAAAAAAAGATAACCGTGCATGACTACATCACTGAAAAATCATACTAAATGCTGTCTGACTTTGAAAAACATGCTAAATGCTTTCTGACCCTCATCCCCGTTCAATTTACGAGGAAAAGCCACACAGGTAGCAGCACGTAGGTGGAGTTTTGACTTCAGGCGAAAACAACAACACTAGCAGCATGGCCGAAAGTGAGATGCATTTTGGCAGAGAGAATGGCTGAGTGCACAAAGCGATCTAACAAATGCTAAGGCGTGGTTACATTTCACAAAAGTGAAAGAAAAGGAGGAGGCGAAATGCAACCTGTGCTCTAAGATATTTTCCTGCAAGGGGGGAAATACAACATCTATGCTAAAGAACTTAAATGGTGCCCATCAGATTAGAATTGGGACTTGCACTACATTTGATGTCTCAAAGTGCGAGACAGACCAACTCCCTCGTCCTCTTCTACTACCCCAGGTATGCATGCTGTGCGCACCTCAATAAGTCCCGTTGGTTGACATTGACAGTACTTAAATCTAGTGCTAGATATCTTCTTTGCTAGCTAGATTCCCTCTGTCATCAGCTTGCTAAAGCTATAACTTACAGTGGTTCATTCATTAGACTAGTAGTAACGTACTGCAGCTAGCCAGCTATACCTAAAGTTGGCTACCATTAGCTTGCTAGCTCGGTGCAGTGAAGTTACGTTACTGGTGAATGAATGAATGACCACTGTAGTCAAGTTATTCTACGACGTTTTTGTAGCCTTTAGCAAGCGGATGACAGGGAATCTAGCTTGCAAAGAACACATCTAGATTTAAGGACTGTCAATGTCAACGTAAAATAGCCTAATAGTGTATAGCATAGCAATTGCATGTACAATGCTATAGCACTAGCTGGTTAACGTTAGCAAGCTGCAGTGCTCATCATGTCATGTTGTTGCTGTTATTGCTGTGTAAAGTATACTGTAGTGAGGGGAACAGAGTGGGAGAGAGGGAGATGGAGATAGAGGGAGGGAGGAAGAGAGGGAAGAAGGGGATGGAAAGAGGGAGGGAGATTAGTCCTCATTCCTGAACATTTTCTTAAGTGTCTTCTTAAATGTCTTCTTATGAACTTCGTAAGACCAACCCTAAGAAAGATCCCCGCCGGATTCATGAATGGGTGGAAATGTGTTCCTAAACCGCCAGTGTTCTCAGCTGTGCTCCACTTCTTAAGTTGAATGCGCGTTCTCGTACACCTGCATTTGCATACATAAACGCCCCGCCAGCTCCTTACTAAAGGGTCGTGTGCACACAAAATCCCCAGACAGCGCGGAAAAAGTTTAGACGTTCCTAATTGACTTTTTCTCCAATACAAAATAACAAAAGTAAACCAGACGGTAGGCTATATATGGACTTTTAATACAATATGCAAAATATATAGCCTACATGAAAGGGATTGGATGTGCTGAGAGCAGATTGAATTGTAGCCTACAGTTTAGTTACTGTAAATGCATGAGTACTTATGGATCTTGATAGGCCCTTATGTAGGACCATATGATATATTTTAGTTATGTATATTCACATATAAGTATTTACAGAATGTAGATGTGTCCATTCTGACGACTATGGAATATACAGTAAGGTGCTGTTGTGCTGAGTCTGAGTATAGCGACTGAGTTTAGTGCTTATTTATTAATTCACTGCCATTTGCAGTGTTTGTGTAGCCTAGTGCTTTTATTTATTTTAGGACACTGCAATGCCTTGTAGAATCATGATTGTGAAACGTAATTGGAAATGATACAAATATCCTCGTATTTATGATAATTATTATTCAAGCCTAGGATGTCTGTAGAATTGATGTGAACGCAATCACCTCGGATTTCTCATAAATTCAGCCCTTGCAAACGGGCGCACTCCAATCTTGCCTACCTACAACTGCATTTCCGCATTCTTAAATCCTGTTCTTAGATAAGAACAAATCCGAGATAAGAAACCATTCAGGAATGCCAGAATTGTCCCGGGAACTTTGTAAGTGGAGTTATGAAGTAATGTATTCTTAACTTCTTCTTAACTGCGTTCAGGAATGAGGTCCATTGTCTTTTGCTAAAAACTGTTTAGTTAAGAGCAGCCATTTGTTATGTAATGGTGTGTTGTTATGTTATTATGTAAAGCATAGCCCATAGGCTACTTTATTTCATTTATATGCAGTATAATTTTTTTGTTGTCTTTTCACGTTATGCCCTATGCATCAGTAGTGTCACAAATTAACAATACCAATTCAGTTCTTTTAAGAATTTATAGTTGTCTTGTCTTTCCATCAAATAGTAGAAAAGTAGGGTATTGATAGTGGGATCGATAAAGACTCGAATTGTTAAGCAGTCTCAATAATAGTATCAGTATCGATAAAAATTTACGAGACCCATCCCTAACCGTGATAAAACCGCGAACCGTGATAATTTTGGTCACTATAACCGTGATAGGAAAATTTCCAACCGTCCCATCCCTACTATATACCAGTGCAAAAATTAAAGAATTGTCGGGAGCACCTCTTTGCTGCGACTACCTCCTATGTCGCCATACCTGAAGTCCTGAAATAGATTAGTTGGTTGAAGAATTTGATCCAGACAATTGCTTTACAACATACAATAATATAACTCTTGCATTTTTTTTCTGTGTGTGTGTGTGTGTGTGTGGTGTATGTGTGCTCATGATGGGCAGTCTTTTCATGGGGACAGTGTTCATACCCAAGCGACAGCGTCGTCAGCAGCTTGGACACTGGCGATTTCAGAGCAGCTTTGACATGGGAATCGTGCTGGGTCCTGAATTCCAGCTCTGCAGAACACCCAGCAGGGGGGAAACGCACACGCTGACAAGCCCAGATTGTACGATCCTTTGCGTTATACAGTAGGAGATTCAACCTGATGCACAGAGAACGGAGGAGAATAGTGCACTTATGATTGGTTTGCCATGATTCATCTGTTGGATTTGCAATGTATTTCCTCAGAATTATGGGGAAAAGGAATGCATTTACTGGTAATTCTCATCTTTATACATCCCGCGGTCTCCCTCCATCCCTGGAATTACCTACATCCAGAACATCACAGGGAGCAGCGGTTTGAAGACAGGTAACGTTTGATGTGTGATAAGCCGAAGTGGGCTGGCAGGCAGAAAGGTGCATTATAAAACCATCAAATATACCATCCTGGTTAGTTCCACCCACAAAGACAGACATTTCCAAAAAGAACAGATTTGCCCATTTCAGTTAATATATATATATATTTTTTTTTTTCCATAGACAACGGTGATATCCAGGACGGCCGTGTGTCGCGGTGCCACGCGAGACCATGAACAAGATGAACACGTGTATTACTAATTTCATGGTCCCCATCTGCCCCCATAGCAGATAGTGCTGGATGTGACAGGGAGTGGCTCATTTCAGAGCGGCAGGGTAGTCAGCCCTGTAGCTGAGGAGAAACAATTAAGGAAATCCCGCCAACCCCCACCCCCACCCCCTGGTGGCTGGAGAGCTTGTGGGGAGAGATGGGTTTTATAATAGATTTGTGTCGCTGTAAAATGAGACTCCGACCTCTGGTTGCGATGGCGCTGGGAGACATGTGAGGAAGAGGATCTGAGACGCAGTCCCCAAGGGGTTAAAGGTGATTCATTGAGGACATCATTCTCTCTTCTAGCGTGAGTCGCATCGTTGGCTATGACAGCTAACTGTACTCGTCATGACAGTTATCACTGAAGAGCCTCTCCGGACGGTGTTAAGGAAAAAGATTGCATCTGTGCAATCATAGCTGGTTCAAAGGAGGGGGGAGCTCAGACCCAGGCTAGCGGCCTTGAGAGTGTGGATGCAAGCGACTGTACAGTAGCTGGTATAGTAGACGTTTAAACAGACCTCACATTCAGATAGATAGAAGCCTTAATTTAGAGAGGCAACATACTGAGACCATGTCTCTTTTACAGATGTGCCCTGCTTGCAGACAACAGCAATACAGTAGCAGAGTACAGAAAAATACAAGAACAGTGACAGCATGCAGACAACAATGACAGTGTACAAACGTACAGTTAATTAATACTGTAATACAGTAGTATGCAAAAGTAGTAACAAAGTACAGGGGTACATAGTAGAATAATTATAAAAGTACAGTAAGGAAATGATTATCGTCAATGGCATTTATAAACTACCGTCCCATAGGTATCAGCTAAAAAATCAACAAACATGCTGTTTCAAATATGAAATAATCTCAATCATGCAAGCTTGTTCATGAGTGACTATGAACCCAATAGCACAAAATATAGTATTTTCTAAAACTAGAGGGAAATATCTGTCTTCTTTTCTTTTTTATAATCATCAATCCCCTACCTTACCTTGAGCTTCTCTTGAGTTGTCTTTGAAATAATATGGCACTGTGTGGGTGTTTGTGGAGATAGTGTTCTAAAAACAAACCAAAAACAACAATTGTCTTATCATTAATCATCTGCAAGCAGAAGGCCACAATGTAGTCATTCAGCTTGGCTGGCTCTATCCACAATGACTACCAATGATCAGTTAAAGGAGTCACATTAAACAGCAAAGTGTGTGTGGAATGAACAAAATGACGTCTAGTTTTTGCCCCCCATTTTTTTTTTTTTATCATTATAGCATGCAGCCTTTTCGTGAGTCCCGGGTTTGAGTCACAAGGTTATCTCAGTGACATTTTCATTAACAGTCAACCCAGGATGTTTGTGAATGTCACAGAAAGGGAAAACATTCCTCAAGGCTTTTTCCTTTTACAGATTCTCACAGAAAGAGTCTCTGGCGGGTTTCAAAACCCAACTTGTCTGACCTTCGAGCATTAATGCGCAAGGCTACTAGATACTCACTATTCTGTAAATAGTTTCCATCTGAAATACAAGCATCCTTGTCTGTGCTGTAAACTTTGCCTACCAGGGACTCCTTCATGGACGAGGACATACACGAAACATGTTTGAAAATCATGACAATTACAAAGCAGAAACATCTCTGTTGGGCCAGCTGAAATCTTACTCTGTGCCTCTAATAGGTAGATAGATATCTTACTCTGTGCCCAGGGTGGCTACGGCACACTGAGATAATAAAGCCTGAGTTAAATTGATCTATTGCTGGACTCAGACCATCATCAATTATAAACAGAGGTTTTACACTGTAAAACATCAATGCTTCTGCTATGGTAATGCACACGTGGAGATACACAGATGCGCTATTGTCATATCAGGCGTGACAAATACATAAGTCAAGCTTTATAAAGCATCCAGGTGATACTATTATTAATATTAAAGGCTCATGTGATGATTTAATCACATTGAAAGTAGGGGCATGATTATTATTATGTAAATCCAATACAACTGCCTGTATTGATGTTGAAATGTATTCAAACGATTTCAGGGAGTGCTACTAATTCCTGGTGTGATCCTGCAGATTAGCCTCCGAGCCTAACAAAGACATCTGTTTAATTCAGGCTTCCTTGGCCTCCCCCCCCCCCCCCCCCCCCCCGCTGATGCAGCCCATGTTCTCTTGCTCTCGATCGATCAGCCACAGAGACAAAGTGTTATGTTAGTGGTCCCATTACTATGGAATGGAGCTATTGACAAAGCTGGGCGTAGGCGTAAGGCACAGCACGGGCCGTTAGAATAGTTCGAATAAAAAATGTATGGTTTCCACTTCATTGAGAATAAAGTGAAATGTCTAGGGAGTGTACGATCTAGATCACATTCCTCTCAGAACGACAGGGTTGACACACTGGTTCCAGCGAAGGGGACTCAATGAATCAAAGTGAATGTATTTGTTTAGCTGAATCCCTCGTCAAAAGCTTTACTAATGTTCCAGCCCTCGGGGTAAATGGAAACTCTGGTATACACCATCACACAATCACACACGTCAACTCTTGATATATAACAGGTCAGATTCCAAGGTTTTACCTCAGCTTGGTCCTCTAGTTAGATTATGATTAGGTGTAATGTGCCTACCATAGATACAGTAGCTAAGTGTGTAGATAGCCGTTTGAGTGTGCCTTGAGAGCTGGAAAGACATTGGCTGGGTTTCCCGATAAAGAACCTTCTTAAGGAACCCTTCTTAAGCAACCCTTTTTAAGAAGTACTTTGGAGTTAAGTGCTTCTTAACTCGTTCAGGAAACACGGCCATTATTGTTTGATAAAGGTGTTAACAATTCCTAACGAATTAGACAAAGCTTCCTGCTGCTACCATAGTAAATGAGTCCCACCCCCGCCAAAGAATCCGACAGTCGAGCGGTGCCCTATTTAAGATGAAAGCTTGTTTCTTCCGCCTTGGTTTCATGTGGTTGTTTCTTTACCATGGGGAAGTTGCCTTGTTTCTCCATGTTGAGCTCTGTTTAAGAACACAGCTTCTTACCGGAGACACACTATGCACTGCTGCCTCCGCCCCAGCGACAGGGCAGGGCGAGAAGTCATTTTCAGGCTGGCATCCAACTGAAAGCAGTATTGAAAACAATAAATGACAAACTCACACCTGCAACTAGGCCCTGTTTCATTCATGTTCATCATGACCTTATAGAAACATAATTTATTTCACAGGTGTATCTGACTGAATGGTAGAGATGGACGGCTCGCTGGCTTTAGTCGTTCATGTCCGTGCATTGAATAACCACAAACTGTGGTTCAATAGTTTAAAGCTTAATTGATTACAGCTTGCAGGCTGATGCATGGACTGCCTGAGCATATGCTTCACAATATTTATACAACATTGTCATGCAGCATAGCACCGATGTTCTCAATTGATTTCAATAGTCACACCCTCTATTGCACTATTCTTGGGGCCCTATTTTCATGCGGGTGCTAAGTTGTCTCAACCTAATGCATTTAGAAACGTTTTTTAGTGTTGAGAGTTTTAGTGTAAGAGCTTGCTAATTCACAGAGTTAAAAGCAGTGGCTCAATTCTAGTGCATCCTCTGAGCTTTGCTTTTGTGTAGTATTAGAATAATTAATTAGAATTAATTTGTGCATTAACAGGCAACTGGCATGGCCTGGATGGTGAGGACCTCTGTAATGCCATTACCACAAACACATTTGCTATCAAACTCTTCACTGCACTTCACTTCATTTTCCTTCCATGTTCTATCGTTGACCTGTAAATAGCTTCTTACAATGTGTTTGTTCAGGTAAAGATAATTGAGTATAGTTATTATCCTAAGTGCTTCCATAACCTGATTGAGGGGCTAGATCACTCTGAGCATTGTTCCACTGACCCTACATGCCTGTAATAGTATCAAACCAAAAGCTTTCATCTCTCCATTCTCTTTATATTTCAAAGGTATGTTCTTTGGAATGCGCTAGAAGACCATTTCACCAAAAGCTACCTTTCATCTATGGCCTCCGTCATCATTTTGGAGAAGGCTGTGATTTCAGGCTGCATTTTCTGAGGCCTGCATCTCAGCCAGGATTATCTATGGTCTGGTTAAACCCCTTTCCTTACCAAGCTAATGACAGGCTGGGCCAAGTGGCATGACAGGAAATGAAACCCCTTATTTCCTTCAGGGGTTTTTTCTGTTTTCATTTTAATGAGGAAAAAATCCCTCTGCTGAATATATTCAGATATTAGAGTTTTGTCTTAACTGAGCCTCAATTTCTTAACAAGAACGATTACTCCTCCGTTGGGTCAGAACACTGCAACATCCCTCTCATACTGCTTCATATCACCAGATACTCGTTACATCATTATCCTCAGTCTCACTACAGTGATTGGCTGTAATAATATATTCAGTGTCGGTTATGGAGTTGTTTAGATCGCCACTTCATGCCTGACGACATCTAGCCTCCCATCCTATTTCCTATCGCTGTATTCATGTTCTCATTCAAAGACGAGCTACAGAAGGACCAACTGTAGACCGGGAGGAGGATGAGTGGGATAGACTGGGTAGGAGGAAGCTGCACTGGCTCACATTTTGCTCTGGGCAAATGTGTGACCTGTAGTCACCCACACTACCGTACAACTAGGCCAGATTCCAGTGAGCAAATGCTTGGTCTCACATTGGAGCTCATTTGCACCCTTTCCTCAGAACGGTTCTGTTCGGATGTCCACCCCCCCCCCACACACACGCACACACCCAGGGTCATGAAAGCTATTCATACTAAATGTGCATTTCCATCTAGCCAGGGTGACTGAGAGCAGCATAACTCCCCTGATTCGATAAGCCGCCTGTGCTATTCACGGCCTGCGCGACGCCGTGAATCATGCATGAGGTTTATGGAAAGCCGCTGCGAGACATCTGCGAGTGTGTCAACAACAGAGGTATTCTCAATTAAAAGTTGCATGTCATAATCTTGTTGGATGCAGCGCAGACATAGCATGGCTGACATGTACACTCAGGCGGCAAATCGCTCACATATAGGCTGACACAGTCTGCGGGGCCTAGAGATTACTTACTGGGTCTGCTGATAGTGGGAGTATACAAAGCTGAGATGTGCCACGCAGGAAATTTGACTCGTCTGACTGGCCCGCTTTTTTGGGGGGATGGAATAAGAGCATAAGGGTGACATGGTGGAGGTTGTGATAACGTGAGAAGGATAGTCCTTTACGGCACAATAGATCAATGGCTTTCTTAACCAACTTGTTTGGTTACACAACATTTAGTGCCCTCTGAATAATGTATACTGTTGATATTTGTAATGCTTACTGTACGGTACAGTATGTGATATGCATTGTACTGTAGCGTAATGCTTGGGTGGTTCGTGGTTGGCCTGGAGATCGCTCTCATTCAGACAGGCGAACAAGAAACCGTTTTCCCTCTGAGCTGTACAATCATACGGCTTTCATTCAGAACACAAGGTTTTACGAAACCTCCAGAGCACATCTCTTCGATAGGCTTTCAACACTCAGAAACTTCTAGATAATATTTCAGACAAGCCAAACAACAGCATCTGAGCTTTCTGTGGAAAGTGTGAGATTGCGGGGAAACAGGGTTTGTTCAGGACAGGGGGGTGTTATGCTGAGATCTCAGGTCTCTCAGGTTATTTATCTTCTTTCTCTGTAATTTCACACTCACTCCCAAGTTGTGTGGTCTTCCTCTTCCTCTTCCTTCCTTCCAAGCAGTGTGTGTGTATGTGTGTTTGTGTGTTTTTTTGTTACTGTTTGATAAAACTCTTCAAGGGAAACAAAGTCTCCGTTTCCCTTGAACCCCACAGAGCCCATCCTCTTTCATCTGAAACAAATAATGCACACCCTGATTCATACGCAGAAAGGCATATTCTGGTGTGTAGCCTTAAATCATCAAAAGGCCTGATGTTTACTGGTCGATTTACCCTATTTAAATAGTCACATTAAAGGCAGAGATACATAAACATCAGCATGGATATACGTCGTCGGTCAAAGGCCATTGTCAGGCCGTCTCTGTTGAAGCTGCTGGGATATATATCTGAGGCGAAGCCTTCTCTCAACATAACAGAGACATGTATGGTGTGAGCGTATGACGTGAGCAGAGCGAAAGCCCTGATAAACGGAGTCGCGAGTCATGATAGAGTGATGGACTGGAATGTAGAACAGCTCGCAAGTGTTGATGGAGAGCTCCGGCATCAGTAGTCCACAGACATCACAGCTTCTGAGGGGGACGGGGGGCAAGGAAAAACACATTTGATTGGATCCATCGATGTGCCGCGTGCTGTCTCATCCCTCCGTCCCTCGGGGGTGTCTTTGCTTCAAAGCTCCCGCGAGAAGCATCTTCCCGTCAGTCAAACACCCCCTCAGTGCCTGTGACTGCGATGGAGAGCTGGGCTAATCAAAGGGTTAATAGTGTATCTCCCAGCTCAGCAGGGCTGTAAGAGCTCCACCCCCCCCCCCCCCCCACACACACACACGCACAGATATCTCAAGGCTATTTGTAGCCTAGTTTTAGATTCGCTCATGAAAACCAGGCTCTAGTGTGTGGTTAAAAAAGACAGATAGTGGCTCTTTCACGACGTCGGCCGTGGCAGATTTATGGCTCCCCTTCAGTGGCCGCCAAGAAAACAAAGCATTTCTCCTTTCGCTGACAAAGGTCAAAAATCATTGATGTGAGAAACAGGCATTGCTTTGAACACCCCCCCCCCCCCCCCCCCCACACTCCACCTGCATCCCTTTAAAACTCGCTCACCAATATGGGTCCATCTACAATAGACATATTATTTCCCTGTCCGGTCAACCATAAACACCTTGTGTGCGGTAGGGAAGGGCTGCTGTCTCAGGCGAGGCTGTTTATCACCTTTTTTACTCCAGGAATTAATGGGTCGTTTTGGCCGCCTTGACCAGCAGCCATAGTGGCACAGCGGCCTCCGGTAATGTCTTGTCATGCATACAAGATTTGAGTCTCTCACAGTTGCTGAGGATGTACAGTGTTAGAGGGCCGGTCTTCCTTTCTAGCAGGATCTGGAGTTTCAGAATCCTGTTCCATCACTACAGAAAAAAAAAACTGATCAGACAGCGCCCATGGTACTAGTTACTAAATTTAGGTAGTACTAGATACTACTGTACATACTAGATACTACATTTGCGGATGTGATTTATTGATAGTATTTTAAATGCTAGCCCTAGCTGTAGCATTTCATTCTTTTGATTAGTCTGACAGATCAATTTCATGTATTATAGAACTAGGGGAAACTGTTTTATGCTTTAGCCTTCAGGTTTTCCACACTACTGTCCAAAATAGTGTTACAGCTACAGCTGTTGAAAGGTTCACATTTTCGACCACAACCAAGCCCCACTGCTCTACAAGGAGCCATGCAGGAACCTCTGTTCACAGGCAAACGCGAGCACTCAAGAGTCAAGAGTGGGTTCATATGAATATAGAGCTTACCTCATGCATAGGCATCGGACACTGTTTTTACTTTTCCCTGCCCACTGGTATGGGCTCTTGCAGTTGCAGTCTGTGATTTCACAGTGTTCTGGAATCTTTCCTCAAGGCCTCCACCAGTGAGGAAGCAGTCTGTTTCTTTTCTTCTCTTTTTCCACACGTGCATGTGGCAGCTCTGGCTTGCAGCGGGCTTGAAGGGATGTGCACAGCGTTGGGAAATCGACTAATGAGAGGACATTTGTGGAGGGGAAGCGGAAAAGACTAGTGAGCGAGAGAAGAAACAAGGAGCGAGACTTCCGCTGCGCTGCGTTGGCGCCCCGCTCCCCCGCCTGATGCCATTGTCTTCTGCTTCATTAGCCGGTGCCGCTTGATCACAGGGCCCTGAATCCCCCCCCCCCCCTCCCCACCCTCACCAGATGACCAAAACGCCTCTCAAACACGGCTCATATTTCGCTCGTCCCTGGATGATAGCAAGGCGCCGCTGCACCACACTCTTTTCTCCCCTCTTACAGTATTACCCCCCCCCCCCCCCCCCCCCCGCTTGAATCAAGGCCATGTTTTCTCCTTTTACTGCCACAAGCGAGTAAACATTCACATATTCTTGACACACTCTGTTTTGTCCCTGGTCCCCCCCCCTCACCAAATTTGACGTTGTTGGAGCACATGTCTCTGCAGAGACTCCAAACACCAGTCCTTCCTCAACGGGGTTGAGTTGAATGAGCCTCGTAGCTAGTCGAGCAGAGAGAGTGTGTGGGAGGTGGGGGTGGGTTGTGTGTTGTTGTGTTTGTTGTTGTGTTTGGTGTGAGACCCACCGACGGCTTCTAAAGTGTGAACAGCGGCCTTGAGGGAAAAGGTTACCGGGGGTGATCATTAGAGTGGCTGGCGGCGTCCACCGGCGGAGGGGGGGGGGGGGGGGGGGGGGGGGGTGAGGCCAGAGATCAAATGGATGACCAGTCACACCAGTCCGTTAGGATTACTCGTCCTGTCCAGACAACCCTTGCTGCGGGGGGGGGGGGGCAGAAGCCGGCATCCATCACAGCGTGCCGGGCGAATGACGCAAGGCGCTGACAGACACATCTGGCTCCCGTGAGCTGAGTTCTGATGCCCAGCCAGCGCCAGGTGCCGCGATTTGTATCGGACCCCTTTTTGGACGGTGCCTCGGCAACAGAATGGCTGCCACTTTATCAGCCCTTTAATGTCAGCACAGCTGGAGTCCTCATAACCCAAGAGGATGATCTTATTATTATTTTTATTTTTTTATTATTGAGATATAAGCAATATCTTCTACTTCAGTGACTTGGATGGGGGGTGGGGGCTTAATCTTGTGTGTGTGTGTGTGTGTGTGTGTGTGTGTGTGTGTGTGTGTGTGTGTGTGTGTGTGTGTGTGTGTGTGTGCATTGCAAGTCTAACCAATGCCATGGATCTCACCCTCAACATATCAGCAGTGTGTGATGTTCCACTGCATACTGAGTAGTCCCTCACAGACATCACGCGTGGGCCAGCAATGTGCTGTGCACTCACACACACACACACACACACACACACACACACACACACACACACACACACACACATACACACACACACTCCCTCTCCCTCTCCCTCTCCCTCTCCCTCTCCCTCTCCCTCTCCCTCTCCCTCTCCCTCTCCCTCTCCCTCTCTCTCTCTCTCTCTGGTTGTCTCTAACACCATCCCTAGCCTCTGAACATGAAGACCAGATAGAGGATATAATCACATCATGAGAGATGTTCTTTATTCCCTAGTGAACATATTGATGTTATGCCTTGAGGGGAGTGTTTACCATCCTCTATTGACAGTCAGAGTCAGCCCTTTACCCTCATAGCATTTCATAGTCTAATAATAATTAATTTCCCAGTGACACATTTTAAACAGATGTTCTCTGATAGTGCTTCATAGGTAATTAGCAACTCTCTGCAAGCTATTCAAATACTTCTTATTAATGAAGCGACCTCCCCTTGCATTGGTTTGCTCTTGAATTGTTTAGGCAATTAATGTATCTGGGTCCTCTGAAAGATTGCTTTGAATGCTCAGTGCCAATATCATTAATTAGTATCTTGTTATTTGAGAACCGTCCTTTTAATTAAGGAATCCCATATAGCTGTCATTCGTTAATGTGGAAAATGGAACCTGGCCTCACTGTCAGGTTGAGTGATTTTGGTGGAGTGTTTCAAAACAAAACACTTGGAAATGAACGAACTCTGGCACTTTTTCCATCAGCAAGAGTGGGCATAAACATGAGTGATTAAAGGAAGCCATCTAAGGGGGTCATCTCTGTACTGTAGACTTCCAGACTTATTTGAACTAGAGCTGTCAATCGAAAAAATATGTAAAAAGTAATTTAATAATCTGTAATTAATTAATCAAATTAATCACAATTAATCACATATATCATTTTTTGCTGGGAAAAGCCCTCAAATGAAGATGTTTCAATTAAAATACATTGCATTATTGTGGTAGACTAGTAAAGCTTTGAATAGACATTGCAATTAGTAGTCAATATTGTTTTATTAAATTATAATTTGCTATATCTTGTTATGTGTAAGGCTATTAAATCAATCTGAGCAACATATTTGCCAATATTTTTTAAACAATTGTACCTCGTGATGGTGGCTTGTAGCTGCATTGGAGGACGTAATGTGCAATGCTTCCATGAAGCCCTTGTCTTCTACCATAGCAATTGACCTGCAGGCGTTTGGCGTTTGAGGGGGATGAGGAGGGTGTACCTGACCAGCCAAGACGCCATTTGTGGGTACATGATATCATCCGCGGCCGACAGCAGTACGGGGCATATCACAACCTCGTATAAATGTATAATTTGTGACTCATGTCATATAACTCTGTGTAGAAACAGCAATCACAAGTAGCTCAACCAGTAGACTACTTTATTAAAAGTATTTTGGGGGCACTGGTAACAAAGTTGGTTACTAGGGACAGTACACTTGTACCAATTCTCCTCGTCCTGATTGGTCAGCTGTCAGAAATGCGCTCGACATCACACGGCGCTTTCCTGAAAAGTTAAACAAAATTCAACTCAAAAGGCGTTTGCAGCTGCGCTTTTTAAAAAGGTGGTCGCCTTTTTCCATAGGGTTGCATGTAAAAAAGGTGCTGGCCGTAAAAAAGTGTAAAGTAAAGTGTAAAGTGTAGCGTGAACACGGCCTTAGCCGACTCATTCTGTGCAGCCTGCTCTCTGCAGCCCATGGGTTCCGCTGAGCAAAATCTATTTTTTTTCTTCCAATCTGTTAAGTTGGTAGCCCTAATTTGAACCACACCTTTTAAAAGTGCAAACCATCCTGTCTAGTGCAAATACTCTCATGTGAAAATAGAAGTGGTTTGCTGCACAATTATTCTGATGGAAAAATATATGTATTTGAACAAATGTTTCTGCAACCATGCCACCTTCATCAGGGTTAAATATCCTCATACCATCTTTGGTCTTCAGTGAATACCACATGATAAAAAGAGAAGAAGGGGAACTTCAGGCTGGGGTGGTAAACATGGAGATAAACTGAACATTTAAATTGTAAATGAGAATGTTTATGCCATAATTAACAGAGCCGAATAGAATAGGGGAAGACAAAGTCACCCTGAGAACATGCATTAGAAGTACATAATGTCTCTGTCTGCTTCTCCAGTTGAACTCAAGCATGTCTTATTTAAATGGAAAAAAGGCTCCCATGCCACATCAGGGATTAGAAAGTTGATGTATTTAAACATGAAATGAGCCCCTGTTCTGCGCACACTGCAGATGGAGGAATATCCCAGCCGCTGAATCCACACAGTGTTTTGCAATGGTTCCATGTGAAGAGGTACTGGTTCAAATGTGTACGTTAATCACTCATCACCACCACAAAGTCAAATCCCTCCGCCGGATTACTGATAAACTCACCATCGGGGACGCAGAGCCGGCGATTAAATAGGTGGAACTTAAAATAGAAGCATATTTTAAACTGTATGAGGGATTTTGGAATTGATCTCGTCCTTCTTCTTACTCTCTTGTTTTAACCAGGCCAGGTCCAGCCTGGTTTTTGTGTGTGGCTGGCTTGTTTCTGTTCAGGACTGGTAGGACGGAAGCTAGTCATGCCACTGAAATAGCTATGAATTGAAATGACATGAAATAATGTCTGATAAATTAAGATAGGTCTTGTCGCCTGGACACATCAGTTCCAATGCTTCCAATGCTTATCCAGCACAATAAGAGCAGGATAGACAGTTAGCTCAGGAGCTCACAACAAGTAGCAGCAGCTTCCATAACATTAATGGTGTGGAGTGGTTTTGGTGTCCTTCTTCCAGTCTCTAGTGTGGGTTGGGGTTAGAATAAGGGTTGGGGTTGGGACAGGATCTGACCTATAAGGCAAGGGGTAAAGGTTGGAGTGAAAGGATGAACATGTGGAGGTTTGGGGTATAGTCCCATAAAGTCATCCCCACCGGGTCTTGAACCCTGGTCTCCCAGGTGGCAGTCCAATGCTCTGACCACTACTTGTGCAGTGGAGATCAGTGGGTTGATTTTGGTGTCCTCCTTGATTTTAGTGTGCTGGGACTACTGCCTCTAGTGGTGCCAACAGAAAGATGTAAGCCAACATTGTCCGGGGTAAGGGAGGGAGGGAGGGAGTGATAACCGGACAAACGCTATACTAGGTGTGCTGGCTTCCTGCCACGCCCAAAAATGGTCTTAAATTGCGATCTTAGAGGATGCATTTTTATTTTTTGCACATTGATTTTGAAGAACTGGAATAGTTTGAGATGTCATTTTTAGAATGGGTACCAGCCTGAGGTGGATGAGGATATAGGCATAACAACAGAAGTAGATATGCACATCCTGGAAAAACTTCAAAAAACTGGTGCTGGACTAGAGTATATCCAAGTAAAAGAAGATGATGTCCACACACAGTATAAGGTCTCTGTCCGTGCTTTATTCACCCCCAAATAATGCACACAAGTAACGTTTCGCCCACAAGATAACAGGACGCTTCTTCAGATAACAGGATCTCCATTCACCAATTAGTGACTGCCAATGAGTTTCCTCCATCTGCGTGGGTGTGGTTTCCCTGTTGTCTGAGGGCAGAAATACAAAGGTCGGGATCCTGAATCAGGTGTGTCTACATCAAACAAACATACACCATAGCTTACATAACATCCAATACAGTATATCATATATACAAAAAAAGTGTCCCAATAATTTGTCTAAAAAATATGTGATCTATACCATATGCAACATGTAACAAAATTAAACATCTCAACTCTAAGAGGACAGAAGCCATCTCACTGGAAAGGTCTAATATCAAAGTCCAGATTCATGCCATTGCCATTATTTATGCCAGACTATTTCATTACATTGAAACATTAGTCAAATTCCTAGTGTACGAACCATATACATGGCTAATAAACAAATCTTGAATCTTGAATATGCTAACTCATTGTCTCTTTAAAGGAAACTAATGCCAGTGTGTTATTGATGTGTGTTGTAGTCAGGGGTGTAGTGGTGACTAAAGAAGTTGGTATACTCTAACTAAAGAAGTGGACATACTGTAGCAGTTTTTACATTAGTGTTATTTAAAGAAGTGGACTTACTGTAGCAGTTTTTACATTTGTGTTGTTTAAAGAAGTGGGCATACTGTGGGTCCATGGATAAAGAAATACAGTAGGCATGCTGCTACACTGGTTGTATATACCCACTGCTACACCGGTTGTGGCTCCTTGAGTGTTTTTGTTGCTGTGGGAACCGAAGAGGGGGAGATGTCCGCTGGCTGTCCGATGAAGATATTGTGGGAGGGAGGTGTGAGTGTGTAGCTCTGTGCCCACTCACCTATTAGTGCACATTGATCAAACAGATTGAGGACAACAAGCAAACCCAATGATGCTCTCACAAGAGAACTGCTGCATCTCATGATCCCGCCTGATGAGACCATTCATTGCTTTTATCGTTCGGAGACGCCGCGCTACATCGCGTAACATAATGTAACACTGCCTCGTTTTCATGCCTTGCCATGGTCTACTGGTGAGCGAGCGATGCAGTTGTGCTTGTCCGTTCTGTTTGTTGATGCTGCCCAGGTGGTTAGAAGGAGACCCGCTCTCTGATCTCTCCAGGCCGGTAATGAATAAATGGCTAGAGGATGGCGTTTCGCTAAAACACTCAGGCAGCGAACAGAGCGTGGCCGGCAGTGTTTTGGCGATGGAGGCTTTCCATTTGGCCCAGGGGAACATCAAAATGGATGTGTTGCTGAACGCCCTGCTTTTCAAAGTGAGTTGTGCCCAGGGTCCATCACTCTTTTATTTATTCATCTCGTGGGGGGTTAAATGTGTGCCTCCAGACGACAGATCCCTGGCACGACCGTACAGACTCAGCGGCATTGGTTCTGACCGGCCCCTAACAGCTAGGCCCGAGTCCGGCCGCCCCAGCCTGCCTCAGGAGCGACAGCCATGGCAGCCACCAATCGGGTTGGCCGGGGTCTCGGACGGGGTCCTGGATACCGGATTGGGTGCTTTGTCTTTGTTTCTCGAATCTCTGCCCTGACATCCTGGGCAGGGTCTGTCTGGCCTACAGCCCTGGCCCACCGGTACCCTTCTATGTCCATCAGCGACAACAAGCACAACTTTAATCCCTGTGTGGTGCCAATCTGCCAGGCAGACCGACAGCCAATCCCTCGCCACCGCTGTTACTTTACATGGAAAATGGAAATGATTGATAGCATGCCGGGAGCATGCGACGAAGATAACAGGCCGGAGAAAATATCCAACATGCTGATAGTCATCTCAGGCGTGTGTACTAATCTGCTCATGCCAAGGGGTCCGGCGCAAACACGTTCATGTTTCTTTCCATTGCTCTGGGCTTGGGAGTTTTGCTGTCTTCATTTTAACTTGATAGATCTGTACGGAATACACTGAGAACGTGTTCTGCATGTTCCCTGTTACTTACCTGTCACACAAGTCATGCGGAAAAATAACAAAAAAAAAGAAAAAGAAAAACAGTTCCGGTTTCCATATTGATCTGCTTTAGAGGCTTTGCCTCTTTACTCACCAAGGCCAAAGTCCATCTCTGTCACACACAGATACAGTACATGCATGTTCACACAAACGCACACACAAATGCACGCACACATACACTTTCCGTGTGCATCATATACAGCTTGTACCCCCCCCCCCCCCCCCCCCCCCCGGAATGAATTTGACGTGGCTGCCTGCTGGGAGCCTTGACAGACCAGGGAGGAGGTGAGCACTGGAAAACTGTCACCTAAAGCCCGAAGCCCCCCCCCCCCCCCCCCCCCCCAAACGGCATATATGTCACTCAGGACCCAGCAGGGGGGGCTTCCGCTGACTTACGGAGCTGTCGGTGACACACCGAGCAGCCTTGCACTTACAGGTTATCAGGGCGGAACATTAGGCAGGCTGCTAGCACTCAGCCTCCGCATGGAGCCCGATGCGTCACACACAACCTTCACCCTACCTCAGCAGAGCCTCACGCTCGCGAAGGGCCTCTGCACCACCAGGTCTGTTCGTGTGCGAAAGGTTCAAAGGAACGAGCTACATTATCAGTGCTGTGTTAGCTGGAAACAATTGATAAACTGCTAATGGGTTTGCTCTTTTGCTAACATTTCTCCTGGCTTTGGCAATGATGGAAGATATTTTCTGTGAGCTTCACATTATATAAATGCTCGTGTTCTGTGGTCGTAAGTTATGCAAATTCTCAGTTTTTGAATGCCCTCTTTGCTGGCCAATGTAGCATAAATAATCTTTTTTTCCCCGGGATAATGGATCCGCGGGGTGAGATGATTATATTAGGTAAATTAGGCGGCAATGTGAGGAATTTTGCACTGTGAGTTCATGAAAATGCGGGTCTTCTTTTTCTCGCTCTTCAAAAGAGTCAAAAAATCAATCTCATTAAAGCAGTAGGTATACACAGCAGGTGGTGTCCATCAGGCTGTTGGAAAAGTCCAACTGACACACCACCACAATACTCACATGAATGGCTAGACCCAATAGACCCACGTGAATGGTGATCTCTCAATAATGCTCATCACTATAATATTCACCATTTACATGGGTCTATTGTAGTTCTATTCACGCAGTCAACCTGAGGTATGCTAATAGCATTCCATTCAGCCTCTCATTCAGCCCATAGTGCCATTGTGATCGTCGGCTAGCCAGCTAGCCTAGCGGTGTCTCATACTGTACCATGCAGTGAATGAATCACTGTTCCTCCCCAGAGCACAGCGGAGAGGGGCTCGTTTAACCCCGGGGAACCGGTCCTTACGTGACCTGCGAAGCGAGCCGGATGATCACGGCGGGGGCCCGGCAGACGAGGTGGAATACAGGTCAGCCTCTGCCTGGAGAGAATCGCCGGCGCTATCGCATCTCCCAGGCACCGCGGGCGCCCCGTCTGGAGCCTGCCTCCCCCGTACCCCGACCCCCCGGTACGCTACCTGTCCCGCCCTCCTGTAAGCTCCGCTGGCTGCGCCTCAGCCGGCCGTCCGCTCCGCCTGGCCGGACCGCTGGGGAGGGAGGGAGAGAGAGAGCTGGTCCACCGGCCCCTGCTTTGTCTGCTTCCAGATGGCAGGGTGTTGGGCCTGCGAAGAGGCCTGCCTGCAACACTTGGCCTGGGTCCAACGAGCAGCTGAAGCAAAGGCTCGGTTTCCCCCCCAAATGGTGCTCTTTTCCTCCCGATTAAAAAGTGCTCAACTGCTTTACATGCACACGCACATGCGCGCGCGCACACACACACACACACACACAGTTGCACTGCCATCATGTCACAGGTTATTTTCTTTCTCCAGCCCGACTCGCTCGTCTGCCTCTGTGAGGGCCGACATGTGAGCATTTGTTCTTCCAGATAGCTATAATTTCACACGGGGGGGGGAGCAAAAATGCGAAGGGTCAGGAAACTTACCGTTGCTTTCCAACGTTACCAACGGGCAGAGATCAAAATGCCTCTGGACGCAATTGGATAGACCTACAACCAATCAGCGAAAATGCCTCTACGGTGCTCCTCTGTTCGGTCATCTTATTAAAACCGCCCCATATTAGATAAACGGTTGTGATTGGCACAAACAAATTTCTGTTTGAGCGGAATCCGGTAAAACGGTTGGATATCCCGACTGATCTGCGGAGTGAAATTGAATGTGAGCTGGCGAGATCAAGCTGGCGAAGCTGGGGTGGGGGGGGGGGGTGATTCAGTAAAGGTCACTTCTAATTGAGAGGTTAAGAAGGGCGTAGACAAAGAGAGAGCGCCGCGGAGATGACCTGACCTTCCTTCTTGTCCTCCGGGCTTTCCAAATGACCTGGATATCCGACACCCGCATACCGCACACATTCTTCAGAGGGTCGCCTGGTGCCACAGCGCAAGCGGTAGATGGATTGCGAAAAGGGACCGAAAAGCCCTGTCTAGTGCTGCTTAGTGCTCCCAGGCTCAAAGGGCTTTATTGCAGTGGTTCATGAAAACCTGCCATGACCCCGGGACCAGCCGGCGTGTTTGTGTCAGGGTAGAAGAAGAATTCTTGGTTGGTGCAACTCATGGCTGTTCATTATTTTCTGTTACACCCTTAGGAGACGCTGGGTCCTGTCTATCCAAACAGGATGTTCTCATTCTCAGTCTGGTGTTCTCAGGGTCTGTTCTCATTCTCAGGTTGGACAGTTTAAAGAAGGATTTTCTTTTGGAAATCCTATCTAAAAACTTGGTCTCAAATAAAGTTTGTTTATATTTCCATTCTGAAGGGGGATGTAACTTTGAAGGTGCTGCAATAATTAGGGGTAGTTAGGCCTATGATCTGGTGCACAATAGACCCTGCTTTCACCCGAGCCACATATTTATCTATTTATCTATACATACCTGTATCTCCCACATAATGACAAATAAACATCATTGAATCCTTGAACGTCTACCCCATTTTACTCTGGGTTAGAAATCACGACATGGCGTTTCCATCCACTTACAGCCTCCCGACAGCGGCAAACGCTCGCTTTCTTCATGACGAATCGTAAAGCGACATCAGGCAGGTATTCTCTCGCCTCCCATTTTCAAGGCGTTTATAACATCTGCTACAGTGACTACAGCCTCCTGGCAGTTGGGTGGGGAAAGCACCATTTTCAACCGTCTGACCTTTGGCTATTGCTTCTATCTGTAAGCCTTGGATCCGTGCCACCTGGCCGGCGTGTGTGTATACACCTCTGAAACGACATTTAAACAGGAGGAGCAGGTGGCTGTAACGATCTTAGGGGGCCGGAGTGTCCGTGCCAAAATGTTCCTTGGGCAAAGTGGTGTCACTCAAGGAGACTTCGTAGTGTCTTGTCGTCAAGCCAAATGAATACTCTGCAGGTATTAGTCTTGCTGGGTAAAAAAAAAAAAAAAGAACATGACACCATATGCATGGTAGGCGTCAGAGTTGCATTTTGCGAATCGAGTCATTCGCTTTTGGTGACGCGACCGCATCTGTACACATTATTCTTCCGTACCCGTTTCAACACCTCGGCATCCGTCGAGCTCCCCGAGCTGCGGCGTTTAACATCCCTGCCGCCGCAAGGCGTTACGCTTCTCCGGGTGGGGGGGGGGGGGGGGGGGGCCTAAGGGTTGTGGATGAGCTCTCCTGCAGTCATTTGCGGGGGCACTGGGAACTGCTTGCTCAAATAGAAGTCGTTTGGCCCTGTTTGGCGAGCCGGTGTGTGTGTGTGTGTGTGTGTGTGTGTGTGTGTGTGTGTGTGTGTGTGAGTACATTAGCCAGGGACTAATCACTATATGCACAGGTCTTATTTACATCGGTGCAGAAAGGGGGGATTGCATTAGACGATAGCATCTCCGGTGGCCTAGGGATGAAAGATCCCCCAGTCCGGCGACAAAGAGGCATTAGCAGCTCCATTAAAATCCTGTCACCCTTTTTCTTCACGTCTGTCTGCGGCGCCTGAGCTGAAGAGAAATTGTGGTCTTTCAAATGCTAAGTGACTTCCTTCCCCCCTGCGAATATTAGAGAGGGAGTCTTGCCACTCCATCATTCGCCGTGCCCAACGGAAAAGAAGTGGAAGAAAAAAGAGCCAGGATGGAGGGGAGGTAGAATGAGACCACGGATATTTTGAATGTGTCCTGCCCACCTGCGCAGAATCTCTCTCGGTCACAAGCCATTAGCTCGGCAGGCCCGGCTGACAGACATCCACAGGACTGAGCATTACTGTGTCATTGTTCATTAAGACTTAACTGTACACATGCACACACACACACACACACACACACACACACACACACACACACACACACACACACACACACACACTCGCTCACTCACTGACACACACCTTCAAGTCTTGCTGATTTCAGCATGTTGGCCAATCTGCCCCCCGAAAAAGAAAAAGAGAGTGAAACACTTATCCTCCCTTGCCCTTCTTTGACATAGAAAAATACAAATAAAAATCTGACCATGTCAAGAGTAAATGGATCAATGTGATAAATAATAGGTACAGTATGAGGCCTCGATTTTGCCGCCGGGCAAAGTGTTCAGGCATATGTACATCTTATCCTTTATGTATGGACTACGTTCAGGGTGTTTTATTAATGCTCCCTCTCTCCCTCTCTCCCTCTCTCCCTCTCTCCCTCTCTCTCTCTCTCTCTCAGGTCACAGACGGGGGCACCATTAAACAGAAGATCTTCACGTACGATGCCATGTTTAATACCAATTACTCCCATATGGAGGACTACCGCCGGCGAGAAGACCTGGTGTACCAGTCGACGGTCCGGTAAGCGACGCGATCAATAAACCTCACCCTGATGGGAGCGCTGTTTAGTTACCTGTCTGCCTTCCGCAATTGTGGTTAGGCATTTCCATCCCAACTACACTGCATACTGAGAGCAGCTGTAGCTGCAGTATATTATACCAGGATAAACTAACAGAAGACTGGTGGGTGAGGAGGTCTGGACTGCTTAGAATCTGCCCATAGGAAGAAAAAAAAGATCAATCAATCAAGAAAAAAAAGATTCACCAGAATCTTATAGAATTTGTGTCTAAGTAAGTAAGAAGTAAGCTTTAAGGTAATGTACGGTCACATATAACGGTCCATATCAACATTTTTACAGACTGTGCACTCAAGATATTAGTTAGATATGTATTACAGCTAAGTCACAGCTAACCATGTAATGGATCATATATATTCCCATAGAGATCCATAGTGTACTTAGCTGTGGAATGAGCAATGAGCACTAATATCTGATAGATAGATAGATAGATAGATAGATAGATAGATAGATAGATAGATAGATAGATAGATAGATAGATAGATAGATAGATAGATAGATAGATAAATAGATAGATAGATAGATAAGTATCTAGCTTTAAAATGTAACTACCTTTATTTAAAACTTATAAAAATGTGGAGAAGAATTGCTTAGCTTAAAAAACATGGGGCCTTAGAACCTAGGAGTTAAACAGCCTGATAGCTCTCGGTACAAAATAATCTAACAGTCTGTATCTGTATTGCTGTGCAGTGACAGCAGCCTGTCACTGCGCGTGTTTCTCTGCTTGGGATGGAGAGGGTGGGAGGGATTGTCCATGATGGCCAGCATCCTTTCCATGGTACTCCTGTTCGCCACTGTTTCTAGTGGGTCCAGCTTCATGACGATCATCCTGGATGGACAAGCAGGAGCTGTTGACACTGTTCTGGGACAGTCAAAACGGTTGAAGAAGAGATTGCTCTCTTCACATCACCGTCTGCTGTACTACCCTTCTTCTGCTTGGTTTTCATTCCATCCCACACCTCCTTCATGTTATTCTCCTGCAGCTTCTTCTCCACCTTCCTCCTGTAGGTCTCCTTGGCCTCTCGCAGACTTTGCTTCAGCTCCCCCCTGTACGCTCTTCAGCTCCCCCTGGTCCTTCTTCCTGAAGGCCTTCTTATTATTATTGAGGAGGTCCTTCTCGTCGCTGCCTTCTGGTTCGTAGCAGCGCACGGTTCTGACAGGAATGACTACATCCAAACAGAAGTTCATATAGACTGTTGTGCAGTCAGTGACCCCCTCTATGTCCTCTCCATGGGCCTCCTGCAGCACAGCCCAGTCAGTGGTCTCAAAACAGTCCCTGAGGATCTCCTCATCTCCAGGAGACGATTTCCTGAAGGAGCGCGTTGTTATGGGCTCTCTCTGGACCAGTGGCTTGTACTGGGGCTGCAGATAGACCATGCTGTGGTCTGATCTCCCTAGCCTAGGCAGAGGGGTGGCTGTATATGCCTCCACTGTACAGTATATGCCTCCACCTCCACATATAGCAAGTGCCCGTAGCTTATCTCCCGAATAAACAATGTTACGGCTCGAAGTTTCCATGCTCGTAACACAAACAGTGTGCGCATATGACACACCAACCGTATACTAAAAACTGATCATTAAAACAATCGGTCGTATTAAAATAAAATCCAAACATGTAACAAACAGACAGGGCTACTGAATCAGCTGCCACTTTCGTCGGCGCCAGATACGCCGCTCGTCAGCTGGCGAGCTGAACTCTGAAGAGTGCACAGTCTGTCAAAAGGTTGATATAGTCCGTACAGTATAACAGGGCTTATGATGCTAAATACCAAATGACTCCTTTAAATCCTCCTTTAGATCCTTATTGTGAAAATGCCCACTTCCCTAGTACAAACCTTACATAAAGAAAATTCCAGAATAAAGTGATCGGAGCAGGAGGGATCATTGCATCATCGCCTGGGCAGAGAGACAGGAGGAGAGGAAGAAGAGGAGAGGAGGAGGAGAGAGAAGGGAGAGGAGGGAAAAGAGAGGAGGATAAGGAGGAGAAGAGAGAAGAAGCTCTACTCAGCCAGTGATGCTGCCCACAACGTTACTTCAGAGAGCTCTGTAATGAACTGTCACTGAAACACCTGGCTGGGCCTACGCTTATTCCCACCACAGAGCTGTTGGGAGCTGAAGATTTTCCAGGTAGTGGGGGCTCACCACGGGCTCCGCTTGGGGCAGAATGGCGGCACGCACGGTCTCTTCCTCCTCCAATCATAGACCCACCCTCCTCCCTCACAACTCCCTCCTCCCTGCCAGATCCCTGAATGTAGAGCCATGCTGTGCATGTATGAGTGGGAGGAGAGAGAGAGAGAGAGAGAGATGATGAGAGATAGAAAGAGGATGATGGAGGGAGAGAGAGAGAGAGAGAGAGGGATGATGAGAGATAGAAAGAGGTAGATGAAGAGAGAGAAAGAGAGGGATGATGGGAGATAGAAAGAGGTAGATGTAGAGAGAGAGAGATTATGAGAGATAGAAAGAGGTAGATGGAGAGAGAGAGATTATGAGAGATAGAAAGAGGTAGATGGAGAGAGAGAGATTATGAGAGATAGAAAGAGGTAGATGGAGAGAGAGAGATTATGAGAGATAGAAAGAGGTAGATGGAGAGAGAGAGAGATTATGAGAGATAGAAAGAGGTAGATGGAGAGGGAGAGAGGGGGGGTGGAGGGAGGGAGAGGTGCTGTAGAGGCAGAGCGAGAGGGAGGGAACAGGACGCATCATCTGGCTGCGGTTGAGTCGATTACATGTTTGAGGAGTCCTGGGGACTGTCTTCCTTTTACCTGGGGCTTCAACAGTACGGCTGGCATCTGCTTCACTCCCCCCCTCCTCTCCCTCTCGTCTCCTTGGGTCCTCTTCTCTCCTCCTTCGCGCTGTCCATTCCCCTGTGCCTGGCGCAGACTCCGTGTCTGAAGGTAGAGAGACGCACGCACGCAATACGCAGTGCCAACACAGCTCTGCTCGACTCTCTCTCTCAAGTAGATTTTTATAAATCCTAATTCTGATCATTCCTGATCTTCCATCACTTATTGCGTCTTATTGTTGCTTTTCCGTTCTGACTGGGGTCCAGCTACCTCTCCCCATGCTGTAGCTACTGTACCTCTCCTCCCTCCTACTACTCCCTGTCTTTTTTCTGTAGCTTTTTTCCCGTCTTCTGTGTTCCATCTGGCTGCTCAGCTGAGAGTGATGTGTCCGGACAATCTGACTGTCCCTTTGGGGAAGCAGTCTATCATTGCTGTGGACAATAACAGACATGGACACAGACAGACACACACGCGCAGACAGATGCCGACACAAGAAGTGTACACAAACACTCAAGACGAATACTCCTACAAGCCCCAACCCAGTGTTGCATGTGTGTGTGTGTGTGTTCAAGAGACACAGCAAGATTTCAAATGAGCCAGCAGTCCCAGTTGGATGGTATGTGCTCTAACCTGACTTCTGTCTGGCAGAGTGCCTCCTAGTCGAGTAGAGTGGAAAACAAGGCCCTGCCGCCATGGCCCCGTCAGGCCCGTCAGGAGGAATTCTCCTCTCCCTGATGTCTGCCACCCCTCTCTCCCACCATGCCATCGACACAGCCGCTCAGACGAACCCAGGGATGCAGAGGCGGGTATTTTACCCAGCTATAATCTCCCATTTCCACCTGAGAGCGGTAAATCTCCTCCACAAAGCTTTGGCAGGCTGACAATTCCACCCGCGTGACCACAAACGAAGGCTGTAATGTCGTGAATCTCTTAGGAAGCCACGGAATGGCGCCTGTGCTTGTGTTCCTGAATACCCACAGTTGACTCCGGGTGTGTTTGATGTTTCTGTGGTAGACTCCCGCGCCACTGAACTGGAAGTTATTTTCTCTCTTCATCACCTTTCCTAGTAGCCTGAGAGATACGGATTATGTTATGCGAAGGTTAGTGATACAAATCCCCAGCACCGCCTTGCTGCGAGAGCTCTTTAGTCACAACCCTTTGAAGAGAAACAGCTGCAGTTAGTCCATATACCGATTAATTCATTCAAACAGCGCATCCAGGTCTGTTCTCCTCAAGCACCCTCCTTGACTACTTGGCTTGACAATGAATGACAGCCAGCTCTTGAGTTTAATTGATCGGCTTTCACTTTAAGTTTGAAGAACCTCTGCTGCTCGCATTGCCAGTCCGTCTGTCCTGTAAAAGATGATTTAATATGCCCTTGAAAAACGAGAACAGCGTACCATGTCAAACTGAAATTATTACAGTGCAAATTGGAATTCCTTGTCTTTCCCAAATTGCCATGTGAGTCTGCTATACCCACAGAGAGAAAAAAGGAGTCGTTGAATGTGCTGAAAAATGAATTCCATCAGTTTTAATATTTAATAGGAGTCACAGTGTTAGTGGTCCCACTCCCCCTCCCCGACTAGCTATGGTTCGGGCCGCTTGGTCCAGCTCTCTCCTGTCAGCAACCATATTAGCTTTTTCACTTTTCTTCAGTATCTGCAGATGATATATTTCCGTTACTCACCTACTGTAAGTGAAGGCGGTTTTTGAACGATGAAAGCCTTTTCTTTGAAGTGGCTTGACTTTTCTACCCCCACCTATTACAGTATACAGTACAAAGCAAACTAGCCTGGCTTCACCACCCTGATCACATGATCTCTCTCCATACCAGAGAAACAGAATGTAAGATCATGTGATCAGGATGGCGAAGCCAAGCCAAGCTAGAGGAGATGGGCTATGTAAGTGAGTGCGAAAAAAGAAAGTGAAAATATATTATCTCTAGATACTGAAGTTCAGACTGAGTGAAAGAAAAAGCTAACGGAGAAATGTATGGTTCCTGACAGGGCGTAAAGGAGCGCTCCTGCCTCACTAGCGCCCTGGACCAGAGCAACCCCCCCCCCCCCCCCCCCCCCACCACCACCACCACCACCATCATGAAACATCTTCAGGGTGGAGCTGTCACTCTGAAAATAACTGTTGTCGTTAGGTTAGCGTGAGGCTCCCGTGCGTCCAGTTCACACGTCTCATGATCCGTCTCCTGAAGCGTCTCATGAATAAGGGTTGGGCTCCAGCAGACAGGGCAGGAGGGGACAGCGCAGACGTGTCCCTCTGTGTGTGCAGGAGCACGGAAACGAGGCGCATCAGTCTAGAAATGCCGCCGTGTCGTGCTGAGTGCAAAGTGCCATCACTAGTGGCATAATGGAGGGTACACGGAGTAGACCCACTTCTTTATCCATGGACCCACAGTAGACCCACTTCTTTATCCATGGACCCACAGTAGACCCACTTATTTATCCATGGACCCACAGTAGACCCACTTATTTATCCATGGACCCACAGTAGACCCACTTCTTTATCCATGGACCCACAGTAGACTCACTTCTTTATCCAGGGACCCACAGTAGACCCACTTCTTTAAACACCACTAATGTAAAAACTGTAAAAATTGTGTTACAATATACCCACTTCTTTAGTCACCACTACACCCCTGGGCATCACAGTATGCCAGCATTGTGTTCAGAATAGGACTGTCCCTTGGTAAGGGGGGGAGGGGGCCACCCCACATCTCTCTCCATATGGATGTCCTGGAGGCTGTCAGTCTCTGTTTCCACCCGTACACATGCAGACACAGCCAGCCCCTTACCAGTCAGACATAACACACAGCTCCTTGCAATCTCAGCAGCCGAGTAGAAGGCAGTGTTTTTAACACAGTGCTGCGTAGCTAGATAGCTAATTTGCAGCACAGATGGATAGGCTGAGCTAACAGGGTCTTCTCTGTGCTGTGTCCTCTCTCTCTCTCCCTCTCTCCACTCTCTCTCATTAAGTCTATCTTTTCCCTCTCTCTCTCTCTCTTTCTCTCTCTCTCTCTCTCTCTCTCTCCCTCTCTCTCTTTCTCTCTCTCTCTCCCCCCCCCTCTCTCTCTCTCTCCACTCTCTCTCCTTAAGTCTATCTTTTCTCTTTCTCTGTCTCTCTCCCCCCCCCCCCCCCTCTCTCTCTCTCTACTCCCAAGGGAGGATCGATCTCTCTCTGCTCTATGCTGTTTTTGCTGCTCCTCTCATTGCCATCGACCCACTCCTCCTGCGAGTGGTCACGGCTGTTTTGTATCATGCTTACTGTGTTTCCGTGACATGTGTTTTGTTCTTTGCGTAGTAGTGAGGGAAACCGGGGTGTTTATGTGTTTGCCCACCGATGGTTGCGTGCTGTGGCCTAAACTCTGCCCTTCTGTAGGCCTGCGATCATCGGTTAATATTACAACACGCTGATTAATGAGGCTCACGTTCCAACAGAGAGAGTAGAACAAAGGGCGTTGGGAGTCGCTCCAAAACAACACGGTGCAATGCATTATCAGGGTTTGGGCATCAGTACAGTATGTGTCAAAGAGATTGGGGGGGGGGGGGGGGGGGGGGGGTGTAGAGAGAGATGGGGAGAGAGAGAGGGGGGGGGGGTGTAAAGAGAGATGGGGAGAGAGAGAGGGGGGGGGGGTGAAGAGAGAGATGGGATAGGGAGAGAGAGGGAGAGAGGGATAAAGTGATGGAGAGGGGGGGGGGGGGATGAGGAGAGGGAGATGGGGAGAGAGAAAGACAGAGGAATGAGGCTCCCTGTAATGGAGCCAAGGTGTTGAGAGCTGTTCGTGTGTAATGCCAACATAGATAATCAAGGCTATAATCAAATCATTATCCCAGTTCGTTCAAAGTGCCCTTTAAACTAGAATATTAGAGAGGTGAGAAAACGTGTAGTATTTCCCTGGTCAACATAGTCATTAAATTTAATGACACACATACTAGAGGGAAAATATATATATATATTATTTTTAGGATGCCTGATTCAAGAAGCAGGGTCAAAGACAGACTGAATGAGAGATATACACAGTATGATGCACAATCTACTACCTGCTGCAGGTGTTCATTCAGTATGAATGAACCTGCCACCTTTAGATCATGTGGAAATAACATGTGAAGTGGTGTGTTTGAAATATGAATGTCCTTGTCAAATGTGGAATCAACACAAGTGTGGGATTTAATAATTAATCGAAGACGGTACCGTCATGAATTTCAAAAGACTTGGGTGTTCACTTGTCTCCGTAGATATATGTAGCTCAACCTTCGAACTCCGGTTCGAGCACCGGTTCCTTTTAAAAATGAATGCAGAAGTTTACACTATACACTGTAGTCGTTTATAATGAGCTATAGGGGTGGGGGAGAGGGCACTCTGGCATTCCGCAGTCGACTGTTCTCTAAAAGAATCATCTTCGCACACACGCACACAAGCATACTGTACAGTACGTGCATGCACGCACATACACATGCACGCATGTGTGCTCCCCACGGCTCAACTCATTAAAGGCTGGCTGCTCTGAGTAGCGTGCGTCGCTTCAGCAGAGGTCTCCGTCTGAAACGGCGGGGCCGGCAAGGACAATTGTTCCCGTTTTGTAGAAATAAATCACGGGGCCTAAATGCGACTGGTGGTGTCTCACTTTGATTATGGCTGTTGACACATTCGGCTGGAGCGGAATACAGATTGAGGCGAGCTCCCAGTGCACTCAAAAAATGTCCCGTATCGCAGTCATCTGCCGGCTGGCTGAATAATCGTTTGCTCTGGCTGCACCACAAACGTTGAGGCTTTTGCTCCCAGCGGTTTGGGTTCTGCTCAGTTGATTGCTTCCAGGGTGTGTAAAAGGAAGTGAAAATTGAATGTTTTGACAGACATCTGCGTCAGTGTCCCCCCCCTAACATCAGGGACTATTTGAGGAAGTGGATGGAAGACGTGATCGGATTCAGTGATTTCATTGGTTCACTGACTTAAACCATCAGATCAAAGGTTATAGTTTCCAACATTTTTATGTCCTCTGATTTGATGTTGTCAGTGTAGAAGTCATGGAGCCTATTGTCTTGCCCTTGCTCTCTCATGTATTATACAGAACATTGAATAGCGGTATTGTTGAATTCAGCGTGTTTGTTTATTTATCTCTGTTTCCCTATGCAGGCTGCCGGAGGTCCGGATCTCAGACAACGGGCCTTATGAGTGCCACGTGGGCATCTACGACCGGGCGACCAGGGAGAAGGTGGTGCTGGCGTCAGGGAATGTCTTTCTCACTGTTATGTGTGAGTAACACAATTAACACTTACCCCACCCAACCCTACCCTACAATGACTCATCCTGACTGTGCGACCATGTGAAAAGTCCTGGTGGCTCTGCCCATACGTCAAGCGGCGTTCATCTGTGCGCTGGGATCTGTTGGGGCTGATGAGGGCTTTGGGAGAGTAAGCACAGTTACACCACCGACAAATTAAAGCTGCCATTATGTTTCTGAGTGTTTCCCTACAGCACTGTACTGTGCGTCTGGCAGTAACCCGAGGAGGTCCTTAAGCCAAGTTCTCGTCTGGGTTTCTCTCTGCTGTAATTGACGGGTGTAACTTCCACTAATGATGGCTGGCTTGGTTCCCTCTGATGCTCCAGAGTTCAGCAGAATGCCCCTTTACATGGAGGGATGGAGATAATTAGCAACAGCCACATTTATCTGCAAGAAAACCATGAGCCAGAGAGAAAGAGAGAGAAACGGCAATTTCAATGTGTGCTCTGCCGATGGCTCTCTGCAGTGTCTGTGCTGTTAATGGACACATTCGAAGCAAATCATTGCAGCTGCCTTCTGACCACCACTTCTACTGCAGCTGAATGGTAGAAATCCTGTTGAGGAGCAGGGAATTGTGAACTGGAGGAATATGTGAATGCATGCGCCGACATCACCCAATGGAGCTTTATCAATGGGAATGTGCTGGGTTAAACCTCCGTGGTAGCGGAGTAGTGTGGAGATTCTGTGAATGGTATAGCCTAGGGGAGAGAGGGACCCCTCTCACACAGCTGCCTCCTAAATCATCAACACTGGGCAGGTGAGGAAGAAGAAATAGCCTCTGGCATAGTGGCTAATAGCCATCTAAGCTGAAACAGAATTATTCATAACCTTTTAGTGTTCCAAGTTCACTTGGAAGATAGATAGATAGATAGATAGATAGATAGATAGATAGATAGATAGATAGATAGATAGATAGATAGATAGATAGATAGAGTATAAAGATAGATAGATAGATAGATAGATAGATAGATAGATAGATAGATAGATAGATAGATAGATAGATAGATAGATAGATAGATAGATAGATAGATAGATAGATAGATAGATAGATAGATAGAGAGAGAGAGAGAGAGAGAGGGTGGGGAGAGAAAGAGAGAAGAAACGTATGAAAGAAAGAAAATTTGAGAAAAACGTTAATCAATATGAAGCTGTGCATAAAGAGTAATTACATTTTTGAAAGGGCTTTGTGAATAGGAATTATCATTATAATCACTGCCCTTCACTTTCCTTTCTGAAAGTTAAAAACATCTCTCCTCAATTTCATTCTGAACCATGTTAGCAGACTGAGCACACAATCCTTTGGCAGAGGCCTTAAGGCAGAGAACTCTTTGCCTTAAGGAGTATTAAACTAACGATAGCATAACCGATGGGTGTTGATAGTTTTACATTAAACTTAATAAAACTAATTTTGAAAAAGCTTTCTCGTCCACTGTCCTTGTCAACATACAGTACTGTGGATTCTGGTGACTAACACATGAGTAACTATTGGATGAGAAATGTTGACCCATCTTTAATTATACCATGTTCAGTAATCTCTTTCTGACAAGGCTCAGTCAGTTGAATCTGAAGTTTCTGAAACATAATAAAATCCATATTGCATTTTTACTGCTCGCCTGTGTAGTGAGTACAGAGATCAAGGCTATTTTCTCTCATGTGGTTCTTCCATTGCTCTGCTCTGCTGTAGCCAAGCTGGTCGAGGACATGATGTCGGGTTTACAGGTACAGCTGTTGCCTCTTTGTCCACTCTTGTCTGTTGGACTCCATCACTGGCAGAAGAAGACGTGATTCATCACGTCTCTTCCTCTCGGTGCCCAGAATTTCACCGTTAATCTACCTGTAGACGGATTCATTTCAGCGCTCCATCCAAGTGACCTTGAAACAACTGCCGAGTACTGTGGCTTGCTTGAGCAAATTATTACATCAATTAAGAACCATGGTTTTGAAATGGTAATGGCAAACCCCTTGGGCGTGATGGATCCTTAGCCATGACACCTCTGCGAACTCGAATTAATTATCCTTTCACTGTGATTTTTTATTACTAATTAGGCATTACTTATATATTGTAAATACTTTTGATTACTAATTAGGTATTACTCATATACATATCAGCTGTAGACTTGCACACTGACAGACAAGTGGTAGTTTGTTTCCCTGTCGTGTCAGAAGGACCATGTGGGTGGTACAGTTACTGTTACGGCTCGCATGCCCTCGCCTCCACAACCGCCTCCCTCTCTCCCCTCTGGGCCCGCTGCGCGCTCGGGGCGTCCTACGCGCTCTGCCGCACGGCGCATCAGCCCGGGCATACAACGCTCTGACTCTCCGGAGTTTCCCCCCACTGCCGGGCGTTCCCCGTCTCCGGCCAGCTCCGCGGACTCGGCAGTCTCCTCCCTCTCCGGTGACGAAGAGTCGGATCCCGATATGCCCAGCACATCGGCCCGTGCGCAAAGACAAGAACGGCGCGCTCGTCTCCGACGATGACGCGGGCGCGGCTCTACTCACCGGTTTCCAATTATCATCACCACACCTGTCCCTCGTTCTGCAATCACCTTCAACCTCTACAAGAACCTGGTCTACACTCCACTCATCGCCAGATCTTACCATAATACTCTTGTGGTAAAGTATAGCTATATCCTACAATCTCCTTACCCGTATTTTGTAGTGTTTTTTTCCCGTTCCCCGTTTGTGATTACTCTCACTCACCCTGCCTCCCCTCCTCATCTCTCCAGTTCCTGCCTGACCCACGTCTGTACGATTACCCCGCTCCTGCCTGACCATCGCCTGTACGACCCCGCTCCTGCCTGACCATCGCCTGTACGACAACCCCGCTCCTGCCTGACCATCGCCTGTACGACAACGCTCCTGCCTGACCATCGCCTGTACGACAACCCCGCTCCTGCCTGAACATCGCCTGTACGACAACCCCGCTCCTGCCTGACCATCGCCTGTACGACAACCCCGCTCCTGCCTGACCATCGCCTGTACGACTACCACGCTCCTGCCTGACCATCGGCTGTACGACTACCACATCCCCCTTTGTGATCTTATTAAATCGCCCCTCCGGGCTTTACCGTTCCTTGCCTCCTCCTTTCCTGTTGCGCCTGGGTCCCAAAACCGAACTCTAACAGTAAGATCTGGCCAGTTTTGACCCAGCCAACATGGAGGAGAGACCTGCACCTCCCGGACCACTCCAAGCCCTCCAACAGACCCAAGCTGAGCAACTGCCGCAGGTATCCGGCCAACAGCAAGCCCAGGACGAGCGACTGAGGGGACTCGCTACTCTGGTCAGCACCCTGTCCGACCAGGTCACCGCGCTCAGTGCCCGCCTGGCTCCGTTCCTGAACCCCACCGCTCCACCAAACCGGGAGCCCCATCTCGCCTCCCCGGCCCCCTACGACGGGACATTCACCCTCTGCCGGGAGTTCCTCATGCAGTGTGAGTACGTGTTTGATCTCCAGCCAAGCATGTACTCCACTGCGTCAGCTCGCATAGCCTACATCGCAAACCTAACCACGGGACGGGCTCGCCGCTGGGTCATGGCGGGTCGCGAAGGCGCAGCTGCCTACATGCAGGACTACACAGCCTTCGTGGCAGAATTCAGGACTGTGTTCGACCACGACGTCCACGGACAGGACGCGGACGCTGCTCTCTCCGCCCTCACCCAGGGTTCCAGCTCAGTAGCGGACTATGCCACGGAGTTCCGCATCCTCGCTGCCCGTTGCTCCTGGAACGAGTCTGCCCTGTACAGCGCCTTCCGACGGGGCCTGGGGGACGCCATGAAGGACAGCCTGGCTGGAGGAGACAGACCAGCGACCCTGAGCCAACTCGTCTCCCTCTCCATAGCCATAGACGAGCGCCACCGGGAACGCAGGCGCGAGCGGGCGCACCAACATCACAGCGCACCCAGACCGTCTCCGCCTCCCTCTGCCGGACTCTCTCGGCCTGCCCCGGCCTCCCTCGCCCCCCCAAACACCGCTGGAGAGGAACCCATGCAACTGGGTTGGACCCGACTGACCCCTGCAGAGCGTGAGCACCGGGAACAGAACGGACTGTGCATATACTGCGCTAGCCCAGCGCACGCCGTCGACTCCTGTTCCTCTGCACCTCCCAGGGCGGCAAAAGGAGTAGGCTCACTCACCAGGGGGTACCGAGTAAGCCGGCTCATCCACGCTCTGGATGGCCATCCTATGGGTCCCATTACTCACCGGACCCTGCCCCTCACCCTCACAGCCTCGGGAAACCACGTGGAGAACATCCGCCCCTTTGTCATCCACTCTCCCGACGCTCCGTTCATCCTAGGAAGGCCCTGGCTGGAACTCCATACCCCTCATGTCTGCTGGAGCTCGGGGCACATCCTCAGCTGGAGCACCGCCTGCCACGCCCGCTGCCTCCGAGCTGCTCAGACCTCCACTCGGGTTGACCGGCCCCGTCCCGCTCCTCCGGACCTCTCCACGGTCCCTTCGATGTACCACGACCTCGGAGAGGCCTTCAGTAAGGAGCGCGCCCGCACACTCCCCCCTCATCGACCCTACGACTGCGCCATCGAGCTCCACCCTGGCGCCCCTCTCCCAGCCAGTCGTCTCTACAACCTCTCCCTCCCGGAGAAAGCAGCCATGGACACCTACATCTCCGAGTGCTTGGCCGAGGGTCTCATCCGACCATCTCGATCCCAGGTGGCAGCGGGGTTCTTCTTCGTCAAGAAGAAGGGAGGAGATCTGAGGCCGTGCATCGACTACAGGCTGCTCAATAACATCACGGTTAAAAATAAATATCCACTCCCCCTCATGAGCTCCAACTTCGAGCCCCTCATCGGTGCCACCATCTTCACCAAGTTGGATCTCAGGAACGCTTATCACCTGGTGCGTATCCGTGAGGGGGACGAATGGAAGACCGCCTTCAAGACCTCCCGTGGCCACTACGAGTACCTCGTCATGCCCTTCGGCCTCACCAACGCCCCCGCCGTCTTCCAGGCGCTGATGAACGACGTGCTCAGGGACATGCTGGACGTCTTTGTGGTCCTTTACCTGGACGACATCCTGGTATTCTCCAGGAGCGCTGAGGAGCACGTCCAGCATGTCCGCATGGTCATCCAGCGTCTCCGGGAGAACCGCCTATATATCAAGGCGGAGAAGTGCACTTTTCACTCCTCGTCAGTGGAGTTCCTGGGGCTCATTGTGGAGGGAGGCCTGACGCGACCCGACCCCCGCAAGATCAAGACCGTGGTCGAATGGCCTCAACCCACGACCCGGAGGCAACTTCAGAGCTTCCTTGGCTTCGCCAACTTTTACCGCCGTTTCATACGGGACTACAGCCGGGTAGCAGCTCCCCTCACCCACCTCACCTCATCCCTGCGTCCGTTCATCTGGACACCGGCTGCCAGCGCTGCCTTCTCCGCGCTCAAGAAGTGCTTCACCACCGCCCCGGTCCTTCTCCATCCTGACCCCTCCAGGCAGTTCGTGGTCGAGGTGGACGCATCGGACACAGGCATCGGTGCTGTTCTGTCCCAGCGGTCAGGGGAGGACCAGAAGTTGCACCCCTGTGCCTTCCTCTCCCGCCGGTTCTCCCCAGCTGAGGTGAATTACGACATCGGGAACAGGGAGTTGTTGGCGGTGGTGGGGGCCTTGGAGGAGTGGCGCCACTGGCTTGAGGGCGCCGAACACACCACCCTCGTCTGGTCAGACCATAAGAACCTGACCTTCATCCGGGCGGCCAAGCGCCTCAACTCCCGCCAGGCGCGGTGGTCCCAGTTCCTCGGGAGGTTTGATTTTACCCTCACCTTCCGGCCCGGCTCCCGCAACGCCAAGGCCAACGCGCTGTCCCGCCTCCACGCGCCCGAGGCGCCCCCCGCGGAGCCTGAGTCCATCCTGCCGGTCTCGCGTGTCATAGGGGTGGTCACAATGAACATCGAGGCAGTGGTGAGGCAGGCCCAACGCGCCCAACCCAGTCCGGCCAACGTTCCTCCTCGCAGGCTCTTCGTGCCTGACTCGGTCCGGTCCCGGGTGCTCCAGTGGGGCCATGCCAGCCGGTTTGCGTGCCATCCCGGGGTTCACCGCACCTTCTCCTTCCTGAGCCGACGGTTCTGGTGGCCCTCCATGAGGTCCGACGTCCGGGAGTTTGTGGTCGCCTGTCCCGTCTGCTCCCGCAGCAAGGCGTCCCACCAGCCCCCGGCTGGCCTCCTGCGTCCTCTCCCGGTCCCCAGCCGTCCCTGGTCCCACATCGCCCTGGACTTCATCACCGGTCTTCCCCCCTCCAGGGGCAACACGGTCATCCTCACCGTGGTGGACCGGTTCTCCAAGGCGGTCCATCTGGTGGCGCTCCCCAAGCTCCCGTCCTCTGCGGAGACAGCTGAACTCCTCGTCCAACATGTCTACCGGCTCCACGGTCTCCCCGGAGACATTGTCTCGGACCGTGGGCCTCAATTCACCTCCCAGGTCTGGAGGGCCTTCTGCAAGGAGATCGGCGCCACCATCAGCCTCTCCTCTGGCTACCACCCGCAGACCAACGGCCAGGCCGAACGGGCCAACCAGAGCCTGGAGTCCGCTCTCCGCTGTGTGTCGGCTCTCCACCCCACCTCCTGGAGCAAGGACCTACCCTGGGTCGAATACTCCCTCAATGCCCTGACCAGCGCTGCCACTGGCAGGTCTCCGTTCGAGTCATCCCTCGGGTACCAGCCCCCGCTGTTCTCTCTCCAGGAGTCGGAGGCCTCCGTCCCCTCCGTCCAGGCCCACCTCAGCCGCTGTCGCCGTGTCTGGAGGGAGGTCCGCAGGGCCCTGCTCCGCTCCAACGAGCGCTCCTGCCGCGGGGCCAACCGCCGCCGCACTCCTGCTCCGGCGTATCGGCCCGGTCAACGTGTCTACCTCTCCACTGCTGATCTTCCGCTCCAGGTCCCCTCCAGGAAGCTGGCTCCGCGCTTCGTTGGGCCCTTCGAGATCGACCGTGTCCTGAACCCGGCTGCGGTACGTCTTAAGCTCCCTGCTTCCATGCGGGTACACCCTGTATTCCATGTGTCCAAGATCAAACCTGTCTCCTCGAGTCCTCTCATGCCTTCTGCCCCAGCTCCTCCGCCTCCCCAGATGGTCGACGGGCATCCCCAGTGGACGGTTCGGCGGCTGCTGAAGGTGCGCCGCCGGGGTCGGGGGTTCCAATACCTGGTGGATTGGGAGGGGTACGGCCCCGAGGAGTGCAGCTGGATCTCCAGGCAGCTCATTATGGACCCATCTCTCCTCCGGGACTTCTACCGGGCACATCCTGACGCCCCCGGTCGGTCGCCAGGTGGCTCCCCTCGGGGGGGGGGTCCTGTTACGGCTCGCATGCCCTCGCCTCCACAACCGCCTCCCTCTCTCCCCTCTGGGCCCGCTGCGCGCTCGGGGCGTCCTACGCGCTCTGCCGCACGGCGCATCAGCCCGGGCATACAACGCTCTGACTCTCCGGAGTTTCCCCCCACTGCCGGGCGTTCCCCGTCTCCGGCCAGCTCCGCGGACTCGGCAGTCTCCTCCCTCTCCGGTGACGAAGAGTCGGATCCCGACATGCCCAGCACATCGGCCCGTGCGCAAAGACAAGAACGGCGCGCTCGTCTCCGACGATGACGCGGGCGCGGCTCTACTCACCGGTTTCCAATTATCATCACCACACCTGTCCCTCGTTCTGCAATCACCTTCAACCTCTACAAGAACCTGGTCTACACTCCACTCATCGCCAGATCTTACCATAATACTCTTGTGGTAAAGTATAGCTATATCCTACAATCTCCTTACCCGTATTTTGTAGTGTTTTTTTCCCGTTCCCCGTTTGTGATTACTCTCACTCACCCTGCCTCCCCTCCTCATCTCTCCAGTTCCTGCCTGACCCACGTCTGTATGATTACCCCGCTCCTGCCTGACCATCGCCTGTACGACCCCGCTCCTGCCTGACCATCGCCTGTACGACAACCCCGCTCCTGCCTGACCATCGCCTGTACGACAACGCTCCTGCCTGACCATCGCCTGTACGACAACCCCGCTCCTGCCTGAACATCGCCTGTACGACAACCCCGCTCCTGCCTGACCATCGCCTGTACGACAACCCCGCTCCTGCCTGACCATCGCCTGTACGACTACCACGCTCCTGCCTGACCATCGGCTGTACGACTACCACATCCCCCTTTGTGATCTTATTAAATCGCCCCTCCGGGCTTTACCGTTCCTTGCCTCCTCCTTTCCTGTTGCGCCTGGGTCCCAAAACCGAACTCTAACAGTTACAGTACGTCTCAGCTGGGATTCGGCCAGTGGTGTCGAACTGACTACTAACCAGTTGATCAGCGGCAACTGACCAGTGTCTAATGACATTAAATACATGCATTTCACTCTGCTGGCGCACGTGGGGGCATATCCATCCCCTTGGCAAGCGCCAAGAAAGGTCATAATTCCTGCTGCTGCGAAATGAATAAATCAATACCTCTCTCCCCAATGGTAGAAATAGGGTCATCATTTGTTATTACCAATAGTGATTCCTATGTGACATTCCTAAGACTAGGATGGGTCATTTGTTTGGTGGAGATGAGAGAGAGAGACTGACCTTGGCCAGGCAGTAAAGCTGCAGTAACTGTACGACAGAGCGTCCCTGCAGATTTCTCCCCAGCGGTGGGAAACCTTGAGCTCCACGCTCGAGACACGCCGACAGCGTTGTTGTTCTCACCAGGCCAGCGTCTCGGGAGTCCGCCATAAAAACCCACCCGCCTGACAGGCAGCTTCCAATTCACCGTCCTGATGGAGAGGCATATCGGTCAGATGCCTCCTCTCGTAATCCCAGAATCCCTTTGTTCTAACCTTTGCTGCACGCGAAGGATGTACGCGCAAAGCTTGTAGTGTAGTTCGGAGGATACCCTTCATGAGCCCGTAGCATTGGGGTTGGTATTTATAAACCCCCGGGCGGGGGGGAGATGAGCTCTAAGGTGTACAGGGACTAATTACTCTCTCGTCCATAGTCGCTTCAATAATGGATGCCCAACTTTAATTAAGCGCTGTGTATATTTAGCCGCTCGTTTATAAACGGCCGGGATTAATGGCGCCCCGTCGAAGCCCAAACAACTCGCAGAGCCTGCAGACGCAAAGTGGCTTACCAGTTGGTGTTCAGGGCTGAGGGTGGCGGTGTTGGTGGTGGTGGGGGGTTGGGGGGGTTGGGATTGTGGGTGGTAGGGGGCGATGAGGTGTGGTGTAGTTTGATGGATGGGGGGGGTGGGGGAGAGAACCTCTTGGCTCTCTCGGGCTTATTGTTTTGAAGGACTGAAACACAATGGTCTAATCATCACCTCTCCAGAACGGCATGCCATTTGCACCAGATTCATTAGCATGTTTTTTTTTAGGTGTGTGCCACAGTGCAAATTATCCCGCCCGAGGTGACTCCTGAGCCCCACGCACAAGTATCCTTGGTGGATCCTTTCTCAAGTATCCTTTCTCTCTCTCTCTCTCACCCATCCTGCATATCCCCTTCATTCTTACGTTATAGCACGTACATCACCAGACCAATCTTGTAGAGTAATCCTTTGCTAAATTTCCCCAGTGTAACGGCCTTGGTTTTGGGTCCCCAAAGCCTCAGTATCATCCAACTTCAAGCCTTCCACAGATAATACTCTTCTAACAAGGTTCAATGGGGAGGTCCAACTGTCAGAAACCCTCTTTTTGTCTGGTCTCTGGTAATTAAATAACACAGCACACACTTCTCCAGTGAGATAATTTCTGTTTAGATACTAAGAAAGAACTCCCGCTTTTTAAAACCATTTCGGAACCCCCTGCTATGCCATTGCTTCTGGATTACAGTGTGTCATAACAGTTGGCTTGAAGCTCATTGAAAGTAAAAAAAAGTATTCAGAGTGCATATGAATTATTAAGCGTCTCCGAGTTTAACCCTGGGGTGATAATTGAAAGGAAAATAAACAAGCCGCTGACTTCCTTACGGATTCCACTTCCACGGCAGAGAACTAGCAGCCTCACAGCACGTTAAGAACTGTCTCCTTTTCTTGACTTCACCTTACACCTGAAGTTTTGAGACGTCAAAAAAACATCTGGTTTATCACTTGTCTATCTCTTTTGGTGAAGTATTGGATAATGTATTCCAATCATAAAAACAGTGCTGATAACCTGGACAGCTAGTTGTCAATTAATTCCAGCCAAGACATACTGTATGCTGTTAGCGGAAACGGTTATGTTGCTAGCGCAAGGCAGACATTTCTCGTCACAGAGTATGGGTGTTTAGACAGCGCAACTCAAGGCGTCTGTTAAGGGAACCCTGTACGCTAACATCCTGACAATCAGAGGTGATATTGCCATGAAGAAGTGACACATTTTTAGCACAGGCACAACAGCTAAGAATCAGCATCTTTGGCCAATCACTGCCCTTCAAATAAGCCATTAGTCAATTCTATCTGTGACATCAAAAATCTTGATTGTGTGTGTACAGTATTTGCCTCCACTGATGCTAAATCCACGTACTTAACGACGAGGAACCCTGCAGGCACATAAACGGTTCACTTGACTTCTCATTTAGTGCGCCAAGGTGTCCTGAGAAGGGCCTGCTGCGCGTCCTCCCTCACGCAGAGCTGTTGTCTGTCAGCAGACGGGCGGCGTGGCCGGCCGCAGCACGACGGGCCGATGGAACAGCCAATATCGTCTGCGCCGCACGAGCCCAGGGGTGTTTATTAAAGGCTGTAGGACGCAGTACCCTCAAACTGGCCGGTGTTAATCAGAATGTAGGACGCCCCCCCCCCCCCCCCCCCCCCATCCCCGCCAGACAAGCCCAGACATACTGTAACTGAGACATGGGTGGATAGGAGGATTAGCATGCCGTTGTACTCTGCCTTTTGCCTGAACAGCCCCTTCATTTTATGATCAGGGAACTTTGAGTAGGGTAGGTTCAGGTAAATAGCAATGCATAGCAAAGTAGTATGACTCAAGGTTGCTAAGTTATGTGCTTTGTCGATTGTTGACAGGAAGTATCTTTAATAATTGTTTGGGGGGTGAGGCCTGCATCAGTAAAGTTGAAGTGGCCATACATCTTCAAATACTTCTAAGAGTCTTCTAATTTTGACATTGCTTTAGTGTTTTCCTGAGTCACACCTACTCCCTCGCTCATCCCGGGCTGCTGTGTGTGTGTGGTACTGAGAACGTGGGATAAATATTTGTATAATTATATTATTATGGGTTAGGCCTATGAAATGTCTAGTTCTGGTCCAAGTCCAAGTTACAAATCCTGATTGGAAGTACACATTGGAAGCTTGCTATTGTTAAAGAGGGGTCTGGGCTCTGACCAGTGTCTGCATCATATTGACACTAGCAAGTGTGGAAGTACTGGGTGGTTAGTCGTGGTTACCGCCTTATAAGGTCATGTACAGTAGGTGTGTTGGGATACCATTATGGTTTAGCTAATTGATGACTTAAGGATTATTGTGAGAATTGGTTGCTTCCTATTGCATATCTTCTTATTGTATATCTAATGGTGATCAGCTATCTTATTATATGTGGCATATGTAACCAATTACGTATCTGTGTAAGCACACTTTTGTATAACATCACACTCTCTCTCCCTGGGTCACAGAGAGAGTGAAGACCCACATTCTACTCAAGTCTCTCCTCCCCTCAGGTCTTTTACTATAGTTTGTCTGTGAGGTGTGGGGGCTGCCCCCCCCTCTCAGTCTCTCCTCCCTCTCAAAATGTCTCCATCTCTGGCTGGCACTGCTCCTCTCCTCTCCCGCAGACAAGGTCTCCTCTGTTGAACACGGTTGACTGCAGAGACAGCAGAGTTCAGGCCTCCCCTGAGAGACAATAGTACCAGAGAATGATAACGCATCTTTGTCCTCTACTCTACCAATATCACCTTCCATAATAACTTGATTCTGTTCCCCAACCCCTTCCTGGAAAAAGGAAGCATATACCTGATTTTGAATGTAGCTGACATATATTTCCATGGCAAGGAAATACTTTGAAAGGGTTACTCCACATAAAGTGTTGCCATTGTGAGCGGTTAAAATACCTTAGTATTTGACCATTTCCTCCAACCTTTTAGACAGTGATGACAGCATCTTAACACTCCACTGTCTCACCAAAATGACCCCCTTGAAAAGTTCCTAACTGCTGTGTGTGGAAAGAGGATAGTATCAAGCTGTCTCCCTCTACTCTGCCCTGACAGGCTGGAAGAATGGAAATGTCAGTATGGCCGACCTTTAAGAAGCCACGCCGTGATGGTGAAAAGTAGCAGTCATCTAGAGAGTGGTGGCAGAGCCTCCCATCGGTCTCAGCTCTTAGACATTCGACACTCATCTCTGGATGCACCACAAAAAGAGGCAGGACAGGCGATAAATTTGCTCAGATGGAAGAAATACAGGTTCTGAAAGCAGCCCATGTGCACGTATCAAATGGATTCCTTCCCAGTGTGGCCATTTCTCTAAAGCTGAATACAAATTAGAGGATGGGGGACCAAGAGAGAGAAGAAACGGGAAATTCACACTGGATTCTGGGCCTCTCTTTTCTCCTGTGAAATTCATCCAGTTAGCCTATGAGGCGTGGTGGTGGGTCGGCTAGCAATTTTAATTGACTAAATGGAAAATCCGTGTAGCAGGATGTCTGGGCTGTTACTGCCAGACTGGGCTGGGGAGAGGGAGAGAGAGGGAGAGAGAGAGAGAGAGAGAGGAAGAGAGAGAGAGGAAGAGAGAGAGAGAGAGAAAGAGAGAGAGATGTAATGACCTCTCCTGGGACAACAGCAGCTGCTTTTAGATATCACATATATTCATGTCTTTCTTCTGTGGGGAACGTGGCTGACAATGTACGCTATGACTCAATTAATTCACTGTTGCCTCACAGGTGCATGGCCAAAAGCACATTGTCACCATTACAGTCCACGGTACATAGTGTGAGAAAAATAAAATTATATATATATATATATATATATATATATATATATATATATATATATGTATAGAGAGAGAGAGAGAGAGATGTAGATATATATATATATATATATATATATATATATATATATATATATATATATATATATATATGTTACGGTCAATGTGAGAAAACGGGGAATGTGAGCTTTTCCCGGTTATTGCGCACAACATGTGCGTTTCTCACATCTCCCGGGTAATGTGCACATTCCCCGACCTTGCGCGAGATGTGAGAAATTGGTTAGTATTTCTCACATCTCCCGCAAGGTCGCGGATTGTGCACATTAACCGGGAAATGCTTACAATTCCCGACCTTGCGGTAAATCTAGCAAAGTCCAGCCGTATGCAAAACCTCTGCGCAGCCGGGTGGTGGGAGAGGGCTCGTGCGGTTAGAACGAGAGGCGCTTGACATTTTGCCCATGGTTTTCGAATACATAGCATCAATTGCATTAATGGAAACATTAAATTGGGTCTAATTATACATGTGTTGAAAGTTAAGATAATTAGCCTACAAGCCGCGAGGCTACGCAACACAATAAGCAAAACAATCTCACTGTTTCACTCGCCCCGCACGGCAGGGACAAGAGAAACAATGCACATCTTCTGTTCTCGGCCGTCTTGAATTGAACTGTTACACCACAGAACGAAACTTACAACTAATAGGTTAGTAAAGGACATGTACAAGTTGTTTGTCATCAAAAAATGTAATCTCCATCTTTATTAATTTCTGTGTAAATCTGATCAAACCAAAAAGTGTTTCATTCGTCCCGGTCCTCCCCTACAGTTAATAACAGTCTGTGGTCTACCTTGAACAGTAGCCTAATATAGCCTATGCTGCACACAGTGTAAGTAGTATTAGGAGGATACACTGGTGATCAAGTTAACAAACGCAAAAGGAACATTGCAACAACAGGAAGGTGGGAACCTCCAAAGGAACCCTACACGTTAGCTAGCCGAAAGACAGACGAAAAGACGAAAAATCTCTCACAGGTGTGTGCCAGTAACGTTAGCCCAACTACCGTGGGTGCCTCTTATGGTGCACGCCCTTTGAGGCGTCACATAAGCCCTCTCCCACCACCCGGCTGCGCAGAAGTTTTGCATACGGTTGCGCTTTCCTAGATTTACCGCAAGGTCGGGAATTGTAAGCATTTCCCGGTTAATGTGCACAATCTCCGACCGTACGGGAGATGTGAGAAATACTAACCAATTTCTCACATCTCCCGCAAGGTCGGGGAATGTGCACATTACCCGGGAGATGTGAGAAACGCACATGTTTCTCCTACATTCCCCGCGAGGTCGGGGAATGTGCGCAATAACCGGGAAAAGCTCACATTCCCCGTTTTCTCACATTGACCGTAACATATATACAGTGGCGATTTTAGCATGGCATTTCTGGAGGGGCAGTTTTATATTATGTCACCATCACAAGAACTAAAGGTAGCCAAATAGTCTACGGTAGGTACATCAGAGCAGAGGCTACAACACACAAAGATAACGACACATTAACACACGCAGAGTAGGCTAATTAGAACCATAAGAGAGCGCATGCCCGGTCCAGGGTTCTGAAAGTGACAAGTGTGCACCCATCAGACCTGGGCACTACGCATAACCTATTAGTACTCCACTTATATCACAGCCAAATAGTCTACTACAGTGAAGGCGCACTGTCCACATTAGTCCCCCTCACACATCGTCTCAAAAATGCACCGAAAAATGCCTGGGTTCAGTGAGTTCGCTGACTCGTCGTGACCACGCAAACCCATTTCACACTTCCCACAGAGTTTAATAAAAGTGATCAGCCTCCCCAGAACATACCGATTCTCCTCGTTCTGTTTGTTGTGCTCCGCGATGGAACGGCGAAACGCATCATCTAGTTGTGCCTGGACGTTGAGCTGCCCCAGTAAACCCAGCTTCATGGCACAGTTCAGATGGGACGCAGAGCTTTCATGCTTCGCTGTTCTTTCTGACAGATGTTTAATGTCTTTGAATCCAGACGATGCCCAAACAGAGTTTCCACCAAAAAGAATACAAGGGAAACAGAACAGCGCACTTTTCGAGGTGCTAGCAGTTAGCCACTTATTTTTCTCAAACCATTCCTGTTTGAAGGTACGGGTTACCTTATCTCCAGCCTGAAGCAGCACCAATTCTTCTGGTCGTATGGCCCTAAACGTTTTATTTCCAGTTTCTCTTCAAGTTTCAATGTACTAAACCGCACATTCAACAAATAATCTACACTTTTCATTGTTGCACCTGAAAACACTTTTAATCTCTACAAAACTTTAGCTAGCAGCATTGGCTAACGTAGATCGACATCGACCGAGTAGTTCAACTTTGATCAACGTTGTTTTATTATTCCCTGGCTAAATCTGTTGCCAGGTAGATTTCGTAGGGGAAGAGACTTTTCTGCCCCTCCACCCAATAAAATCTGCGTGATATTTTTTCACATTACTCCCGACCACGCTCACATTGTCGCTATAGCAACAGTAGGGGAGAACGCTTCGGTGCCCCTCTGCCGAGTCAGAGCAGTCTGTGACACACTCATACAAAGGGAATTACTGAAAAACAGCACTATACATAGTGTCAGTCAGGTTTATTATATTTATACATGCTATTTTCACCACTGAATCACTATTTTGTATTAAATTAGATTTTACCGAAACACAGTTGTAGGCTAAGATGCATCTTGCACAACAGCGCCACCTGGTGGGGCACTGCCCCACCTGCCCCTAATGTAAAATCGCCACTGCATATATATATATATAAATACACACACACACATACACACACACACATACACACACACACACACACACACACACACACGTGTGCTGTCTATGAGGTTTCTATATGTATAAACTGACTGTATTCTAAACTGACTGTAATTCCTGAGCAAGGATGGGTCGTCAGTGGGGCATGATTAGTGGGGTGATTGCGTAACCCATCTCAGCATGCGGGGGACTAGTGAATAATTTATGTTTATCAGCACCGCCTACAGTCTCATGCTCCCACGTCGCTCACGCCGGCAAACCCACTGATGAGATAGTGAGGAACCATGACGAGCTGAGTCTATCACACCAAGTCCTGCAGAGACATCATCTCATTCTAATCGCAATTCTGTGCATTTCACCTCCTCCCCAGATATGGAGCCTTGAACGGCCCCGTTGAAAAATCACGAAAGCCAACACTTTTTTTTATGAGGCGCTGAAATCACAGGAGCCCTGTGTGGAGGGCCGAGGCAGCGTCGTAATCAAATCAGGCCGGTAATGGGAAGTAGGTGCGGAGGTATCTGCCACCTCAAGTGTGTCAAAGTCAATATGGCTGTCAGATTGCCCCTGAACAGAGTACCCTCCTGCAACACAAATTATTCCTTGTTCCATTTAATGAAGACTCCCCGGCTTGGCACTGGCTTTCGGCTGTGACTTTGCCCGAGAGCATATTCTCACTCGCTCTAACCTATTGTGACTGAAGGACTGTGAAATAGAAACAGGCTCTTAACCCGACTTACAATTATAGCCTGGCTATTTTTGTCAGGACACCAGAGGTTGTCTCTACCCTGTTTTTCTGCTCTACTGATCTGATGAGCAACCTTATCGGCTTTATTAACATGTTCACAGGGATGAGGGCTTCCCTGCACTGTAAAAATGGTCCTGGAACATCATTTATTGAATTGTCCCCTGTTAGACACAAATTGGTGAAGGACTACTGAATACAACAACAACAACAACAACAACAATAATAATAATATATGTATAATTATAATTATAATACATTGGATTCAAAAAAGCACCTTTCTCAAACTCAAGGACACTGTCCAAAACATAACAATGAATATAATCATCTTCACCTGATGTTTATGTTGACTAATCTGCCCAATGCATCAGCTGTTTATAGCCTCTGAATCACTCCTCAGTACACGTTTTACTCCTCACATCTGTAATGATGAATCAAAAAACACATTATGTTCTTACACTCCTCTATGTCCCATGAGCCATTATCATCATTTTCTGACAGGCAATTACTTTGAGATTTATATCACCCTTGATTTACCTGACACTGGAGAACTACACACACATTCTTAATAACAGGACTGTGGCCACACTTACTGGTGGCAGGATAGCAGACGTCCTGTCACAACGTGGACTTAGCGGATCTTAATTATGTCAGACGTCACAGTGACATTTTAAGATAAACCAAACGCATGTTCTGCACTTAAAAGAGACACTGCATTGCTGTCCTTGAACAAGGTATGTCTCTACCATGCAGGGATGCCTATGTTCATGAGTAGCTAATATCAGCGATTGGCTTGTGGCCCACCTGGTATCTTGGGATGGACCAAAGGCCTCGCTAATTGGCTTAATGTTCAGCTAATTACTAACTAAATGTAATGACAGTAGTCATTATCATTAGTCATCATTGAACAGAATCAAGATCTCAGTCAACGGTGAGCTCATCTGATGACTGATGTTAACTCATAGAGGGAGGTTTAATGTCCATATTCCATGATCCATGTGTAATATGCATGAGCGGATAATGATTATTATAATTATTCCTTTGATGTCTGTGGGCCAAATGGACTCATTCTGTGAGAAAGTGCAGCATGGACCAAGTTGACCCCACAGCATGTGGAGAAGTCATCCTAATGAGTGACAAATTACTCAGCTTAAAGGGCACACGCACGCTCACGTGCGCCCACGCACACACTCACACACACACACTCAACTCATACTGTATGCACTCTCTCTCCTCTTTCTCTCTCTCTATCTCTCTGACACAACCCTCTCTCTGACACACAAAACAACAACATGATTGCAGAGGCTCTAGGGTGCATCAAAGCAAGACGCCGACCATGGAAGACTCCAGGGCCCCGTACTACAAAGCTTGTTCAACATATCCATGATAACTTTTCGCTAGCTCGCTCAAGTAAACCGGACAACTGCAATCACGGATAAACGGTACTACGATGGTGGCTATCAACTCGTTTAGTCTACCCAGCTGGTCCAATCTAGCTATGAGCGCGTTCACGGTAAAAGGGGAGGTATTTGCTCAAAATATCGCATACCTCAGGTTCAAGTTTTTTTTTATTGTCATGTGTATTATAAAATACAATGAAAGGCACTGTGCCCAGCGCTCTTAGACATCAAGACATAACTTAATACATAAGACAGTAAGACATTACAACAATATGACAGGAGACGTTTACAAAATAAGACATTAAGACACTGTAGACATTACGAAATACGACAATAAGACATTACAAAGAGACATTAAAGTGCATAGAGCAAAAGTAGGAGCATCAGTGATTCATCAGCCTAACTGCCTGTGGAAAAAAAAAAATCTTAGTGAGATGGGTGGTATGTGACTTGATGCTCCGGTAACGTTTTTTGGATGGAAGGAGAGAGAACAGTGCATGGGCAGGGTGACTGGGGCCCCTAATGATGGTACAGGCTTTCCTCTTACAGCGAGTGGTGTAGATGTCATGGAGTTTAGGCAGATCGATATGGGTATTCGGACACGGCCATGGACAAGGCAAACAATACGCATAACCAAGTTCCGTCCACCGCATTTTACACAAGATGAGCAATAATATAGGAATATGAACTACAGATGTGGGAAGTAAGAAATGTCACATGCTGCAGCATTTCACCTTCACGGTATTTGGCAGGGAAATCCCGTTGGAAATCTCGTGGGATTTCAGACAGGTGTTATTTCGTTTTAGTGATGCACCACCGCCAGGTGGCGTCTTTGAGTAGATTTAGCAGGCTGGGCTCAGTGTTTTTCTCCTATAGTCTACGAATGAAGCATCATTAAATTTCACATTCTTTAATTTAAATGCTCTGTTGTAAAGCACTTTGAGCTGAATTTATCTGTATGAAAGGTGCTATACAAATAACGTTTTATTATTTTTATTACCTTGTTCTCAAACACATGTTTTCTCCATCTGGATGTAATTTAATTATTACGAACACCTATAATATATCTAGGCCTACAGTAGCCTATCTATCTCGGTAACTGACGTCGGGTCCAGTACTAATTTCACCGAACATACAACAGCCATTCCTTCATGCTGTAAACCTCCGCAAAATTCGGATTCGGATGAATTTCGTAGAGGTTTATAGCGTGAAGGGATGGCTGTTGTATGTTCAGTGAAATTAGTACTGTTTACAAGTTACTGTTGTTTCGAAATGCAGAGGCGAAAGGACCTATGGTGTTTACAGGACGACTTCAGAGCTTGGTAAGCATAAACCATGTAATTCCTGAACTTGAAATCCACGTATATCATACTTTTCAGAGTTTTTCGAGTGTGCCCATAGCTAGCAACGAGCCAGGTTGCGCGTGCCGATGTTATTGACACAGAACTCTGTACTGCACAAAACGGAAATATTTTAACCTGTATTAGTCAGATACATGCCAGGGAAGCCAGGAATAGGGCAAAACATGAAATTCATTATCCTTTAACATCCATATGCCTTTTTCCAAGTGAATTGATCAGTCAGCGAGCAGTGCTTCATACGTTTTGATCCATAATCTGGAACTTAACCTGCCCCGGAGCAGGTTAGCTCGGCAGCATAAGTTACCATAGCGATATAGCATGGTGAAAAGTGAACCACCTTCGTAGTACGGATAAACCAGGCTTGAACCTGAAGTTATTGCGCAATCCTGTTTCGTAGTACAGGGCCCAGAAAACACTTTAACCCAAACTTCTAGACAGATGTGTTGCAGTGCTACTGTACATGTGTATGGAGTGGGCATGGAGTTACAAACGCCTGACCTTCGAATGCAGGGATGCAGCAACCATGTAGTGAATGAATGTCCTTCCCCGCCATCTCCCGTCCTACAGTCATTAGGATGTCTTGGTGGTCCCGGAGACTCAATCCATAGCGATTCGATACGGAGGTCCTGTATACTCAATCTATAAAGATTTTATATGGTGGTCCCGTCTCCGTCTATACAGACATGATATGATAGCTGTGGTGGGTGTAAAGAATTGATATTATAACTCTGGTGGGTGTAAAGAATTGATATGACAACTCTGGTGGGTGTTCAACACCTGTTTGTTCTCCTGTCCTGATGTCTGTCTGAGGAGGAGAGAGGGATGGAGACGGCCTTTTAAGAGGAGATGCTAGAATTTTATCATTTAGCAGACGCTTTGAGCTAATGTTGGGGTTATGTAGCCTGCTCACGGGTACAATGGTAGGCAGTGATTGCTAAGTGGCCTGGCCCAGTTTTGAACCAGCAACCTCGCAGTCATTGGTCAGAATGTCTAACCATTGGGCTACTTATCGCCTGTCAAGCCTAATGCAGTACTTTACTGTATGTGTGTTTATCTGAAACTAAAGGGGACGATGAATGGATTTCTAGATGAATTTCTAGATCTAGTTTTCCCAAAAATAAAATACTTTCTGACCCCACGCTGAATCCCCAGACGATGTCAGTGTGACAACATAACGTGCTGTGTGGCTCTATACTATATGGTCAACTGTGCATGATTAAAGGCGTAGTTTGGTATTTAGCATCATAGCCCTGATTTATGATCATATACAACGATCCATTTCAAAGATTTTACAGACTGTGCACTCTTCTGTAGCATTCTAAGAGTTAGAACTATGGAAATATGACTATGTCTAGATATAATTTATGATTATATCGCGGTTATCACAAATATGAAGGAATATGTATGCATAACCATAACATAACCTTATCAATAGTCTAGTTTATCAATCTTAGTCTAAAAGAGGTCTTGACTCAATCAAGTGACCTAGAGACCAGTTGATGATGCTACAACAACGTGATCAAAGCTTATACAATTTATTGAAGTTATATTAATCAATTATCAAGATAATATGAAAACACAATTCAATAATAGATGGGAACACAAATGTGGCAGCATGGAAACAAAGCAGAAATGAAATGAATGATATAATAAGATTGCAGCCTGTACTAAATTCTCTAAACCCAAATACTGTAGCATAGCATCGCACCACACCAAGAGAGAGCCTTTGGGGCAGGACCTTATGGTTTGTGTAGGCACGCCGGCTTGCGTTGCTGGAAGCTCTCAGCGTGGAGACTTGAAGAGGCACATGACTGATGGTCGCTGGATCTGGTGCAGGGAGTTGCACGCCAGGCCTCTTCCGTCGATGCAGCTTTGAAGGTAGGCTGTTTGCCGAACGTTGGGAGTCACAGCGACTCAGAGTTCAGACTTAGCGCTCAGACTTAGAGTACAGAGTTCAATTTCAGCACTGTTTGGTGAACAGCCCAACTGAAATGGTTAAGAATTAAAGTTGAAAATGTCTCACTGTTCAACTCCCGCTCTGGTGGATCCTGGAACAGTTGTGGATAGGCTATTTCAGTGGATACTCAATGCGTCGACTCTTCGGTATCTACAGCAGGTTTCTTGAGCAATTCCACGAAGCCAAAGTTACTTGTTTCAATGGCACAACAGGATCCGTAATGTTACAGTATGAACCCAAAAGAACAAAAGAGCGAAACATGTTACTCTAGGGACTATATATGGTTAGGAAAGGGGTTGGTCCTACTGGCACAAAGTGGTTGTTGACCCTCATTCCCGCCAGGAGGGCATCCTCACTCTTCCCTCAGTATTGGGGAAACTGACCTCCAGTTTCCCCGAAGACATAGAAGACATTAGGCAGACATCATGAAGGATGGCATATTCATATTCAGTACGTTAGCCGGAGTAAAAAAAAAGTCCAAACGTGACATCTTTAATCACACCAACATGTTGTATTCACAATTTCATTACTTCCCGGAGCCCATTCGATCCCCGGACCTTGTTATTCACACTGATATGCTTCACAGTATAGACTAAACAATTGCACTTGGGGAATAACTCGGTTTCATGATTGAATTAGCAGTGTATCACTGAATTAGCAGTTTACCATCCATTTGACCTCAGTACATTGGTGCTCTGGAATGTTGCAGACGAGAGAGAAAAAGAACAGGGCCGTTGTAAAACTTTCACACTCCAGTTCTTTCACCGAAGAAGAGACTGATTAACATCCCTGTCTCCTGATGTTCTCAACAAAACCATTTTAGTTAATCCTCTAACCAGCCATGAACAAGGGTCTTCCTGGTGTGTTGACATAGACACCCTGGAATAAAATTGGTTAGAGAAGTTTCACACTTAGTGGCCCCGTTCAGAGGACTGCAACAGTCCTCCATTCTGCTGTGACCCCTGTGGGGGTCTGCCCATAGAGATCCAATATGGTTAACTGGGACATGAGAAGTGAGCACTAATATCTCAAGAGTGCACCATTCATCAACATTGTTATTTGGACAAATATGATTGTAAATAACCTTACGGCTTATGATGTGCAATACCAAACTACTCATTTAAGCTTTTTAAAGCTCAGTGCACATCTGAGAGGATGCATATGTATGCACACACACACACACACACATGCAACTCAACAAAAAAGACAGTGTGAGTGAGGTATCCCTGTGATTTTATCTTGTCATCTCATTTGTGAATGTAAACATAAAACAGTGAATTCCATTGGGTCAATATCTATTCTTAATATGTGAAGAGAAAATGATAATATGCTTGAAATAAGAAGCAAGTACTGCAGAGTTTTGCACTTATAATACGTCAGTATTGATCAATCAGCTTTATAATTCTGGTACTTCTAGTTTAAAGAATTAAGTTAATCAGAACCAGTAATAACATCTTAGTAACAAGTTATATCTTTCTAAAATAATTAAGTACAAAAAGTGAAATTATCTAACATAAAAACTGCCTAAGAAGAAATAACTTATCGGATATTGCAGTAATAATGCCATCCCGCCAATTGGTTTGTCACAATAAATGGCTGTTGTCATAAAGGGTGCTGATAATAGTAAAGGAAAGGCCTCCTTGAAACAAAGTGCCATATGTTCACAGATTACAGTTTCAGATTCAATTTAGCCTGCTTGGCAGTCCACTGAGAGGGAAATAGTGCAAGTGGAAAATGGAAATTATTATTACCCGTTAAACGAATTCATCAGGCAGAGACCTGGCAGTGGCCCCACATCCAGAACCACCAGAGCCACAGACAGAGGCGACTGTGTCATCCCACATAGGCGCACCACCTTTGGGCAGACGGTCCTGTCTGTCAAAGGTGGTAATCTCTGGAACACCCTGCCATCTCACATTAGGGAAAGCCCAACACTGAGCACTTTTAAAAACCACTTGAAGGGATAGCTGAAGTCCACTCAAACCTGCACACATGTACTGTAGGACATTTTGCACTATATTCAGAATGATGTGTAATTGGATGATGAATGATGTGTATGTGTGATGACTGTGTGAGGTGTGAAAGTGATGAATGTATGATTGTGATGAACGATGTGTATGTATAAAATTGTAATTAGAATGCGACTGTAACTTGTTGCTGTTGTGCAATATGTAACATAAACATATGTAACATCTTTTTTTATTATTATTATATTCGTAACGTATTATGGTAATGCACTGAAATGCACTGTAGCATAACATTCACACTAGGGAACAGCCTGTACCATCTGGCAGGGGGACTACCAATGTAAATCAGCCTTTTGGCAGCAATTGTAGTGCATTTACATTTTTGTTTTAAAATGTTCATCAATGTACACTGTCCCTACTTGAGCAAATAAATGAATTGAATTGAATTGAATTATTATTTTGTTTGGTGTTATTTGGGGGCAGGTGGGCAGGCGGGTTAGTAACGATAAATGAGCTGAATTGCCTACTTGAATAGCATTGTCTAAATGAAATCCCCAGTTTCCTCCATTAAATTGTCATGGGTACACAGTGAATTTGGATGAGTATAGACACTCTAGATAACCTACAAGTAGTCTTCCAGTCACCGACCTGTTCCTGTCTGAACACAACCACTGAGAGACTATTGATCACTGTTCCAAGCACACAGAGGAATACATATGCAATGATCTCCAATACATATTAAGTCAAACCCATTAGGCCTGCCTGATTTGTAGGTGTGCATGCAATTACCTGGAGAACGCCTGTTCAACAGCACACGGCCGCACATTGCAACGTCCTGGTCATTCAGCTTTCCCTCATTTCAAACTCAACAACGTGCTCTTTATTTTTTTTCCGATTGCTGTACCTCAACGAAGAGGTGCAGCCTTACTTATTTTCATTCTCAGGGAGGAGATTACATTTACTGGAGGCGATCGACACAATTGTGTTACTGTATTAGCTACCGACTGCGAGATGGGAATGGAACATCGGTACACTATCCATATGGAAAACTAGTGACTGCAGAGGGGGGGAAAATCACCATGAAGAATTCATGAATGGATTACCATGCTAATGAATGAATTTCATATTCAGCGCCATCCTTGACAGAGATGATGGCTGACACGGCCTCCCTCCCCTTAACATGCAAATTGCACAGATCAGGTGAGCCTGCTCCTCTATAGGCTACATGTAGCTCGATTTTATTTATGTTTTTGCAAATCAAGTTCAGGAAATTTAAGGATCCTCGGGGTACCGTTTGATATCCTGACGACAACAGTGGCACAGATTGTAGGCAGAAGAGCTTTAGCGTTATCGTGCCTTTGGGTGAGCTCCAGCGAGGGCTGGTTCTGGTCCCCTTCCAAATTCTCGTCGTCTTATTTACAGACTTGAATCATCTTATGGGAATTTTTGCCGGGCTAACAGATACTATAAAGCATTTGATAGCCATCTGCTGCTTCGTAGTAAAACAGTGCGTCTGCACAAGACAAATACTGTGCGGTGGCATGTAAGAGCCCCCCAGGCCTGAGCCCAGAGTTGACGGCGCTGTTAAGTGCCGGTGGCAGCGTTGCCCCGGGGGGCTCCGTGATGCACAGAGACACAGCTTCAGTCATATAGCACTAGCATCCTCTCTCACTTTCTCTGCCCCCCCCCCCCATCCCCCTCATCTCTCACTCACCCTGCTAAAGCGACCCATCAATCAAACAGCACACTGGGGACATGTCTCCAAGTCCATAAACCTCCTATTCCCTTTAATATGTAAAGTCAAACTTCAAACATTACCCCCCCACACACACACTCCCTTCTCTCTCTCCCTCTGTCTCTCTCTGTTTCTCTCTCATACACATACACACACGCACACACACACACACACACACACACACACACACACACACACACACACACACACACACATACACACATACACACACACACACGACACACACAGCAGTATATTGACAATGAATATTTCATGCCATTAAGCGGTAGCCAAGGTTCTTCCTCTCGGCTCTTTGGTTCTGGTGGAGAACCACAGAGAATTTGTTCTGGCAGAGCCTCTAGGTGTGGGCTGTCAGAAGCACCCCCAAGGGACGGCCCCTCTCACACTCGATTGAGCATGCATGCATCCGCACACTTGCCCACTCCCACATACACTGGTGCATACTTGCTTACTTCCTTGTTCCTGGCTTAAAGGAGTAGTTTGGTATTTAGCATCATTTGTGATCATATACAATGGTCCGTATACACATTTTGACAGACTGTGCACTCTTGAGATATTAGTGCTCATTGCTCCTGTCACAATGGGTCTCTATGAGCATACTGTATTAAACAGAGGGACACAATGGATCTCTATGGGCAGGCATATGTAGATCCATTGTGTACTTAGCTGTGACACGAGCAATGAGCACTAATATCTCAGAGTGCACAGTCTGTCAAAATTTGTATTTTGTGTAAATGTGTAAAATGTCTGTCAACATTTTAAATAAGCTTATAACAGGGCTTTGATGCTACTGTAAATACCAAGCTACTCCAAGACAATCTGTATTGGCGAATGAGAAACAGGCGTCAATTCCCTCTAGATTCACACTCCAGGAAATATTCCATATATTTTGATATTTTATGTGATGAGTGTGAAAATCCATGGGGTGAGGGAATTCGCCTTTTTCCCCCTCTAATAAACTACTGCACCACAACGTTCTACCAAACAACAAAGTATGCGGCCTCAGAGTTCCTCCGTTGAGAAAAGGGCAGCCCGGTCATCTGTCTTGGTCGCGAGCGTGTCTCATCAACCTCCCGGGCCGCGTCAGTTTGAGCTATGATCCCCTCCCTCCGTCCATGAACGCTGTGTGTACTTGTCGTCGGGAGCGGGGAGCAAGTGACCGTCTTGCCCGAGAGACGTTTGATGTAGACTCTCTGAAAGACTTTTCTTTGGGGGATTGCTGATACGCTTTGGGGCCAACGCGGCAAATTGAATGATGGATACCACGCCGTCTCGTCTTGCTCTCTTTGGCCTCCCTCGTATAACTTTATGGTCCCATTCCCCCCTCCCTTGTGGTCTGTAAATTAGGTGCCATAAAGAAAGCGTCCGAACCAGGCCTCGCAACCACACTGATCAACCAATTTGTCTGTGACACTTCAGGCACCAGGGAGCCTTAAAGACGCCCGCATACTCTGGCCCTGTAAATTACCCTGCTGCCTCAGAGTATGGGAAGGAGGAGGAGGAGAAGGGGAGGAGGAGGAGGGGAGGGAAGGAGAGGTGGGAAGGAGGGAAGAAAGAGAAGAGGGAAGGAGAGGAGAAGGAAGAGGAGGGGTGTAGTGGACAGAAGAGGAGAGAAGGAGGAGCAGAGGGGAGGAGAGAAGGGAAGGAGGGATGAAGGAAGAGGAGAGGGAAGGAGAGGAGGGAAGGAGAGGAGAAGGAACAGAGGAGGAGGAGAAGGAAGGAGAGGAGGGAAGGAGAGGAGAAGGAAGAGGAGGGGTGGAGTAGACATGAGGGGAGGAGAGGAGGAGGAGGGGAGTGGAGCACAGGAGCGGATCAGAGGTAATGGGGCCAAATGGTAACAGATTGACTACCCAACCCCCCTGCCTGGGTGAGAAAACTGACTTTAGGGGTGAGGGTGCCAGTCACGCCATCACCTACAGTAAGCTGGGTCCCCATCTGTCACTCTATTGATGGACGTGGGGGGAGGAAAGTGAAGGATCCTCTCCTTTTGTCCCTCCCTGAACTGGGCGTTTTCACTACGCTGACACCAAGTTCTCTCATGCCCTCATTATTGTCGGCGAGCTCTAAGTCCAGGGTTGGTTTACCCTGGGAGAAAGGAGAGTGGGAGAGTGAGAGTAAAGCTTTTCACAGCCATGACATATCTCATTTCCTATCGTAGAGAACAGAGTTGGAGAAAACGCTTCACAATTGAGCTTAAGCTTGCAAATCGTTCCCCAGAGAATGAAAGCTGTCCCCGTTAAAAAGTTTCTTCCTCATTTTCAATGGAAACTTTCTTTAGGAGGTTTTTTTGCTGTGAATGGTGGAGAATTATCTCTGAGAGGTGGTTTTGTTTAAGGAACCGAGGGTTTCTAAAGTGTCGATAGAGAGCCTTTCTTCTCTGACAGAAACTGACTCAGCCCGGGAGTTATGTCCACACATAGGCAGCATCAGGTATGGGAGTCGTCTGACAGCTCTCAATGCTCAGGGATGTATCAATGATGAAACCATATGCTTCCAAGAACTGCCCCATCATCTCTCTCTCTCTCTCTCTCTCACACACACACACGCACGCGCGCGCATACACGCTTACACTCACACATGCGTACACACACACGCACGTGTCACACGCACACAAACACTCATACAATCTCTCTTGCACACACACACACGCTCGCACAGACACACAAACACATGCTTCTGTTTTCCGACAACATTGGCATGATTAATGGGCCTCCTAACTGGGGAACTTGTTCAATGTGACACAAGCTTTTGTCTGAGTGTGTCACCCACTTTTGCATCCTGACAGCCGTGGGAGTTGGAGGAAGGGCACTCTCCCTGCCCCCCGACTCCTTGCCCCTGGTTGGCTCGTGGTGGGAGATTGCGATATGAGCTGACAGCACAGTAATAACAAATGCAAATGAATGGGTGCGGGCGGTTAAATGCAAATGCTAAAAGCACAATGAAAAAGTGATTAAAAGGCATTTCTGTGTCTTTTATCTCCTAGTACCACTTGTCCCAGGAAAAGGATTTCAAAGGAACAGACTTGGAGCCTCAGCACTCAGTTCACGGAGAGAAGACTTAACTTGATTGTTTTTCAGGCTGCCTTCTATCTGTGCAGCAGCCTGGATCATAGCCCTGCCTAGTGTGTGACTTCTCAAACTCCTGTAGGCAAGCAGTTTGGCACAGGCACTTAGCTAGCTGCGGTCTATCTTCATTGAGCCTTTTGCACTGAGAAGGCAGCTGAGAGCGAATGTGTTATGTTAACAGCAGTCTTTAACTCGAGTGAATTTTGAGCACCATGTATTAGAGCTTAGCATAAGTTATTAGCAAAGTGGCACATTGATTAGGGGTGGTGAATTTATTTGTGACTCCTTGAGGTATTAAATGCCTGTACACTGGACCCCCCCCAAAAAAAATTCTATTGAACCTCCTTGTGTCGTTGTCAAACTCTTCACATTCTCAGGCTGAATCCATCACCCAGTCCGATTAGATCTGAATCAAGGCGGATATTGCTTCTCTCTGCCTAACCTCGTCAACGAGTGGCGGTCTGACAACAGGTGCAAGTGTTGTCATTTGGAGCGATGCACTATGCAGCCTCCCTACTGAGGTCCGCCATGCTATTGCGCCGGCTTCTTCTCTGTGTATTACTTCTCTTCTCTGTGTATTGTTAATTTCATTTACTCGACTCTTTGTGACTCTTTGCGAGTCTCTCTCATTCTCCCCAGTGGCTATGCGTTGTTGTGGCCATGAAAAGATGGAGACTATGGCTGCGACTCCCAGGGTGGTGAGGAGGAATATTTAGTAGATGCCCTCTAGGGGCCTCTCTGGGCCCGGACCAGACTCCAGAGCCGGCCCTGCCGGAGCTCCTGCAAGGCCCCTTCAGCTCACAGCTAGTAGCTGATGCATACTGATGGCCTAATCCTGACACTATGCATGCATGATTCAAATCCCCCTCTGGTCTCACATTGAAGGTGGTAACCATGTCTGTAGGCGATGATCTCAATCAGGATTTGTTCATGAATCATTTATTTGAATAAACCCGGTGTTAGGCAGTGAAGATCCTGGCTGCCATCTTAGGCTACTAAGACTCGACTCTACACTAATATGTTTTTGTTTTGAAATGAATGAAACTTTTGCTAAGTTTACGCCTAGTGGGCACACTACTCCAGTGTTTTCGAACCCGTGAAACTGAGACTTTTGAAAACCCTGCTTAACCCTTTGAAAACTCAGAGATTATGTTTTTGTCCGGACGGACAGAAACAGAGACTTCGTTCGACACTCATGTTCGCTTCCTGATTGGCTCTTATCAGTCACAACGTGTCCTTCACTGATTCGTCACGTCTGTACCACGTGACCCTTTTGCAGAAAAAAACAAACAGCATCAGTCGGTAGTGCTTTAATATGTCACCGTATTCGCTTTGCAACATCTCCCTGTTTTCCGGCATTTTGACCGCTTATACTCATGTGTTACTTTCAGTAAGTCTTCCACCCAGGGACGTTGGAACTACTGTATTTTGTGGGAGGGGGTGCTGTAAATATGGCAGAGGACACATTAAGCAGGGGGGGTTGAGGGTCCTACTCCAGGAATTTCTTGTGAAACACTTAATTTCCTGCATTCTGGTGAATGTTCGGTGTACCAAATGATGCTGGATTAGCTTGTCTGCTGCTACAGTATCTTTTAAGGGCAGGCTTTGCTTTTGCTTCAAAAGATTCAGTGGTTGTTGCTCATAATTCATATTCCTATTTTGGGAGTTAAAAAAAACCTAGTGCTGGAGAAAATCTAAAGTCATTAGCCAAACCATTGGCCCTTGAACGTAGGAGATCGTTTTTGTTTCAAAACGTATTAGTGTGGATGTAGGCCAACAAAGGAACTAAATCAACAAACAACTTCAAAGCAGATGTCAAGCATAGCTTACTTGTTTTGGCTGCTATTGTGTCCAACCGCCCTTAGGAGGATCATAATCCCTCTCTCATGCAGAGGCCATGCATACATTTAGTCCATTTGAACTCATTATTCTTGCACCCTTAGGCATGACTTACATAAAGTCTTCATTAAACAGTTATCGCTAAATGACTTCTTTACCATCAAACGGATCTGGGGATGACCTTGGCAACCTTTCCTTGGCGTCCTCTATGCCCCTCCAGACCATGGAGAGTGTCCAGGGAAGGGGGGTGGGGGGACCCAGACAGGGGGCCCCGTGCACTGCCGTCTCCTAAGCTCTAAATCCCTTCATTATCAGGCCAGAGAGGAGGGTCTCAGGGGAGCCCTCTTAAACGTGGTTCTGCTCCACACACTCTCCAATCCCATTTGCAGTTATTTTTTGAGAGGGAGCAGGGTAATGGTGCTTGAGGCTGTAGAACAAGGAGAGAGAGGAGGTGGGAGGGGATGGGGGGGGGGGGGGGGGGGGTGGTGAGGGGGTGTGGGTGGGGGGGGGCTGGACTTGAGCTGTTATCGGTATAAACCGGGCTGGAGTAGCAAGGGTGGAGGAGGAGAGATTGAATGGTTGCCTTGTAAGTTAATAGACGGATGGAAGGTGATGGGTCTTTGAAGACTTGCCCTTGTTGGACCAAATGAGTGTGAGGTATTACTATACAGTATAACCTCTCAAATGTGGTTGGCAGTGAGGTTGCTTCCCTGTGCACCAGAACCTTCACCTTTTAATACTCATCCCTTAAACCCTCTATAGGATGATTGGGCTAATGACTCGCTGGAGTCTGAATGGCTTTGTACGGTACTGCTTATTGAGACATACAGTAAAGCAGATCGTCTGAATGGTGAACTTCACTACAGGGGGCTGCTACTGTATTTTGTGCCAGTGTTACATAGCGATTTAGTTTCCACAGGGATATTTGGCTCACTTGAAGCAGAACTTGCTCAGGAACCTCTGCTAGTATTCAACACGGTGATAGAAAACCCTGAGGCACATGGTGCAGTAGAATTGCATCACACTTTGCTGTGTACAGACAGAAAAAATAATCTGAAATGCAATCAGTCAAAAAACAACTGAACATTGGTTTAACCGCAGCTACTGTACCTGGGGCCTTTGGACAATCCCCCCAGCTGTCAACGATATTGGCGTCTTTCTGAACATGTTCGGGAAAAGTGTTCCGGAGTATTTATTTATTTATTTATTTATGTTTTGCCTAAAGTATGTCATAATTTTTTTTTCTTTTGACTTGTATTGTATTGTGAAATGCAGAACTACAGTAGTTATAATTCGAGAAAGATGGTTTCACACTCTAGAGTATGTGGATGTCGCAAATGTTGTAAATGTTTACCTGTGCAGAATGGATGGGAGTGTGAAGTAATTCAAATCTAAAATAATCAAATGAAAAAAAAGGTCAGTACAGTACATGCTATTCCACAAGAGGATCAAGAAATATGAATGCAATTGCATGATGTCTGAAGATCTTAAACACTATAATTTCAAACTATCTAAATCCGTTGGATTAATGCTGTCCTTGCGAACTGCAATGGCGCGTCTTGATTTTAATCATATCAAATATTTTGTCAAGGTTTATTTGTCTCCATAGCTTATAGCTTTTCCTGGCTTTCGTACCTTAATCCAGACGAGACCAGCGCGAAGGTGTGATCAAACCTGGTGTCGCATTCTAAACCCGTCTGGAAGTGGCAGACTGTTTACACAGCATAGTTATTCCGCTTGTGCTTTTTCTGTCATGGTCGACACTTTCTGTCCTTCATCTCTGTCCGAAATTCCCCTTTGTCGATACTTCTCCATGCTGACGGCATACGGAATGTGACGTCGGGGCGGGGCTTAGTGCCCTCGACGCCGAGCTGCGGTCTTGTTGTCGAAGTCATAACTCAGACCTGAGACCTGAGGTAACCCCGGCGGGCTTTGGCAGGCTCCGTCCGCTAATCATGTGTGCGACCAGCCCCGTTGTAGACAGCTAATGGACTGTTCTAAGGTTAATTGACAGCCATACGTCCCCCATCAATAAGCAATTAAGAGGTGTAGAGCGAGAGAGGCACTCACGCCAGCAGTCATCTCCCCCGCCTCCCACCACATGCCCATCCACCTTCTATTTAATCAATTGTTCACTCCAGAGTGTCTGTCTGAAGCCCTCTGAATGGATTTAGATCTAAAAAAAAAAGTGACATGAAAAGAAGGCTGCACTCCTTGAAACGCCAGACTCTCTTTATTTATACGCATGGTTTTACCAGCGGGCAGATTGGTATTAGGACCCCCGCCACGTCCTCTCTTAACCCTCTCACGCGATTCCGGACGGCGCTTCTCAGCGGCCAACCCCCCCCCCCCCCCCCCACATCACAAGGGGGGAGGCGCACGTTCGCAGGAGGCGAATGTCAGCTGACGGAATATGCCGACGCCCACCCGGGGAAGAATGACGCAGGTGGTCTGTCGAAGCGTGAAACGTTCACAGTTTCCCGCCAGGAAATTCGGACGTATAACACTTTGCTCCATGTCCCATCCTCCATCTGATGTGTTGTCTCTCTCTGTGCCTTACCACCGGTTCCTCCTCGACATCCCATTGATGCTTCAATTGATCCACATGCACACGCTCACACACACACACACACACATACACACACGCACACACGCACGCATACACTTGGTTGCGGGTGATTTATATGGTTCAATTTCCCATTATCGTTGTGTCACACACACCGGCCCTCCGCTCCTCTCAGCCGCTGAGAACACACACTCACATGTTCCCCCCATCGTCTCCACCACCACCCTGACGCAAAGAAAATATATCCCCCTATATATTAGCTGTCAATATGTTATAGTATGTAAAATATATGGAGGACATATACAGAATGATTTATGATACATACATGATATTGAATAATACATAAGGAATTGCAGCTTTACATATATGTAGTATGGACAATATAACCACTTGTTTCCTATGGAAATGTATTGTTTGATATATTACGTTATGTTTTCCAATATATCGCAATGCATTTCTGTTTCATAAGGACACGTCCTCGTCCTCCCAGAGCCCCCTGGGGGGTAGACCGAGGGGGCCAGCGGGGCTGACGACACGACATGCATGAGATTTAGTCTCTTTCAACGGCCACTGCAGCCAGACTCATCAAGCCCGAGGAGAGATGGGGAACACATGGCCGGGGTCCTACAGATCAATCTCCCCAGATCCCAACAGCCTGTTCTTTTAAGACGCTCTCGGCACAGAAGAAACCGTTTCTGTTCACATGCGCATCGCGGCGGTTAAGGGCTTTGTTTGTTTTCATTTTCTCACGCCTATTAGCCTGTTTAAGTCTCCACCTGTGTGTCATCTATCTTGAACCTTAGTTTCTCCTTAACCGGAACCTCTCTCTCTCTCCCTCTGCTCCACAGCGCCCCCTAGCAACATTTCTGTGATGGCGGAGAACACTCCGGCGCCATTTAGCCGGTACCAGGCCCAGAACTTCACGCTGGTCTGCACGGCGAGGGGGGGGAAGCCGGCCCCATCAGTGAGTCCCGTCTCACGCTCACGTATCCCATGCACGCACACACCCGTAGGGAGACACTACTGGACACAGGAAGTGTATCCTCACATACTAGCTAGTACATGTTGTAGTTTTCAGTGTAACACCCGAAGACTTACACACTCGCATACAGTGGACACATGTGGAAGAATAAGACATCTACATCTACTGTACAGTAGACATAGATATGAACTTTAATCATCCCCGTAGGAGGAAATGTGATATTTCAGCAGTGGGAAATTACAGCAAAGGTTGGAAATGCAGAATATAGTAGCGAATGAGAATAAAAAAGAACAAAGGATAAATACATACATACATACATACATACATACATACATACATACATACATACATACATACATACATACATACATACATACATACATACATACATAAATATCCCTTCTCCTACAACCACACACACACACACACCAAAGGGAGAGAGAAACCATCTTACATTCCCTAGGCCATTCTACCCATCCAAAATATAAATAATAATCTTAAAGGGGTAGAAATGTATTTATGCCTACATTGAGAAAATTACATACTGGGACACAAATACAAAAGGTGCAGTCAGTATACAATCACATAGATAGATAGATAGATAGATAGATAGATAGATAGATAGATAGATAGATAGATAGATAGATAGATAGATAGATAGATAGATAGATAGATAGATAGATAGATAGATAGATAGATAGATAGATAGATAGACAGACAGACAGACAGACAGACAGACAGACAGACAGACAGACAGACAGACAGACAGACAGACAGACAGACAGACAGACAGACAGAATGACCTTGGTCATGGTGAGCAGGCTACCTCCAGAACAAGCACCTCTCTGAATACTTCACTGACAACAACAACAACAACAACTGTTGCAATAGCAGACAAATGTGTAAAAGTCTCTGAGTTACTGGGGAGAGGGAACATGGTGGGATTGACACAGGAACACATCCATTACATTTTTACATTACATTAGGCCTATATTCAATTAGTGGTAAGGCTTGTTTTAAAAAAAAGACTGAGTATTTCAGTTACGTGCAGTCTGACTTCAGAAACTTGTTTTGTCAGGTTTGTTATCCATAGTCATTCTAGTCAAAAAGCTTGTTCAATAACATTCAACATAACAGTTGCAAATTTGCTTTTTCAATTAAATCAAGTTAAAATTCAGTTCTCCCACCCCATTTGTCTTTGTAAATAGGAAAATCTATACAGGGAAATGTTGCATTTTGCCTTTATTATTTTCTCAGAATGCACCAGAATGCTTGATTTACTGGGGGGGGGATGCCCCCAAACCCCCCTACAGGGGTTTGGTTTAGAAACTTTCAGCCCCACCTACTATTTTTTTCACCAGCCGCCACTGCATTACAATCATTTAGCTGACACTTTATCCAAAGCAACTTCAAATAATTTAATGTAGGAAAAGCCAATGTATCACTACTCGCCAGAACTCACAAGTTCATCCCCTTTCTAAAACAAGTGACTAAGAGCATACAGGTACACACACAAACACGCACACGCACACACACACACACAAACACACACACACACAGACACACACACACACACACACACACACTCACGCAAAACCCGCCTGTTTCCGCAGCTCCTATAGAGGTCCCAGTGAAGAAAAATAGCTGAACCACATGCTTACGGAGCAGGCCTTAGTGCAGGCGCTCGCTGTTCCTCCCCCGCAGGGTGATTAATCACGGTCTGCGTATGCTAATGTTCTCCACACACCCTCTCAGATATTTCCTGCAATTATAGGCCCGGTGAGAGGTGAACACAAGGTGAACGTAATTTCCGTCTCTCAGGTACGGGTCCTTAGCAATCAGGTATAAAGCCCTTGAGTGAGGAGGATGGCGTCCGCAGATGTCCGTGTACGCGTCCGTTTTGGGTGTGTGACCGAGGCTTTGAGACCAGCCCTGGGACGGCAGCGGGCCGGACGGAGCCGGGAGACACAGACGCAGCAGCGCAGTCCTCCTCACTCAAGGGCGGGAGTCAGGGGGCGCTGTTTATACTAGCGCCATCGTCCGCTTGGAGGACGCGGCGGTCGGTGCTCCGATATCGCAGAGGGCGCGGCCGACCAGTGTGTGCGGTCGCAAAAGAACCGGAAGCACACGGATATCCACGTGCGGAGCCTACGCACGCGCACGCCCTCAGATGGTGAAATGTACATCATGCAGAACATCGCGTACTCGCGGCCGCAGGAACGTATAACCAGGGCTTGAGCCGTTGCCGTCCCACTCCACCGAGCCCCTCTCAGAGACCACTGGAGGAAATGGGATTAATCTGAAAGGCTATCTCTAGACAGTCGGCCTCTACATGTAGTCGCTCACAATGTTAAGATTCAAGTCAAGCGGAGGTTGATTAATAATGCTTGGGAGAACATGTTGAGAGCCCTACGACTCATATCACTGATGCAGTATTGAACAGGGTGCTGACACTACTGTAGCTTGTATGCCTAAAAACACATTTGAAAGGCCATTCTATTGGTGTGATGTATGCAATATTTGTTCCTTTATAATGGTCTATTGTTTATTTCTTTGCTGATGTACTGTAACGAGTGTAGAGGCAGGTGTATGCTATTTCACTAAAAGGGCATGTTGAATTACATCAAAAGCTTGGCGCTACATATCACATGTTAATACACTTTGACATTCCTCAACCAATTGGGTTACATTAAGAAGTAATTTTTTCTAAGATTATGATTTCATTCCACAACATCATCTTTTAGCCTTTGAGCTCAGATTTGACATCACGGGCAACAGGAAACTAGAAAAGACTTACAGCCGTTTCATACAGAGTATTATCAAGTAATCCCAACCCTTCAAAAATAAATCAGTGCTAAGCTTGCCAAAAGGATAGAACAGGGACTCAATACAAAAGCACTTAAAGTTCCAGCATTGGAAGAGAGGCATCGAAAACTCATGTTAGGTTAAGTGAGGTAGCAGAAAAGGTAACGGTTTGGGAGACAGATGTGGAGGGAGACTGGGAGGGAGTGGGTTCTACTGAAGAAGCTGTTAGGGGGGAGTGATGAAACTGGAACAGAATAAATTGACTTGAATGATTTCTCTTTACAGTTGCTGACGGTAGACGGAATGTCGTCTGTGGTTGTAACACAGCCTAGCGATGAGTCTGTTTGACGGAGTGCAAAGAAAAGTGTTGAGAAAAATACACCTTAAGGGCTGTTCCTTAGTTATGGAGGGATCATGAGGAGTTGATCACCCTGCCAAAGTAGTGCTGTAAGGGAGGATCAAATCAAAGCCCAGTAAACAAACTCTGACAGTGTACAGAGATGGACTTTTGAACAGCACTGTCTCTAGATCCATCTTTAATCTTATCTGAGATCCTGTGGGAGGGAAGGGAAACATTGATTTCAGAATGAAACGACAGAAGAAAAAGAAAGAAAAAGAAGAAAAAGAAGCTCTTCCCAGTGGGATCTCTGCCATGATGAATATTTTTCCGATAGATTTCTTTCTTGACACCTCAGAAAACAAAATGTAAATTATTACAAAAAGTATTAGAGCAAAACAAATCAGATATGCAGTGCCTGTGCTGTAACTCAGCACACAAAATGATTACCGCCAGGCCCTGGTCAAGCCCTACACCACCTCCCGATCACTCCGCTACCTCGTAGGCGACTGGCTGCCCTATCACTCCAAGGCCCTTGCGGTCGATTGACATGGCCATGGCCCATTTTCTTGTCTGGCCCCGCAGTGGTGGAATGAACTACCCACTGATGTCAGGACAGCCAAGTCGCTGCCCATCTTTCAGCGCAGGGTCAAAACTCACATCTGCAAGAACTACTACCAGGATCCTCCCTCTTAAGCACCTGTTGTATTTATAGTCTTGCTACCTTGGCTTTAATTGTACTCTCTGTCACTCTTGCTTAGAAGGGAGGTGCACTTGTGAGTTCTGGCCAGTAGTAGTACACTGACTACCTATGTTAAATGCAATTATTGTAAGTCACTTTGGATAAAAGCATCTGCTAAATGACTGTAATGTAATGATTTGGTGACACTAAAGCTTTAAAGATCATAGTATACCCCACAAGTCATTTAAGCCAAGCACTATTTAAAAGCACAATTTATTACAGTTGCTGTCATGTTTACATCAGCCTAAAACTGTGATGATGTACGGAGGCATTTCCTTTTAAGTAACTTATGCAGAGTGAGGATCATTAAATTCCCATTACAACCCAGAAGTTGGCATCCATACCTTGCTGTCGGCTCAAAATGTTGTCTCCAAAGTGGCAAGTTTACAGAATGTTGAAAAGAACATTCCAATGTCTATGTTTTTGAACATGAAATCACATATTATCTGTTAAAAATACATTTAATTGGCCTCAGGGTTTGGAGGTGTCAGTTATTTGTCAATTATGTTGCTTTGGAGCTTGTTTCAAAATTAATTATTGTCAGATCTATGTTTAATGTCAAACCTTTGTAAGCCTAGGATCAATTGTGACTCTAAACCTATTTCAAAGAAACCATGTTCATGTGTACAGCTAGCATTTTACATTTTCTCAAAGAATTACACAGTCACTTTATTTGTAATGGCTTTAGATTACAAACAACCAATGTTTCATTTTGTTTTCGAAAAAAAAGTCCTTGGCGCTTATTGCAGTTGTTGCAGTTAAATATAGTGCATAATGACTTCAGCTTTTAAACTGAGAATCATACTGGAGGATAAAACAAGATTACACAACCATCCCATAGCAAGGACATTTACCGTGATGCCACAAATATCCAGAGGGCTTTGAGAAACTTCCATTGAGATTTGAAATGCAAAGCGCTGTTTCATTAATGCCCATGTCATTCACACAGCTCTCTGCCCCTGAATGTTGCTTTCAGGCCCTGTCATCATCCCGTGTCATTGGAACAAGCCAGTGGCATAACAGTAACAGCTCGCTAGTGGGGCCATTAGCACCTTCTCAGAGCACAAGCAACCACTGATTGAAAAGAGGAAAGATAATGACAGCTAATAATGAGAACTAGAGATGATTAAGTCATGGCGGTGATCCCTCTCTTTCTCATTTATCTCTCTCTCTCTCTCTCTCTCTCTCTCTCTCTCTCTCTCTCACTTCCTCTAGCCCTCTCACATTGGCTCATGCTGTCACTGTGAAAATTACTGCCTTGTCCCTTGACAGCTCTGTGATTAATTGTGGCAACATAAAGGTGTATTTGAGCCAATGGGTGAAAAGAATGAGTTTATTGTAACATTTCCAAATGAGTTTTGGATTAGAGATGTTAGGAACGGAGGGAAGGTGGTGGTGGTGGTGTGTGTGTGTGTATGTGTGTGTGTAGCTGCCAGTATGTGAAGTGCAGGTGCTTTCATCACTGCCTATTCACAAGCGAAGCGCAAGCCTCCCTCTCCTATCCTACCATCTTCATCTCTCCAAGGCAAGGCTCGGGTGAGCACTTACATCTATCTCTCTTTCTTTCTTTGAGCGGGGGGGGGGGGGGGGGGGGGGGGTCCTTTTTATTTCATTAAAGCGGGGGCTTATTCAATTCAGAAACCAGCTGATTGTTTGTGCTCAGGCATCATTGTCTGAGCACACTGCTCCCTGATGCATTTGAGGACTGTAGAACAGAGGCGTGATTCATAATCACTTTATTCCAGGCAGTAACATCAGATGTCTAAGGGACATGTACAGACGTCCTCTCTTAAAAAAACAACAGCTCCTCGCTATTAGAAAAACGATACCTGCAGCACCTTCCAGTAACATTACATTTACATTGCATTACAGTCATTTAGCTTCATCCAAAGTGATTGACAGTAATTGTAATTGAAAGTAGGTAGTCAGTGTACTACTACTCGTCAGAACTCACAAGTGCATCTCCTTTCTAAACAAGTGATTAAAGGAGTAGTAAAGGGTAAATGCATGTTTAGCCCTGTTTTAAGGTTACTTATGATCATATACAATGGTTCAGATCAAAACGTTGACAAAACTAGCACTTTTGAGAAAGTCTGATAATTGCTCTACCACCGTTTTGGTCATACAATGGATGTGGGTGGGCACCTTGAAAAATCTTTCTCTCTCTCTCTCATGGTGACTTAAGGGGAATTATCTTTATCTTTGCGAGGGCAAATTGGTATGATTCATCCCCTACAGCCATCGGACATGGACGGAGGTCTCCGCCTCTCGGTCTTTTTCAAACACCAGGCTGAAGAGGATGTTAACCTTAGAAGTAATGCGGGTTGTTTGTGTGTGGCTGTAAGCCAGCGTACCTAGAATAGCAAATGTCCAGTAGTTCTCACTCCCTGCTTCCCTCCCTGGCTTCCTCCCTGGCTGCCTCTGCCCCGTTGTTGACCTGCGTTTCTATGTTGCTACCACAAGAGGCAGTGGTCCCAGAAGCTGGAGTTCTATGTAGCTACCACAAGAGCATTTACCGTTTTCGGCCAGCTCTGACCCGAGGGGGCGGAGTCCGCCATCATGCCACTATCCACGCCATGGATCCCACAACTCAGCCCCTGAGTGGGCAAGAGACACACTTGTCTTCCCCGGTGGGGGCAGGTGGGTAGCCCAGAGAGGGGTCCACAGCCCCCGACACAATATGACTTTAGGGGGCGGAGTCTTGCCACCATGCCACTGTCCACGCCACGGACCCCACAACTCAGCCCCTGAGTGGGCTAGAGACACACGGTCTTCACCAGTGGGGGCAGATGGGTAGCCCAGAGAGGGCTCCACTGCCCCCGACCCAATATCACGTGAGGGGTGGAGTCTCGCCACCACGCCACGGACCCCACAACTCAGCCCTCAATTGGGCTAGAGACACAGGGTTTTACCTGGTGGCAGGTGGGTGGCCCGGAGAGAGGTACACTGTCCACGACCAGCTCTGACCTGAGGGGCCCAGCCCCTGAGTGGGCTAGAGACCCACGGTCTTCACCAGTGGGTGCAAGGAGATTTCCCAGAGGTCACTGTACTGCGCTCAATCGGCTCTGACCCAAGCGGGCGGAGTTTCGCCACCACGCCAACTCAGCCCCTGAGTGGGCTAGAGACACAGTTTTCACCAGTGGGGGTATGGAGACTGCCCGGAAGTAACTGCACTACACCCAAACCGCTCTGACGCGAGGGGGTGGAGTCTTGCCACCACGCCATGGACCCCACGGCCAATGGGCCTAGGATATAGACAATTAACTACCGGTGGAATGGTGGTGGAGCATCCTTCATGGACCTGCTGTAGGTCCGCTAGCCTTGTGTTATATTCCGCCGGAGGTCCACCAACTCGTCCCTCAGGGACCCGCTGTAGGTCCGCTAGCCTTGTGTTATCTGGTTTTATCCCTTACCTTTGTCCAGAAACAGAAGTTGAACCAATTGCAGCAAAATAGCTTACATTACAGGAAACATCAGTGTAAATGCTTTAGCCACTGACTGCTACCATTAATGTTATGGAAGTTGCTGCTAGTTGTTGTGAGCTAATGAGCGAACTGGCTATCTTCTGGCGCTCTTATTGTGCAGGATAAGCATTGGAAGCATTGGAACTGATGTGTCCAGGCGACAAGACCTATCTTTATTTATCAGATATAATTTCATGTAATTTCAATTCACAGCTATTTCAGTGGCATGACTAGCTTCCGTCCTACCAGTCCTGAACAGAAACAAGCCAGCCACGCACATAAGCCAGGCTGGACCTGGCCTGGTTTAACGCTACATCTCTGAATAGGATTATTGATCTTGTCTGTATTTATTTGAATCTGATGGAAGCTGTTCACAGAGCACCCTCAACAGTGTGCCCGTGATTTGTCACACAGAGATTTGCACCTGATGAGAGCATGTTCTGTCTCAAGTGCCATTGCTATTCTCAGCACAAGATCTGTAATGTAAATGTAATCGCTTGTACAATTCAGTTCTGGCAATCTGCTTTCCTCTCTGGACATTGACTCTTCAATACCATATCATCAATCAACGTGTATCAGTACCTGTGATTCGTCAGTGCGCACGTTTCCGTGATTTGTGGTGCTCACATGCCGAGCAGAGCTATAAACAGGAATTGTTTTAGTGCAGTGGACGACTCAAAGGAATGCATTAACCGCGGTTAGTATATTGCAGAGGCCAAACTTGCGATAACGATTAATACGCCATTAACTGTTCAGCCCTGGCTGGAGGTAAGCTGGATGATGGATGGAGGGGGAGGGGAGGAGGAGGGCCCAGAGGGCCGAGGGAGGGGGGTAATGGTGGAGAGGGGGAAGAGCAGAATAGAGGGAACGACGGGGGAGAGAAGGAGCGAGGGTGTTGAGAGAGAAGGAGAGAGGAGAGAGGAGGTAATGAGCTCGTTATGGATCTGTGCGGGCTTTCTTCGCTTCCCCAGATGACCGGGAGACTGGAGGCTCTAGGCACCCACAGACCTCAGAGGGACACTCTGATAGGTTGATTGGTATTGACCGCCTTCTCACAGTAAAAGTGAGACAGATGTGATGGTCACGGGGGTCACATGTGAGCAAGTCTCCCATGCGTACAGTACGACGCTGCGCTCCAGCTTCGGACAATGCTGTACTTCAGTCAATATGTCAATATTATTCAGTCAATAAGTGCAAGTCAATCTGTTAAAGTTACTTTAAAACATTGTACATTACGACCGACCCCCTTGCTATTAAATGGTTAAGTTGGGCTTTAAGGGGGCAAAGTCACGCTTGTTTCAGTTGATGTTATTTGGATTACGTAAGTGCTTAAATTCTGTGTGTAGGCCTTTTAAAAGTCACCATCACTGTAGCCATTTCCTGGGAAATACTGCAGGAAAAAAAGGGTGACATCACTGACTTCAAAGGCTGATGTCACTGTATGTGTTTGCCCTTCGAAGTTGTGGCCGTGATTTTGCCACGGTATTTCCCGTATACAGTATAGAGAGGGAAAGTGAAAACATGCGCCCCTAGTGGATTTGTTCCTATCGGAGAGGAGTTTCAATGTAAACTCCCATAGACAGGATTTTGTAATAATTACTACAAAGCCATTTCGGTGAAGTTATCAAAACAAAAACTTGTGAGTGTCTTTACAGTAATAACCTACTAACCGTGAGAATTTCAAACAGTATTTCGCCTTTTTTCAAATTTGCGAGATTGCTCCATTCCTCCAGTCAAAGTAAATTTATTGGAAGTGGAATTTAAGGAAAATATTTTCATAATTCGGATTGTGATTGAAAATCAACTATGATCACCAGAATCAATAAAGTTTGTCTCCAAGTATTTGCCGTTTAAGGCATTCTACTAACTTTTCGGTGTCGACCAAGATATCATTTTTCAAAAGACGTGTCTATGAGAAATCACTCATTCATTCTCTCGGCATTAGGAACGCTACCACTAGGGGGCGATGAGATTACTTTCCCTCCCTATAGGAAACGGCTACACTGATTTTTAAAAGGCATACATTCAGAATTTAAGCACTTAATCCAAATAATAACATCAACTGAAACAAGTGTGCCTGCCCCTTTAAAGGGGCAGTGTGCTATGTTGGACATTTAGCCCTATTTGTGGTCTGTGTACCATGAACCTGAAACATATAGACCATATTTTCACTGATCGTTCAAGTATTGAGCTAGCTGCAGTTGTAATGCACGTGCTCACTGGGCTACAATGGAAGTCAATGGGGCATATGTAAATGTGTTGCAAAAACTATGATAAATGTGCTTTTCTGGGACGGGAAGCACAGGGTGTAATCTTACCAGTCTCAGTGTGTTCTCCAGTGAAATGTATCACAATCCGAATATGTTTAGATGTTTGGCATGACTTGCACATACGTAGTCCTCTGTGGGAACAGTGAAAACAAGTGCCAGGGGAATGCTTATGCCCAAGCCATGACAAACATGCAAAAACATGCGGATTACAATACATTTCACATGAGAGCATACTGAGAATGGTAAGATTACACCCTGTGCTTCTCGTCTCGGAAAAACACTTTATCATAGTTTTTCTGGAACGATCAGTGAAATTATGGTCTCTATGTTTCAGGTTCATGGTAGACAGACCACAAATAGGGCTACATGTCCAAAATAGCACACTAGCCCTTTAAGATGAATGATTATTTATAGTTTGGATGGGTAGAATGGCCTAGGGAATGTAAGATGGTTTCTCTCTCCCTTTGGTGTGTGTGTGTGTGTGTATGTATATATGTATGTATGTATGTATGTATGTATGTATGTATGTATGTATGTATGTATGTATGTATGTATGTATGTATGTATGTATGTATGTATGTATGTATGTGTGCGTGTGTGTGTGTATGTATGTATGTATGTATGTATGTATGTGTGTGTGTGTGTGTGTGTGTGTGTGTGTGTGTATGCGTGCGTGCGTGTGTGTGTGTGTGCGTCCCCATGAGCACAGCTGTACATCATACTTGTTTACACTCATTACTGCCATTTAACCTCACAGTGAACCGGCCCTGAGCTGGCGGCCAATCAGAGCACGCCTCAACAATCCCCTCCCAAAGATGGCAAACAGCACAGAGGAAAGCTTCATCTTCCGCACTGACATGTTGATCCTGTGCAAATTGAATTTACACATCCAAGGGTTCCTTAATGGGCTACAAATTAAATAAATGTATAATAATTTTTCACACATAAAAAAGGGGGTGAGGGGGGATCAGACATCACTATATGAGAGGATGCTGCTGGAAAAGTGACACCATTGGCAGTTCTGTGTCCTCATTTTTAAAGCAGCGCCTGGAGGTTATGTTTGAAGACGAGGGCTTGGATTGCCTGTCAAGAGATTAAGCAACCAGGGCCCTCTACTACGAAGCTAGTTCTACAAATCCAGTCTCTACCGTCAGAGGCAGGAAGGAAAGTTGACAAACTATGACCTATGTTGTGAATGTGTTCACACAACAATTGTAGCCTATTCTTTCAGCTGCAACCCCGTGAGCAAGGGATGCTTAAATCAAGCAAGCAGGCTATAATTTATTTGATTAGTTTCAGGTTGGAACAGACAATGTGACGTCTCTATACAAGAGGAGTTTAGAACTCAATAGTAAATATTAAGATGGAAAAAGTGAAGCTGGAGGTGGAGAAGTAGGCTAAACTACGAAAAGGCTATGTCATTTATTGCCAGGCAGGGGTGCTATAACAATTCAACTAAAATGTAGCCTACTTTTGTTCCTAGCAACAGGAAGCATATATGAAACTGTAGCCAATTGTTTATTTATCTGCGGGACTGTAAACGCACAAGTTCGGGCAAAATATCAGCTGACAAAGCCATTCTGCAACCTTTCATATGATATCAGAAAAAGCCCAATAGGGGTTTGTGGGTCTGTCAAAGAACCTCTCACTATTCACGCACTGAGATTATTTTCTAATTCGCACACTGAAGTTCCGTAGGATCTTAACGCCCGATGCCATTTTCCAAGGGAACTGACCAGTCAGCATGCAGTGCTTCATCCGTTTTGATCCATAATCTGGAACTTAACCTGCCCCGGAGCAGGTTAGCTCGGCAGCATAAGTTACCATGGGGATGTAGCGCGGTGAAAAGTGATCCACCTTTGTGATACGGATAAAACAGGCTTGAACCTGAAGTTATCGCGGTAACCCCGTAATCCTGTTTCGTAATACAGGGCCCAGGGCTACTACCGTCATGAGATACAAGAGTAGGAAAACTCCTGTATGTTCAGTTCAGTTCACTCTCTCGCTTTCTCCCTCTCCCTCCCTCCCTCTCTCTCCCTCCCTCCCTCCCTCTCCCTCCCTCTCTCTCCATTCCCTCCCTCCCTTCCTCTCCCTCCCTCCCTCTCTCTCTCTCTCTCTATCCCTCCCTCTCTCTCTCTCTCCCTCCCTTCCTCCCTCTCTCTCTCTCTCTCATGCTCTCTCTCTCTCTCTTCCTGTCTCCCTCTCTCTCTCTCTCTCCCTCTCTCTCTCTCTTCTCTCTCTCCCTGGCTCCCTCTCTCTCTCTCTCTCTCTCCCCTTCTCTCTCTCTCAGGTGTACTTCAAGCGAGATGGAGAATTGATAGAGGTCATCTCCTACATCCACCCGTCCGCCCTGGAGGAGGGGGGGGCGGTGGGGGGCTCGGCGGGGGTGCGTGGCGCCCGCCCCCTGATCGGCCGAGACCTGGACGACACCAAGCTTCAGAGGTCCCTCTCCCTGCTGGACCCGGATGGCCACCCCGCCCGACTGTTCACGGAGACGCCAGTCCGGCGTGGGGGCAGTGGGGGCCACACTCGGGGCCACCAGCAGCAGCAGCAGCAGGCGTCTGAGCCCAGCCCAGCCACCGAGTCCATTCCTGAGACGGTGGTGAGCCGCGAGTTCACGCGCTGGGTCCAGAGCACCGACCCGCTCTACTACTTCAGCCACACCCACATCCCACAGAGCGACGGCTCGGTGCTGGTGCAGGCCCGGCTGACCTGGACCCTCAACCCCCAGCTGGACAACGACGCCCTGTTCAGCTGCGAGGTCAAGCACCCGGCCCTGTCCATGCCCATGCAGACGGAGGTCACTCTAGGTGAGTAGACAGCAGTCGCCCGCTCTGGCCTTGTCGAGACCCGTCCTGATTTTGCGAGCTCACGTCCTGTTTCTCTCGCAAAATCAGTCTGGATGCTACTCTCCATAGAGATCTGTTTGTGCCAGATCAGAAAACAATCTCGCCGATCAGCGCTGATTCGGATGAATTTGAAATACAAACAGCCACGCTGGGCGGGTTCAGGCGTGATGACAGTGAGGAGCGTATTAAGTTAGCGCATGATAGATGGTGATAGACAGATGGCTCATCCAGTCACCTGCTAAGTATTTTTGAAAGTGACTGCCCTTTTCCAAACAGTTTCCAATGGAGAGTTCCCAGATGGTTATGCGAAGCGAACCATCTGGCGTCAGGTAACAGTCCACCCCGTCTTTATATAACTTTTAGTTAGAATTAGAATCTCTTTTTCAAAGGAGCCCTGGCCAAGACAGCCACAATGAGTTCCAAATAGCATAACAACATCAAACAACAACAATAATAAAATTTCAAACAACACATTAAGCAGCATTAAGGGTCGTCTCCCCTCCTCTCCCCCTCTCTCCTCTCTTCTCTCTCTCTCTCTCCCCCTCTCTCTCTTTCTCTCTCTCTTTCTCTCTAGCTTTCTCTCTCTCTCTTTCTCCCTCTCTCTCTCTCTCTCTCTCTCTCTCTCTCTTTCTCTCTCTCTCTCTCTCCTTGCATCCCTTTGGGTCACTGTTTTCTCTCCAGCCAAGGGCTGTGTGACTAGGCCTCCCTCGCAAATATACTCAGGACAAAGCTGATTTTGCTTAATTGCGTTACAGCTGAGCAGATTGCGAGTTTAGCGGGGAATGCAAAACTCTACGTGACTGACAGGGCAATTCATCGAGCTGTCTGTCGCTAGATCGAGTTAGCCCACAGGCGTTATTGAAAAAGTCAACCTGAATTAGGGAAGTCAAATGGGAATCTGAACACGCCAGCCGTGTGATGTCACTGAGGAAGGGGGGACTCGATGTAGGAGCCTCTTTCTGACACAAACGACCGTCTGAAGTTCATTCCATCTGAAATACACAGTCTCATTGAAGCGGAAGAGTATATTTAGCTTTCATTTCTGTAGTTTCAAGGAGAAAGAGGCATTATTTGTTTGCTGTTTCATCTCTGAAGTATCAAAGAGAATGAAGACATGATGCAACTGTTGAACAAAGTATCAGGCAGTCTTCCCCTCTCTCTCTGAGAAAAGAAGTCAGCATTAAGCCTTCATAGGGAGCAATCCAAGAAAGAAACACTTCATTTTTAAAGCCTGAAACAAAAATGGCCTCCCACCAGATGTTATTATCACTTCAAAAGGCTGCGGATTTGGCAAAGTCCTGCTGATTATGTAGGGCTGACATGATGAACAGAGACATTATGCCTTCTCTGAGAAGACAGGAAGGAAGGAAGGTGGAAGCTCCGGAATGGAAGGGGGAGGGATAGGATGAGAGAAGAGAAGAGAAGAGAAGAAAAGAGAAGAGAAGAGAAGAGAAGAGAAGAGAAGAGAAGAGAAGAGAAGAGAAGAGAAGAGAAGAGAAGAGAAGAGAAGAGAAGAGAAGAGAAGAGAAGAGAAGAGAAGAGAAGAGAAGAGGAATCGAAAGAAGGGAAGGAGACAGATGTGGAGAGGAGAGTGGAGGAGGGGAGGGGAGAGGAGGAGGAGGAGGAGGGGAGAGGAGAGTGGAGGAGGGGAGAGGAGGAGAAGGGGAGAGGAGAGAAGAGGAGGGGAGAGGAGGGGAGAGGGGAGGAGAGAAGAGTAGAGGAGGGGAGAGAAAGAGAATAAAAAGAAGAAGAGAGCAGAGGAAGGGAAAGGATGGGAAGAGTAGCGAGTGGAGAAGCGGAGTGGAGAGGCTATTTCTGGTGCAGGTCCTGAAGCACACTGCTCTGCATCTCTCTGTAACTCCTGCCTCATCCGAACAGCTCCGTGCATCAGGGCTCTCCTCTGTCCCACCCCTGAGTGGTCGGTCCAGACCCCCTCTCAGCTCCCCCACGGAGCTAATGGACTCAGAGACTTCCTGTAATGCTCTTAAGGTTTTAGTGTAATAGCTTTTATTTGTGCCATTTGTTTTTTTATCTGTAAAGCACTTTGAGATCTGTCTCGGCAAATGAGAAGTGCTATATAAATCAAATTTATTATTATTATTATTATTATTATTATTAGTGTAAGATACAGTAGAGATAGAGAAAGAAGAAAGCCGACATGGTGGAACAGGTGCTTCCAGCATGTGGGTTCACTACCAAACTTCCCCCGTAAAGTAGAAAGGCACCAGGATGTTTTTTTAGATTCACTGTACTGTATCTATATTTTTCCCATACGAAGTTCATATGTTCATATATATGTTCATATATATATCAGAGGCATAGAAAGGCGTTTCAACCCTGATATCAAGTAAAAGTATGAGGTCAACACACACTCACACACACACACACACACACACACACACACACACAGTGATTTAACCCTAACACATACCGTCCCGCAAGCACACACACGCGCTCTCACACACACACACAAACACAAACAGAAAAGGCTTGCTAAACTCTCACAGAAAAGGCTTGCTAAACTCTCACGCACTTTCATATTCTGGCACAGCTTTCCCCCACACTGCATTTCAACAACCACATTACCGGGAGCTTCGTTCTTTAAAGAGATGAAGAAGGGAGCTTCTTCTAGACGTCACTTCTGCGCCAACCCAGAAGGGAGAACAGACCGACAAATGTGCATTTTGTTGATTTTAGTTGGAGTGCACTTTGAAATTCAAAGCATTCACAAACCTACTAGGAGACAGATCTACAATGGGTTTGTTGGATGGGTGCGGTTACAGAAGCCCCTGTGTGTGTGTGTGTGTGTGTGTGTGTGTGTGTGTGTGTGTGTGTGTGTGTGTGTGTGTGTGTGTGTGTGTGTGTGTGTGTGTGTGCGGGTTGGCACATGTAACAGACAACACACACGTGATACAAAAACACACAATCTCCCAGAAAAACACAATATCATATGTTATTTAACCCCGGTTGAATGTGATTACACAGAGCAGGACACCTTAGGGATTCTTCACTCTGAGTAGGCCACCGTTGCAGCTGTGTGAAATAGCTAATTTCTCGGGGGAGCTGTCGCGCCGTACACATCTCCTCCCGCGTCTCTCTCAGGTATGTTTCAGGAAATGTAAAGGAATGTCTTTTCACCGCACCATAAGTAATAACATCTTTCACAGATTCGACATTGGCACGCGAGACGAGAGTGACAGACTGACAACGCACCGCCGTTGTATTACAACTCATGAATATTCACGCCGCCCCGTCATCTCTGTGCCCGTATTGCAAATCGACTCGGGGGGTACACCTCTGCCCCCCCCCCCCCTTCCCAGGGTCTCTGCCTCCCTGTCCTCCTCTCCGATTCAGAATTCATGAACCCGGTGCATCTAAATAATTAAGCCCGGCTCGGTGTTTGGGATTGGCACAGGGTCACGGCGTGTATTATTCAGCACCGTCAAATGGAATGAAGGAAGTATAATTTCATATGCGCCTCTGAGAGAGTGATCACACACATACAGGACACCCACCACCTGACACCGGACCATGATAATCGCTGAGCGGATGCCCACTTTCTAGAAGACTATTGTGTAGGATGCATTTGTGTGAGCGCGTCTGCATGTGTGTGTGTGTGTGTGTGTGTGTGTGAACTATTAATGACAGTTCAGCGTTCCAACCGGTCAAGTGTTTATCTCTCACCGCCTCACGGTGTGACCGTTCGACCCGCCGACGCTGCCATGTCTATTTTGCGAGGCCGGCTGCAATCATGTAAAGTCTAATGTGTAGTCCGGCAGAGCGGCTTGCTAGTTGTTGTTGTTGTTATTTACCCCGGGGGACCTTGCCTGAGCATCAAACTGCCGTGGCTGCGGGTGGAAACGGGGGAGGCTGGTTCTGCTGCCTGGCGCCCGGCTGCCTGGTCGTCCTGGGGGGCCGCTGCTCCTCTCTCCCCATGTGGGGCCTCCGGAGGAGCAGCAGGATATTCCCCCCCCCCTCCCACTCAGGGGTGATGACGTAGGACACCAACTGTCGCTGTTGGAGCGGCTCCCATAATTCCACACTGTACTGCTCCTCATACAGTGCCAACCAGTGCTCGGTGATGCCGTGGCACCAGTACTCAAAAATAGCCCTTTCCCATACGAGCGTGGGAGGTGGGGAGCAGCCGGCAACCCCCGCCCCCCCAACCACCCCACCACTCCCAAGCTAGCTGACCACATGTCACCCGCTTCAGTATGGAATTGAGTTGTTTTACAGTGTGTGTAATGTGCGTGCTGTTGAGATACAATCAGAGATCGTGTGCAAGTGGTACAAGGGGTATAGTCAGTGTGTGTGTGTGGGGGGGGGGGCTCGTGGTGGAACACAAGCCTTGTTAATGAGTCTGATGGTCATGGGGAAGAAGCTGTTTTTGTGGCATGTGGACCTAGTCCAGATGGACTGCAGTCTCCTGCCAGAGGGGAGTGCGTCAAAGAGACCGTGATCGGGATGGGAGAAGTTGGACACGATCTTTCTGGCCCGTTTTAGGGTCCTGGAGGCGTGAAGGCCCTGTAGGGATGGCAGTCTACAGCCCATCACCCTCTCAGCGGAGCGGATGATGCGCTGCAGTCTGGCCTTGTCTTTGTCTGTTGTGGCGGAAAGCCAGATGGTGATGGAGGAGGTGAGGATTTACTTGATGATGGAGGTGTAGAAGAGTACCATCATTACCTTTGGCATGTTGAATTTCGTCAGCTGCCTCAGGGAGCACATCCCCTGCTGTGCTTTTTTGGTGAGGGAGCTGATGTTCAGCTCCCACTTGAGGTCCTGGGAGAGGGTGGTGCCCAGGAAGCGGGCGGAGTCAACAGTGGTCACTGGGGTGTCATTCAGTGTGATGGGGGGGAGGGAGGCTGGATTCTTCCTTGAGAGCGTTGAGCTCCAGGTTGTTTTGGCCGCACCAGGACAGCAGCTAGTCGATCTCCCACCTGTAGGCGGACTCGTCACCCTCGGAGATGAGGCCGATGAGGGTGGTGTCGTCCGCAAACCTCAAATCAAATCAATCAACTGTATTTGTATAGTGCATTTCATACACAGAGGCAACACAATGTGCTTTACAGAGAGAAAAGGGGGGATGGACATACTGAAGATCCTACCCCTACATTTTCCAGAGAGAAGCAAAAAGCAAAGCAAAAACAGTTCACCCAGGGGCCGAAATAAGATAGCTGTAAAAATTATCCCCTGACCTCTCTCAATGAGATGATCAAGCAAGCTCCTGTAAAATATTTAAGTATATTGGCTACAAACATTTATAGAGCACTAAACATGGGCTAAATACTTCATAAGAGAGACATGACTATCAATAGAGTACATAAATAGTTACTCTAGCTATCCCTGTAGTCCATAATATAATATTTTATTTTATTTAATAAGGCACAATAAGCATTTAGCAGACAGGCTCCTAAATAATGTAGAGTAAACTAGGTATAGCCGCTAAGCAGGAGTGGGGAAACAAAAAGCAGAGAGCCAAGAGAAAAAAGGAGGGGGTGAGGGTGATGACTTAGGGACAGCTGGCAAAGAGCTTGACAGACTGGTGACTGGACTGGAGGTGCAGCTGTTAGTGTACCGGGAGAAGAGTAGAGGGGAGAGAACACAGCCTTGGGGGGAGCCTGTGCTGATAGTCCTGCAGTGAGAGACTAGTTGCCCAGTTTCACGTGCTGCTTCCTGTCAGACAGGAAGTCTGTGATCCACCTGCGGGCGGGGTCGGGCACGCGCATCTGGGAGAGCAGCACCCTCGAGAGTGAGCGAGAGAATGGTGTTGAAAGCAGAGCTGAAGTCCACAAACAGGATCCTGGCGTAGGTGCTTCTGGACTCTAGGTGCTGGAGAATGAAGTGGAGGGCCATGTTTACTGCATCATCCACTGAGCCATTGGCTCTGTAGGCAAACTGCAGGGGGTCCAGGAGAGGATCTGTGATGGATTTGAGATGCCTCAGAATAAGGCGCTCAAAAACCTTCATTGCTACAGGGGTCAGTAGTCATTGAGGCCAGTGATCCTTGCTTTCTTGGGGACGGGGTTGATGGCGGAGGTCTTGAAGCAGGCTGGTGCATGACATGTCTCTAGTGAGGTGTTGAAGATGTCAGCGAACGCCGGGGACAGCTGATCAGCACAGTGTTTCAGCATGGAGGGAGAGACAGACCGTTGTCCGGCCGTTTTCCAGGGGCTCTGTCTCTTGAACAGGCAGTTCTTGATTTGATGGTGAGAGGCTGTTTTGCTGTGGGGGGGAGCTGTCGCGCCGTACACATCGCTTCCTGCGTCTCTCTCAGGTATGTTGCAGCCAAGGAAATATAAAGGAACCGCACCGTAAATAATAACGTAGATTTGACATTGGCGCACGAGACGAGAGTGACAGACTGACAACGCACCGCCGTTGTATTACAACTCATGAATATTCACGCCGTCCCGTCATCTCCGTGCCCACATTGCAAATTGACTCGGGGGGTTCACCTCTGCCCCCCCCCCCCCTACCCGGGGTCTCTGCCTCCCTGTCCTCCTCTCCGATTCAGAATTCATGAACCCGGCGCATCTAAATAATTAAGCCCGGCTGAGTGATCACACACATACAGGACACCCACCACTTGACACCGGACCATGATAATCGCTGAGCGGATGCCCACTTTCTAGAAGACTATTGTTTAGGATGCATTTGTGTGAGCGCGTGTGCGTGTGTGTGTTTGGTCTGTGGAGAGGTCCGGACCCCTGCTGGGGGGTGGGGGTGAGGGGGGGGCTGAGCTGATGTGGCTGAGAGGGGCGGGGGGATCACAAAGATATCTGTTTCAAGAACGCCTGATGCAAAACAAGTCGATCAAGTATCATTTCCTTTTTTTTCTCATTTAGAATTGACGACGAAATGCCGTCGCTGTCGTCTCCTAATCTGGCTTGTCTCTCGTCTGTCTTGTTACCCTGCGCGGCGTGACGTCTCCGTTGGAATCCATTTCTCTGGAAATACAACAACGACAACAACAACAACAGCAGTAACAAGGAGAGCAACGCGGGAACCTACTGTGATCAGAGAGAAAGAGAGTTAGCTTCGGCTGTGATACTGATACAATATTTGCAATTTTTTTTTTGCAATATTTTGCAATATTTTCCATCCCCCATGACAACAGACGTCCCAGTCCATTAGTCTGATGCAGGGGTTGGAGTGTCTCCTCTCCCCAGAAGAGATCCCGGTTCATTAGATACCCCGGACACTCCGCTGCCTGATATATGTGCGGAGGCCTGGTCATTCATCTGTTTATTTATTTATCCTCCCCCGTTTAGCTCGTCAATGAAAACAAGCAGCCAATGATTTACGCCGAGAGCGCGGTTCGGATCGGTTGTATAAGTCCCGGTTATAAAAGCGTGTGCTTAACTGATTGAATCATTTAAGATTTACCAGCGTTCAGGCCTCATCGCGGGCACTTGTTCTCATTGTCTGAACATATGGAACCGCCCAGCGCGATACTCTCACGTGCTTATCCGAAGCACGGCTCTTTAATCACGGCAACGATGCACAACCCGTTTATGTACACCCACTCTGTTCGCCCGTCAGGGAAACGCGCCTCCTCCTCGTCGCCGCAACGCCCCGCGCTGTAGACGTCGCGCTGTGCTTGAATTTCACATCGCAGAGAGGAAGAATAAAGTGTTCTTACTTTTGTACATTATGCAAATCACTCAATTTATCTCTGTGCATGCAATCATCGGCCCAGTCATGAAACCCATCTGGGTGCTCCTGCCCGTACCATGACAAGGGAATTAGCTTTCTCAGTGTTCCCTATCTCGCTGCCTCCACACTCCTCCCCGACGTGTCCCCATCCTCCTCCAGTAATGAGTATCTACCCAATTCAGTCCCGTCTCTCACCTCCAGGGAATAAATCCGTATCCCGGCCGGCTGATGAAAGCATTTGCGGCGGTTCCCCAGCCCCTCGACCTATGACCTTAATTGACAGGAAATTGTATTTGCCTTTCTGCTTCTTTCTCTCTCTCTCTGTCTTTCTCTCTCTCGCTCACTTCTCTAACAAAACAGGTGCCTGCCAGCTTCATGCCTCGGTATCCTCCTAATGCCCAGTAGAATGACTCTGTCTCCTCTCTCTCTCTCTCTCTCTCTCTCTCTCTCTCTCTCTCTCACGACCTACTCTCTCTCTCTCTTTCTTTCTCTCTGCCAGTGGCTCCCAAGGGCCCCAAGCTCCTGATGACTCCCACCAAGGCCAAGGTAGGGGACACGGTGCGCATCACCGTGCAAGGCTTCCAGGTAGGACCTCTAGGGGTAAGTGCATGGGGGGAGGTATGAAACCGGAGGGCCACGTTCAGTCTGGGATAGGGGGGGAGCGACCAGCAGATGGAACAGTCAAGCCTGGTGAGTTTCCTGATATAGCGACCATTCTGACAGGGTAGGAGATATACACCATCACCATCATCTTGTGCTCAGTCTGTCAATGTCACAATATGAAACAGTCTCAACCCAGTAGTTCAGTGTAGTGAAAAGCAGTTTCAGTATAGGTTTGATATTTAGCATAATCGTGTTGGATATGTTTTATGGTAAATCTTTGATATTGGAGCTACACTAAGTGTGTGGTCTGGAAAAGACTTCTGGCGAGGTAATGTTTCTTGTTCCAATTGAGTTTGTTCACTGTTTGTACTTTCCGGTGAAAAATGTACAAACCCTGAGTAAATTGTTCCTTGTCAAGCAGTAGTCGCTGGTGGAGCTCTTTCTCCGATATGACACAAGCTATCACACTAAACCAACATGCATCCATGTCATGCTACGGTGTGTGGCAGAGCTGTCTTGTTAGAAAGGAGGGGTGTTACATCCCAGACAGGAGGGCTATAAAGCAGGGGGATTGTCTTTCTGTGTAGCTGTCGTCCTCTACCAGAGCACTCTATCTCTCTCTGAACGGTGTGCGGATGATGACAGGGATGACAGGCGGAGAGGGATGACATACGGGCGCTGTCAGCGCGAGCCAGCCAGGTGGAGAGGGAGGACCGGACCCTCATCCTGATAGGACATGCTAATGGACCCGGCGCACACACATCTCGCCTCTTACTTATCGCTCGCTGCTTCAGAAAGTCTAGAGCTAAGGAACGTTCGTTGTAAGAGCTACAATGTCATCACATCTCTGTTAGGCTTAACGCAGCAGGTTGTTAGACTGTACAGGTGTATATGTGGTATTCTCCTACCCACAGATTAAAGTGTATTTCATCCCTGAATGTCATTAAGAATGGTCATTATAAACAGGCTTGACTGTGACATACAGCTAATTCGGCACTTTGGCAACAGGCAGCAGTGGGCAGCAGTGCACGATTGCCCAGAAATAAGAATCTCCCTTATCCTTCACTGGGCCAAGGCTCTGGGGTTTCACCTGTAGATAAGATTGTAGCGTGGAGACTAATGTTTTCCCTCTCCTGCCTTCTCGTACAATGATAAAAAAAAAAGGATATCAGTATCCCCTCTGGTTTATTGTTTCCGAAATGCATGATATGTTTATCCCCCCAGTGGAGAGGGTTCAGTGTGAGTTCCTCTATGAGTCGTTTGATTCCCACTCTGTGTTATAATCCATATGGAAATAAGAGAGGCACTGTCATATGAGCAGAGCGGCTTAATTCGGGCTCTGGTAGGCCAACGGGGATATGTGACAGGAAGGTCTCGCTCGGACCTTTCAGCACTTTTTTTATCACCATGCGACCTTTGACCCGGACTAACAAACGTATTTCACTAACTGTCATCGTGTGAACCGGGAGCTTTCGAGAGCTGCACCGCTCCCCCCCCCGCCCCCACAACCCACCCCCCCCCCCTTCAGCACAGCCATTCTGAAAGGTTAAAAAAAAAATCACACCAGCTTAGTGGTGACCACGATAAACCGGCTCAAAGGACGGCCACTTCATTAAGCTCTCTTATTGGGTCGCACAAAGAGAGTCCGGGCCAGAGCTGCCATATGCTTCAGAGGAAGCCGGTCGCAATTCACATCGCTGAAAGAGAAGTCCTGACAGGCTGCTCAACATTGGAGTTTCACAGTGTTGCATCAGCTCTCTCCAAGAAGCAATGTGTACAATGTGAACCAGGGCTTTTTACACTAGTCAAAACTTATAAATGTCATTTCAACTCTGGCTCTGGTCCACCCTAGAACATGCAACAACACAAATGGAATGGAAAAGAGATTCACATCAAAACGAGAACAGTCAATCATTCTTTGACCATGTGTGCGTTGACCCCCCCCACCCCCCTTTATCTCCCGATGACTTATCGTTCCCTTTGATTGACCGCCGCCTGTCCCCAGCCCAGCCCCCAGCCCAGCCCCCTCCTCATGGTCCTAGTGGCAGTCCTGCATCTCTCTGTGCTGTGCTGAATGACGTTGACGTTTTCCAGCTGTGTTTCCAGAGAGAGTCCGCCCAGCAGGGGGCATCAGAAGAGACACCAGCAGGGTTAGAGCGGGGACTGGCTCTCTTTACACCCATGCACTGCAGAAGAACAGCCCATAATCTATGAACATGTCAAGGCCTTGATAGGAATGAAATATTGCCTGTGGGAAAAGATGTATTTTCCAGTGAGAGCAGAAAAACTGTTGTAAATGTGTTGATTATTAATGCATGCTGTTAACTTGGCAGCATTAGGGTGGAATTGAGCGTGTATTATTCATATTCCCCTTGTCCTCTTGTCTCTGGCTTGAGATGTACGGTAGTCTTTTGTCTGTGCTCTTCTCTCTCTTTCTCCTCTCTCCCTGCTGCCTCTCTGCTCTTTCCCAATCCATGTCTCTCTGTCTCTCTCTTTCCTCTGCCTCTATGCCGTCTCTCTCCATCTCCCTCTTTCTCTCTCCACCTCTCATCTCTGTCTCTCCCTCCTCTTTTTCCTCTCTCTTTCTCTGCTCTGTCCCTCCATCTCTCTCTCTCCATCTCTCTCATCTCTCTTCCCTCTCTGCTATCTCTCTCACCATCTCTCTCATCTCTCTCTTCCCTCTCTGCTATCTCTCTCACCATCTCTCTCATCTCTCTCTCTTTCTCCTCTCTCTCTCTCTCTGCTATCTTTCTCCAGCCTCTCTCGGATTTCTCCACAATGCTGACACAGCGGTGCAAGTATGGAAAAAGATACAACAAGAGAGGCTGACGGGAGAGCGTCCAACTTCTCTCTCTCACTCTCTTTCTCTCATCTCTCTCTCCCTCCTCTCTCTCCCCGTGGGGCAGAACGAGGTGTTTCCGGAGCCCCTCTTCACCTGGACACGGGTCGGGGGCAGGCTCCTGGATGGCAGCGCCGAGCGAGACGGGAAGGAGCTGGTTCTGGAGAGGGTGCCGGCGGAGCTCAACGGCTCCATGTATCGATGCACGGCCCAGAATCCCCTGGGGTCCACCGACACGCACACCCGCCTCATCGTGTTCGGTGAGGATGCTCTCGCACGCTGAGAAGAAGCACCCACTGAGCGCCACATCAGAAATATAACAACACTAGCAGCAGAAAATGCGACGAAATTACGAAAGATTCCATTATGTTCAGTATATGTTCATATGTATGTTTATCCGGGAACATCTTTGCCGTAAGCATTTCACAAATCAATAAAGATGTGTATTCCGCTCGTGTACAAAGAAAAAATAATAATTTTGGAGATCGATGGGGTCTTTGGTAGACGTGAATTATCAATGTTGAGTTAATACGAGATAGCTCAAGGCCGTTCGGAGGCCGGTCAGAGCCGAGTGAATCTCGCTCCGTGTGTGAGCAGAGATGCAGCAGCTCTCACAGGCAGACCGTACCCCCCCGCCCCCCCCCCCCCCCCCCCCACTCTGCCCTTCTGTCTCGGGCGTTCGCCGCTAATCACCACATCAGACGGCCAGGATAGAATCGTAGTTGAGAGAGTTGAGGGTGTGCCTCTTCCTCCAGCCCCGGTGTTCAGCGACCCGTTGGGGACTGGACGTTAATCGTCATCTCGTTAACTGACTCCCAGGGTTGGTCGTTAGCCTCGGAGGCAGGCAGCGGGTCCTGAGTCTACATCTCCATCCTGTTAGCTAGCCCGCCAGTAGCTGTGTGTCACCCCAGAGCCTTTCAGAAACACTCAGCAGGAGTGGAGAAGTGTCGATCATCCGCCCAGCAACACTGTTCTCATCTCAGCAGAGGACCCTGAGGATGATGATGATGATGATTATGATGATGATGATGATGGGTGTGGTGGGAGAGGGGGGGGGGTGTTATCCTGTCTGTTAGCTAAGCATGTGGTGCAGGGATATAGGTCATGCAGATTTAAGGCATAGAGCCAGATATGTAAAGAGATCACGTACAGTATGGTACAGTATGATATTTACGTTAGTGTGAAAAGAGCTGCATCGGTTTCTAGTGTCCAGGTTTGAGATTAGCATACAAATTTATGCATGTTCGTGCACACACACACATGCACACATAAACGCACACACACGCACACACACACACACACACACGCCACAGTACCATCAGAGAGTAAATCAACGGGAGCTCCGAAGGCCGCCCGTCGCGTGATCTCCGCCCAGGGGTGGGGCGAGTGCGATGTGTCCGTCAACTGACCGATCCCCACCTCCACTCCCATCCCAGAGCAAGGTTTCCAGAAATGGACCAATTGTTGGGCGTTGGGCGCCACTCTGTTGGGGCGGGGGGTGTTATCTTGGGAGGCGTTTTGCCGGGAGGTCGGAGGCAGTGCCTATTTAACACCTGGGTGCACCTCTGGTCGCCGCGCCCCCACGTGCCCAGTGAAGCGCCCCCCCCCCCCCCCCCCCCCCCCCTGTTAGCTCCCACTCCTGCCGAAACGTAGGACGTTGTGATTAGCCAACCTTGGGACCCCGCCCCTCCCACCTCTCCTGTGGCCCTGAAATGAGACACTTGTCTCCTCCTGGCAGAGTGGGGGGAGGAAGGGGCGGAGGAGGAGGAAGAGGAGGAGGAGGAGGAGGAGGGGGTAGGGGGAGGAGGAGGATGAGGAGTTAGTTGGAGGGGTAGGGGGAGGAAGAGGAGGAGGGGGTAGGGGTAGGAGGAGGAGGACGGCGACAAAGAGGAGGAGGAGGGATTAGGGGGAGAAGGAGGAGAAGGAGCGGTAGAGGGAGGAAGAGAAGGAGGAGGAGGAGGGATTAGGGGGAGAAGGACTAGGGGGGAGGGAGAGGAGGGGGGTGTGGCAGTTCTGGAGCCCCCTGCTCGCTTCTGGCAAACAGTTTATTATACATCATCACAAATAATAGGGTGTAATAACGGGCAGGGCGCTGAAAGCCTACAGTCGGCGGCTGAGCCCGGCACTCGTGTGTCTCCATAATGTACATACATTTCCATACACATCCCATAATACACTGTGTGATTGCCTGCTGAGCGACTCGGCTCCCCAGGGAGGCAGGCAGAGGCAGAAAGAAGAATCTGACTGATTTCTGGGGCTCCGCT